>NC_081851.1:14619223-14929296 GCF_963259705.1 Myotis daubentonii | reverse complement strand
TAAATAATTTGATTAAGGAGAGAATCAAATTAGTGATTTGGAAGACAAGGTCACAGAAGACAAAAGCAGCAAAAAGAAAAAAGAACTTTTAAAAATGAGGAATGTTTAGGGGACTTTTGGGACAACATGAAACATTAACAACAACCACATTATAGGAGTATAAGGACAAAAGAAAGGTTAAGGGACTACACCATATTAAAAGAAATAATGACCGAACACTTCCCTAACCTGGTGAAGGAAGAGACACACGTCCAGGAAGCACAGAGTCCCAAACAAGATGAACCCAAAAAGGCTTGACACCAGGACACATCATCATGACAATGACAAAGATTAAAGACAGGACATCTTAAAAGCAACAAAAGAAAGACGGTCAGTTACCTACAAGGGAGCTCCCATAAGACTGTCAGCTTATTTCTCTACAAAAACATACCAGGCCAGTAGGGATTGGCACAAAATATTCAAAATAATGACAAGCTAGGACCTTCAACCAAGACTACTTTACCCAGTAAGGCTGTCATTTAAAATTGATGGAGAAATAAAGAGCTTCCCAGACAAGAAACAGGAAAAGAAGTGTGTTACCACCAAACCATTAGTATAAGAACTATCAAGAAGGAATAAAAGGGAAACAGAGTTAAAAGAATAAAACATATCTACAAATAATCACTTTAAATGTAAGTGGCTTGACTGCTGCAATTAAAAGACATGGTAGCTGAATCGATAAGAAATCAAGAACCATATATATGCAGTCAACAAGAGACCTATCTCAGAATGAAAGATATACAGACAAAAAGCAAGGGGATGGCAAAAGGTATTTCATGCAAATACAAATGAAAAATAAGCCAGGGAGGTAAACCTAGAGCTGACAAAATAGACTTTAAAACAAAGGCTATATTGAGCGATAAGAATGGACACCACAGAATGATAAAGAGAGCAATCCAACAAGAGGATATAACCCTTGCAAACATGTATTTCTTCAACATAAGAGCAAGTAAATGTGTAAATCAAATCCTGATGTACATAAATGGAGAGTTCAACAATAATACAGACGTCGTAGGGGATTTGAACAATCCCACTGGCATCAATGGCTGGATCTTCCGCACAGAAAATCAAGAAGCAAAGAGTGGCCTGGTGCTGGACTCTGCAGCAGCAGCAGCAGCAGCAGCAGCAGCAGCAGCAGCAGCACATATAGTAAAGCTGGAATGATGCAGAGGAGATTAGGGTGGCCCCTGCGCAAGGGTGACACTCAAATCAGTGAAGCGTTCCCTTTCCCTCTAGCGTGTGACATGCTCCCCTGGCTCCCCTAGGCTCCCCTGGCTCCCCTGGGCTGGGGCCCCTGCGGGTGGGGGTGGAGGGAGATGGGCGGGGGCTGGGGGGGGAGGGAGACGGGCGGGGGCTGGGGGGGGAGGGAGAAGGCGGGGGGGGGAGACTTGGGCCCTGACCTCCTCCTGGGCTGGGGTCCCTGTGGGTGGGGGCGGAGGGAGACAGGCAGGGGCTGGGGGGGGAGGGAGATGGGCGGGGGCTGGGGGGGGAGGGAGAAGGTGGGGGGGAAGACTTGTGCGCTGCCTCACCCTTGCACAGGGCGGCCTCACACCTAGTCTTTAAAAAAAAAAAAAAGAGTGGACTGAAATAACACAATAGATCAAATGGATTTAATTGGTATCTTCAGAGCATTTTCACCCTGAAGCAGTAGAATATACATTCTTTTTAAGTGGACGTGCAACATTATCTAGATAGACCACATGTTAGGGCACAAAAACAGTCTCAGTAAATTTAAGAAGATTGAAATCATATCAAGAATCTTTTCTGATCATAACTGTATAAAACTAGAAGTCAATTAGAAAAAACTGACCTACAAGTGATCTATTACTGAATTGTACACACCTAAAACCACCCATGCCCCAATAAATTTATTAACAGAGATAAAAGCAATGAAAAGCAAAAATGAATAAATAAATAAAAATTTGGGGATACATGGTGGTGAGAATTGCATGTCAATATACTTGATGTATACTTAAATGTGGTTAAAACTCTAAATCTTATATTTATTTGACCACAATAAAAATTAGTAATTATAGGATTAAAAAGAAAAAGAAAAAACTATAAAACACAGAAAGTCTTGGAGGCTAATTAACATGTTACTAAACAATGAATAGATAACAATGAGATCAAGGAAATAATGAAATAATACCTTGAAACACATGGAAATGAGAACACAACAATCCTAACGCTATGGAGCACAGGATAAGCAGTCCTAAGAGGAAAATTCCTAACATTACAGGCCTACCTCAAGAAACAAGAAAAATCTGAAATACATCATCTAACTTGACACTTAGAGGAACTAGTGCAAAAGAAAAACAAAGACACCATAAAGTGAGAAGAATAAAGAAAATAATAAAGATCAGAGCAGAAATAAACAAAGCAGTAAAAAACAAACATGAGATCAATGAAGCTAAGGCCATTGTGTGTCAGTGGTTAGAGATGTGGTCCACGGAACAAAGGATCATGCGTTCGATTCCCAGTCAAATGCATGTACCTGGGTTGCAGGTTCACCCCTGCCACCTGTTGAGGTGTACATGTGTGTGAGACAACCATTTGATGTGTGTGTCTCACACTGATGTCTCTCTCTCTCTCTCTCTCTCTCTCTCTCTCTCTCTCTCTCTCTCTCTCTCTCCTCTCTTTCTCCCTTCTTACCTCCCTCCCTCCCTCCCTCCCACATCTCTAAAAAAAAATTCATTGGACAATATATACTAGGTGAGAATTAAAAGAAAAAATAACTTCTCAACAAACGCAGGTGCTGGACTGGATGGCTTCACAGTGCATTTCATCAAACAGTCAGAGAAGAACTAGCACCTGTTCTCCTCAAACTCACCCGAAACACTCAAGACAGGGGAAGCCTCCCAAGCTCATTTTATGCGTGCAGCATTCTTCTAATCCCAAACCAGAATAAGACTTTATAAAGAAAAAAAATTATACGCTAATATCCCTGATGAATGTAGATGCTAAAATCCTCAACAAAATATTGGCAAACTGGATCCAGTAATACATTTAAAAGATTACACATCAGGATGAAGTGGGATTTATTCCAGGGATGCAAGCTTGGTACAGTATCTACACGTAAAAAACATGATACATCGTAAACAAAATAAAGAATCAAATTCACATGATTACAACAATAGACGCAGAAAGCATTCACCAAAACACAACACCTATTCATTATAACAACTCTCAGTGAAATGTGAATAAAGGGAATTCACCTGAACATAATAAAGATCATGAAGAAAGAAGAAAGAAAGAAAGAAAGAAAGAAAGAAAGAAAGAAAGAAAGAAAGAAAGAAAGCAAGAAAGAAAGAAAGAAAGAAAGAAAGAAAGGAAGAAAGAAAGAAAGGAAGAAGTGGAAGAAAGTGAAAGAAAGGAAGGAAGACAGGAAGAAGTTGAAGAAGATACAAATTAATAAAAGCACATATGGTGTTCAAAGATAGGAAGAATTAACAACGTTCAAATGTCCAATGACGTAATTCAGAGAGCTACAACAAATATCACAAAAATTTATATGGAAGTACAAAAAACACACAAAAAACACCAAAAAACCCAACACACACACACACACACACACACACACACACAAACAAACAAAACAAACAAAATAAAACCAAACCAATAGAGTAATCTTGAGAAAGAAGAACAAAGTGGGAGGAATCATGCTACCTGATAACAAACTATACTACAAGGCCATAGTAATAAATATAGTATGGTACTGGCATAAAACAGACATAAAGATCTGTGGAACAGAAGAAAAAGTCCAGAATTAAACCCATACATTTATGGTCAATTAATATTTGACAAAGGACACAAGAATATACAATGTGGTAAAGATAGTCCACTCAAAAAATGCTATTGGGAAAATTGGGCACATAAGTGGAAAAATAAATCAATGCAGACTACCTTCTTACACCATATTGAAGAATAAACGCAGAATGGATTAAAGACTTGAAAGTGACATTTGAAACCGTAAAACTTCTAGAAGAAAATAAAGGCAATAAATTTTCATAGAAATATTTTTTATTCTGATGTATCTATTTGGGCAACAGAAGCAAAAGAAAAACTAAACAAATGGGACTACATCAATCTAAAAAGTTGTTGCACAGCAAAGGAAACCACCAAGAAAATGAAAAGACAACCCACTGAAGGGGAGAACATATTTGCCAATGATACATCTGATAAGGGTTTAATATCCAAAATTTATGAAGAACTTAAAAAAACTCAACATCATAACAAAATTAAACAATCCAATTTAAAAATGAGCAAAGAACCTAAACAGACACCTCTCCAGCGAGGACCTGCAGATGATTATTACACAAAAAGATGCTGAGCATCACTAGTCATTACAGAAATGGAAATTAAAGTCACAGTGAGGTATCACCTCACATCTGTCAGAAAGGATATCATCAATAAATCAATAAACATCAAGTGCTGGTGAATATGTGGAGAAAAGAGAACTCTCGTGTACTCTTGGTGGGAATGCAGATTGGTGCAACCACTGTGGTAAGCAGTATGAAGTTACCTCAAAAATTAAAAATAGAACTGCTTTATGACCTAACATTTCCACTTCTGAGAATATCTCTGCAGAAACCTGAAACACTGATCGGAAAGGATATATGCAATGCTATGTTCACTGCAGCATTACTTACAATAGCGAAGATTTCACAGCAGCCCAAGTGCCCAGCAGCAGATAAGTGGAGAAAAGGCTGTGGTACATTAACACAACGGAATACGACTCACCCACACACACAAAAAGGAAATGAAGGAAATCTTACCTTTTACAACAGCATGGATGGAGCCGGTGAGTATTATGCTAAGTGAAGTGAAGTAAGCCAGTCAGAGAAATACAAGTTCCTTATGGATTCACTTATATGTGGAATCTAATGAACAAAATAAACTACAATCAAAATAGAAACAGACTCATAGGTGCAGAAAACTGACTGAATACTGTCAGAGGGGAGGAGGTTGGGAGACTAGGGGGAAAAGGTGAAGGGATTAAGCAAAGAAAAGACTTACAGACACAGACAGCAGTTTGGTGATTATCACAGAGAGAGGGGTGTGTGTAGAAGAGGGCTTAGAAAGGATAAATTGTGATGGAAGGAGACCTGACCTGGGGTAAGAGGGGAGGGAGGTGAGATACATAATTCAACATACAGGTGATGTATTACAGAACTGTATACCTGAAAGCTACATGATTTCATTACCAATCTCACCCCAATATATTCAATTTAGAAAAATAGGCCATTGTGGCACATGCTAAAACCTGGATGGACCCTGAAGACATGATGCTCAATGAAATAAGCCAGTCACAAAAGGAAAAATAGTGTGTGATCCCACTCACATGAGGTCCCTAGTGCCAACAAAGTCATAGAGGTAAGATGGAGGGTACCAGTAATGGGGGAGTGGATGCAGAGTTGTTGTTTAGTGGGGACAGAGCTTCAGTTGGAGAAGATGAGAACAGTGATGGAGCCGATGGTGGTAACGGCAGCACAACAATATGATTGTTAAGTTGAGTTAAGGACCACTTAACAGCACTGGACTGTGCTCTGAAAAATAGTTAAAATGGTAAATTTCAGTGTGTATATATTACTGTGATAATAATATACAAAAAAAAAAAATAGAAGGCTCTGTCCTGGGTGTGGGAGAATCAGGTAGAGCTGTTTTCTATCGGCCCTACATGGGCAGTTGGGTCACTGTCAATATCCTGGTTGTGAGAGTTTTATAAGATATTATTGAGAGAAACCAGGTCAGATTCCATGGGCTACCTCTGCGTTCTCTCTTATAAATAATGGAATCTACAATTATATTTTTAAAAGGTTAAAAACTAAAAGGGGAGACAACCAGATTTGGTTGTCTTGCCCCAGGGAATCTGGTCCAGCAGGTCCAGTTGGGGTCAGGGCTGAGTATAAGGAATTGCCCACAGGAACTGGTGGTCAGTGGGATTGAGGGCCACCATCCAGACCAGTGACCTACACAGCTAAGTTCTCATCCCATCATGAAGCTTCCACAGCTTTTAATACAGCTGCTGTGTCTCAGCCACCTCTAATGCGATCACTCGGGGGAACAGCTCCTTCACTGTGCCACCTGGTTTCTTAAGGGAGCTTCAAACCTTTTAACCATCTCACAAAACACAACACAGGTAGTGCAATCCTCCCACAGTGACCCTCTGCTTCATTAAACCACATCCACCAAGTGACAAGGATGGGCCTTTTGTGCCATTCCAGGAACGCTGGGCCAGGGTCTCGTCGACAGAGCAGATTCACTTCTCCGTGCCTTGGTTGGGACCTGGGCACAGGACCCAGGAGTGACGCAACCCAAGGACAAAGATGAAGGAAGGCAGCATTGTCCTTGGAAGCAGGTGCCTTTTAATCATCTACAGATCTCAACTGTAGAAAGATACCTATGCCCTGTTAAAGGTTAGGAAAGATAAATAGTTTTTCTCTTTGTACTCGACAGAGTGGTGCTCAAAATGAACTAAAAATAATACCCTGTCTTCATATGCTCTCTCCTTCCACAGATGGCTCCAATTTTCCTGTCAACTTGAATGCGAGATGGAAGAAGTAATGCTGGTGGATGAAATCAACACATCCCTATTTTAAGGGGTGAAACGTAGATGAGAGATGGAGTGTCACTCATTAAAGGTTTGGTACTTACTCTGTGGTCAAGTAGGGAGTTTGTAATTGTCCATCCAAACCTGTACCATTAGGGTAATAATGTAGGGCTGTCATGAAGGCCTTTTCAGTGTCTGTACCCCATAAAATCTTGCTCTTTTTGGTCCATGATGTGGGCCAGGGAGCCACCAAAGCTCATCCTCTGCACGCAGTGACTCAGGGCTCCAGGGCTCCCCTGGCTTGTGGATTTAGCTGGCAATGAGCACAGCTCAATGGTGTAGAGGTCGGACAGACGAGTGGTGTCAGGATGGCCTGGGAGCAGCCACTCATGGCTATCCTTGCCTCTGGCCAGAGCTGATTCACATGGTGAGAGAGGCTCAGAAATGCAGAACAGCACAAACTCCTTGCTACTTGGCACACAGGGCAGCACACTCACCCTCTTGTTCCTTTACCTGTGCAGCCAGCCAACTCAGTCACCTTCAGGAAGAATGTCCAGAAAGAATAATAAAATGAAAGTACCTCATGCCAATCCACATAGCACTTCAAAGTACTAAGAGTAAAAACTCACTGTCCATGCATTTCTACAGAAAGGCTACTTGCTGTCCAGACCCATATTCTTGCTCTTTTTTCTTCTTCTCAAAAGAAGAAAACACATCATTCTGGAGCCATCGAGATGGAGCAGATCAATGGCCAGCTGTCCACCCAGTGATGTCAACCATGGTCTCAGAGAGAATAGTATCTGTGGACTCCAGAGAGAGCAGCAGTGGGCTGAGTTGGGAGAGAATTGAGAACTTGACCAGTGACCAGCACGGTGGTGAGCTGATTTGTCTTGAAGGCAGTGAGCCTTAGCACTGCTCTGTGCGCAGGACGGGAATGACTCAGAGAGGACTGGACCAGGGGCCTGTTGGAGCCAGAGTGGCGGCTGCACTGGACCCTTCCCCCTTCTATCCTGGCCGGGCCCTGGACTCCAAAGTATTGTGGTGACTCCTGATTATTTTTCTTCTTTTCCTCTTGCCAGTTTTCCTTGAAAACCATCCTGTTATATGAAGCTTCCACACAGCTCATGGGTGGAGAGGAGTGTAAGGTTCTGAGAGAACCAGAGCTTCTAGCAGAAGGACCAGTAAGGTGGCTGAAATCCAGGGAGAGAGGAGCTGTGGGTGAGCTGGACCCCCACAGAGCGCTCCCCGGAGGCCAGCATAGGCTCTGCGCATGCTGATGCTGAGGTCACCCCCAGAGCTGCTGAGACACAAGTGACTCTGAACTTCATATGCTCCACAGCCTTACACAGGGGGCTCTCACCTCTGACACTCCATGGTGGGAAGACAGACTGTGGAGCACCGTCCAGCAGGGGCAGCAAATCCATCACCGGCCTCATGTGAAGTCTGGAAGGAGAAAGGATGTGCATGTGAACAGGCACAGGGGTCAAGCGCAAGGGGCCAGGGCAGTAGAGCCCCAGCCTGCAGACCCACCACACCCTGCACTTTAGTTCCAAGTACAAGCTCTTTTTTGCAATTGTAACAATTGTAGATTTGACTTTGAAGAAAAAAATAACCCAAATTACATTAGAGATTTCAATTTTGGTTTGTCACATCTTCAGTACATGTTAGCTGAACCCATTGTGGTAGTCATTTCACAATGTAGGTGAATCAAACCATCCTTTTGTCTGCCTTAAACTTATACAGTGGTGTATATTGATTATTTCTCAATAAAGCTGGGAAAAATAAACAGTGCCTTAATAAACAGGAAAAAAAGTGGTTATAGATGCAGTGGAATGAAAACACCATAACTAAGAGAAAACAAATCAGGATACACACATTAGAAATAGTATCATCTTGCCCTGGAGGCGTGCTCACTGGTTGAGCCTTGATCTATGAACCAGGAGGTCATACATGGAGTCCCTGTCAGAGTGCATGGGTCTCCATCCTTAGTAGGGGGCATGTAGGATGCAGGTGATGAATGATTCGTTCTCATCATTCATATTACTACCTCTCTCTCTCCTTCTCCTTTCCTCTCTGAAGTCAATACAACATATATTAATATAAATGAATTAATAGTATCACCTCGAAAAGGTATCTAGATATATAAATGTACGAAAGACAAAAGGAAACACTTTGAAATGTTGACAGTGGTTAACCTTGGATAGTGGAAAGAAGTGATTTCCTTTACTTTATACTATTCTTTTTAAAATTCTAATGATCCTATATTATTTTGATAATGAAAAAAATCTTCTAAAAAACATTTAAGTAACTCTTTTTCGTGTAAAATGCAGTTTGCATCCATGTTCAGTGACCATCCACTTATCTTTGAGAAGCTTAAAAAGTGCTTTGGGTTGTGAAATATCCTTTAAAATGCATTCTTGCACTCCAACAGCTCCTGAATGAGAACACTGGGCTTTGGAGATGCTGGGTCTGCTTGGAAAAAATAATGAGCAGGGGTTGGAGGCGCGGTAGGGGATGGGGCGGGTCAGCAACCCTGAAGAGTGGCTCTTAGGCAGGATGCCTCAGGGTCCACAGCTCAGGCTGTATTTGAAGAATTCCTCATTGGAAGGCTGATATCTACAGTAAAGTTTCAGATTTGATAAACTTAGGATATGAGCCACAGTAACTTTTTTTAAAACGGTTTTTGCCATTCTTATTGCAAAATCTATATATATAAAAGGCTAATGTGCTAAGGATTCCACCACCTGACCACTCGCTATGAAGAGCACTGACCACCAGGGGCAGACGTTCAATACTGGAGCTGCTGTGACCTGAACTGGCCATTTACAGAGGAAGGGCACTGCGCACCCAGAGTCCACAAGCAACACTCCGCTTTTCCCAAGTGGGACACAGGCCCCGCCACGAACCCATGGCACAAAGCCCACAGGCCAGCCCAGCACAGAAATGGTGGCTGTGGGCACCAGGTAATGATGTCACATAGTAATGCCAGGCTTCCTCTCCCTAGCGACTAGCCTCCTTGGAGTTTCTTCACCCACTTGCTTTATAGCCAGGTGCAAACATTTTACACTTTAACCAAATGTCTTTGAAGTGTTTTCATGTGCCTCATCTCATTTGATCCTCACTGAAGTCCCGGAATAGGTAGAGAGGAGACTTGGTAGAATCCTGTTTTTATTTCATTAGCCAGAAAATGGAGGTTTATAATGTTTTAAAAATTGACCCAACTGAAAAGAAGCAAGAAATGGTAGAACCTGAACATGACTTCAGGTTTTCTCACTGCACGGAATATAGTCAAACAGGGCTATAGTTAAATATTTCTCCCTTTGTTATCTCTGCATGATCCACAATAATAATCTACTTTCATATTGGTATTTATGCTGTTTTGCTGGCAATATCCTGAAAAAGAAATTGGGGCACTTCACTAGGCTGGAAAAAGTTTACCTAATCAGAAAGCAGGTCTAAGTAAGTGAGTATATATATATATATATATATATATATATATATATATATATATAATCACTGGCGCCAGTTGCATGTGTTTCCATCTGTCATTGTTTCCATCTGTCATTGTTGATTGTGAATTTGGTATACACTTCTATTATTGAGAATGGGCAAATAGTGATCTTACAGTATTTCTTCTAATTAATTTCCTTTCAATGTGCACGAATTCATGCACTGGGAATCTAGTAATTAAATAATACTATCAAGACTCCTAAGAGAAACATATATATATATACAGAAAAGATTTTTAAAGGATTCAGATCTCCGAAGTCACAGCTCTATGGTTCTAACCTCAACTGGGTCTACAGAGACTGACAGGAAAAATAGAATGAGCACTTGCCCTGGGTTCTCATTTGATCTCTGCTATTAATAGCTTGTGGACTTGGGGATTTCACTTACCCTTTCTGGGTCTCCTAGCTGCATCTATAGGATGAGGGTAAAATTAGACCTCTTAAATAAGGTTTCTACAAACGCTTCAAAAAATAATTGTAGGTTCAGATTTCTACAATGTTCCTAAATATCTCAGCAATAATAAACTTTTCCTTGTTTTAAACTTTGTGGTACAAAACTTCACAAAAATGTAAACACAGTTTTATAATACTACTCATTTCAAAAATATACAATCTCTATAAAACTTATCCTATAACATTTTGGTAGATACTATTAAACATTTCTTAGTAACTGTACTATAACCCAAATTCGTAAATTTAGCATTATCTTTTTAAAACATCAATTGCATATTCTTTGTATTGGTGTGAAAAGGCTCAGAAAATACAGATGTGTTGAGCACTATATGTCACTTGTATTAAAATTCAACAAGTAACTTTCCAGGTATGGAAAACTTCAGCTGAAGCCAATTTTTGGGGTGTAAAAATCAACTCTTGTAAACATCAAATTAAAATGTGGCTGTATTTTCTGCCTTAAAAGTTAAAAAATATAAGAGTTGTTATTTAACTCACTCAAATGGTTTGTGAAGCTGAAATACTTCCATGTAAGGTCTGCCCCATCCTGACATTAGCTTAGTGCACGTACTGAGAGCCACATGTCACCTATTCTGTCCAGGGAGGAAGGGAGCTGTGAGTGAATCATTCCTGCCACTAAGTCCCTTGGACAGCCAGCTGCTAGGCAGCAAGGATGCCAGCCTCAGCTCACAGGTGGCAGAACACTTCTGCCATCTCTCTCAGAACACTTCCAATCTCCGCCCGAGAAGGACAGGCCCTACCAGCCAAGACCAAGTCAGGCCACTGCTGGGCTCTAAGTAAAGACTGACGATTGTCTCTACCTCTTATTTCTTCTGAGACCAAACCAACCAACCTCCCATGCAACCAACCAACCTCCCACCCAACCAACCAACCACCCACAACCAACCACAATTTAATCATCATCCTTGACTGAAGCCACTGCTGAATAAACACCAAGTTGTATATGGGCTCACGTGGTGACTACCCTCCAAGACACATATTCCCAGGCCTGGAATAAGCTCTGCCCCTGCCCATTTTTTTCCCTCAGCTCGACTCTCCACACTCCCCGGCTCACTCCCCCCCACACACACACCCTATTTGACCAGGTTGTTAACTTTCTAGGGACTACAGATCTGTCTTGTCCCCTGGCTTGAGACACAAGCCCCAGAGAAGCAGGACACCTCACTGCCTGGCTTAATAGACAGGGGGCCCTGCTGGGGTCTGGCTGGAACTCTGTCCCCAGCTGCCACCTGTCAGCTCAGCAGCCACAACTCCTCCAGGTTCAGGGAGCACATGTAACCTGGCCCACAATGACAGGAGACCAGACCACACTGGGGCTATTGGTCTCTCACTGGGGCTCTTGGTCCCAGGTTGCAACTTGATGGAACCTCTCCACTCTCCTGCTTTCTCCCAGGAACCAGAGGCTGGCCAAGTCCCACCCTTCGGGAAAGTGACTCCTTGGCTGCCCCCACAGAGCAAGGCCCAGGGGAACCCCAATCCTCCAAGCGTTTTAAATACCCGACAAGCCCAAGTTCACCCTTGGAATGAGCCCTTCCCGCCCACAACAGCCACTACCCCGTGGGACACTCCAAGTCCCAGCACCTGGGACAGCCATGGGCAAACTATGGCCCGCGGGCCGGATTTGGCCAGTGTGAAATAATAAAACTAAAAAAAAAAAAAAAAAAAAGACCGCACCATTTCATGTAATGATGTTTACTTTGAATTTATATTAGTTCACACAAACACTCCATCCATGCTTTTCTTCCGGCCCGCCAAGAACCCATTGTGGCCCTCAAATCAAAAAGTTTGCCCACCCCTGTTCTAGAGACAACTGCCTTTCCAGCTCACTTGAGTGGAGAAGGTCAGGAGACCAGGATGTCTCTCTGTTGCTTCCCATTCTTCCAACGCTCTGGGCAGAAGAACGCCCAGGGCAAGAGATGTTTCTGTTGCTGGGGAAACAGGTGCAACCACCACCACCAATACCCCTCGCCCCCTGGCACGAGGCACACACAGGTAACCAAGGGCAGGCCCTTTCAGCTCACACTTGGGCGCCAACTGGGGGTCACACCTGGGGAGCCCACACCTCTTGCCCCTCATCCCGGCTGTGTGCATGTGTGTGTGTGTGTGTGTGTGTGTGTGTGTGTGTGTGTGTGTGTCCGGGATGGTGAGGGGAAGAAAGCAGGGGATGAGGGATGCTCATCCTGGGCTCAGGAGCAGGTTGGTAAGTGTCAGAAGTCTGGAGGGTGTTGGAGGGTGTGTCATGTTCACTGCCCAGGTCATGGCTCATAGGAAGGGAAGCTGAGTGCTGGGGTCGGAGCTCTGCTACCCACTTGTTAAATCACAGGGGTGCTCAAGGGGTCATCAACTTCACTCCCTGCCTGGAGGTCTTTGCAGATGCCCCTGTCTGCCTGATCTGGGGAGCAGAATGGGTGGTGGGCATCTTCCCCACTGGTAATGCCCGGGGCCCCTGATGCCTCCTGGCCCAGTAGCAGGCTGTGTCTATGCAGAGCTCCAACAAGGGCAGCGTTGAGGAGCTGGCTGACAGGTTCACTTAGGCCCTCAACGGGTACAAAGGGCATTTGCGTCAGGACAGGAAAACCGTCCATTGCCAAACTGAGGTGAGAGCTGGCCCACACCCAGGACCCTGAGGTGACTGGGGTGGGACCAGAAGTCAGACTCAAATCTGGGGCCTCAAAGTTCTCACAAGTCTACTCCCAAAGTGATCTGTACCTTCAGTCCTCCGGACCAGCTCCCTGGTAGGGGAGAAAAGCAGTCATTCTTCCTGTGCTTCTTGGGATCAGAGAAAAGGCATCTGTTGCTGTCTTTGCCTCATGCTCCTTTCAACTGATGAACTCCCTGCCCCAAGTATCCTGTGGACCAGCCCCAGCCTGACTGTCCTTGTAGGCCTTCTCCAAGCCTTACATATCATCCCACTTGATAGTGCTGTGTATTTAAAAAAGAAAAAAAAAGAGGGGGGAAGAAGGGGTAGGGGGGTTAGGGGCATAGGTAGGGATTAAGGTCTTGAATACTTTTCTCTGCAACCTATCACCTCACAGAGGACGAGAAACCATTGCAGCGTGGCCAGCTCAGGAGCTGTGGCCTGACCCAACTCCATATCATCCCAACAAGGACAGAGTTTTCCTCAGTGATTCAGGCTTTCACTGTGGCTCCACCTTGACACAAATCAATTGTTGCTAGCTCAGCAGGGCTGCCAGGAACATCCTCACTGTGTCCTCACAGACTAGGTCTGCCATGACACAGGACCACAGATTGGGTGGAAGGTTCCTGATGCCTCCTGGCACAGTACCCACTCTGTCTTTGCGGAGCTCCAAGGAGGACATCATTGACCCGACTACACCACCTACGGGGTCAGGGTGCAGGTGCACCAGGCTGACGACACAGACCAGTGCCTGTCTGAGGTGAGAGCTGGCCTCGAGGGTCTCTACACCCACAACCTCAACACAACCTGGTAGTGCCCAGAACCCACACTCACATCTGCGGACTCCCCGGGCACCCTCCCAGGACTCTCCCTAGTGTCCCACAGCCCCAAGACAAAAAAATGCGGACCCCCACGCCCCCCTCCAGCTACATGGGATGGTAGAGAGACGCTCCTCACATATTTGTAGCAATATCAGAGAGAGAAATGTCCTGTGACTTCACAGTGGACCATGAGCACTTGGGCATTTCGCTGTTTGTGTTGCTTAAACTACACTTGCCACGTATCCTCTGGAGCACTCAGCTCCACTGTCCTTGCAGACCTGGTCCAGTCGGGGAGGTCGTTTGCCCAGCGTGGCGGCCTTTCAGTGCTGATGGACATGGGCCTAATGCAGTTCAGCTGCCATGTCATCAGTGCTGCCCGGAACACTGATGTGTGTTGCAACGGACTGTGTTAGGTTGCTTGCTTGCGCTGCCATAACATAGGGCCACACTGGGTGGTGTTAACAGCAGACATTTATTTTCTCACCATTCCGGAGGCTAGAAGTGAGAGATGGTGCTGTCAGCGGGGCTGGTATCTCCTGAGGGGGTCGCTCCTCAGCTTGTAGATGGCTGTCTTCTCTCTGTGTGTCACATGGACTCCCCTCTGCACTGCCACGTGTCCTCCCCTCCTCTTCTAAGGACACTGGTCAGATTCAATGAAGACCCACACCACTGAATTCACATCACCTGAATGACTTGCTTGAAGACTAAAACACAAATGCAGACACATAATCAAGTTCGAGGGGTTGCAAAGTCATGGGATTAGGGGTACCCAATTCAGACCACAGGACATGTAATGTCCCCAGCTGGAGATGGACGCCCACTGCTGGGGGAAGGACGAGCATGTGTAAAATTTGAATGGCTGCAGGCAGATTCCAAAACCAAAGGGCTGTGGCAGGGACATTGCCAACAGCAGTTTCTGATGATGGCTGCTGCCTTGCTCCCAGCCTGGCCCGAGAAATCTCACTCATTGAAAGTTTCACCTGGCCGACATCAAGGTGTCCAACTCAAACACAGTGTTCCGTCCCTGGCAATTGCCTCATGGGGACACTGAGGCACCTGTCACTTTACACCTACCACATGGATTACCTCCTCGACAAGTCTTCGGGTCATATTCCTGCCCCGTGATCGCCTTTCTACCATCTGCAGTCTCCAGGCATTTGCCACCTTGCAGAATCTGCCATCTCCATAATGAGGGTCTTAAAATGCCTTTTAATGTAAAAGGATAAAACCTAACTTGCTCTTTTGAAGTCAAAGGCTTTCACAGGCCATATCTACTGTGTACACTGTTCCCACGCTGGGGAGGGACAACGTTCCCACACCCTTTCCACCCATGTCAGTAGCAGGGAAGTCCCCGGTACCTGAGAAGGAATGTCATGCAGGACAGTACCCAGTTCTGACCTGCATGCCCTTGAGCAGGCATCTGATATTTCCTAAGCCTCTGTGTTCTCATCTCTATAACAAGGACCTTTCTTTGGGACTCACAGGGCCCGGGCTCTTCATATACACTATCACGAAAAGGAGGTTGGTTGATCCTCAGCTAAAGGGAAGGGGGCGGGGGCGGGGGGTAAGATGCCGAGAAGGTGGCAATTGTATGAACATGTATGGAACTTCAGTGGCACTTTGAAGACTTAGAACCTTGTCCTGCCAGGACACTCCTGTCCCTCCTCTTGCACTCGTTCCAGTGGGGCTGGGACCTCCTGACTGAGCTCCAAATCTCCATCCTTGTGGGATTCACAGTCATGCCGCTGACATGGATATCCTTCCTTCTCCCACCCAGTGTGCAGATGAGCGAACTGGTAACCTGCATGAGTCCTGCAGGATGCAGGCCCTCCAGGAAGGCACCTCGGAGAAGGTGGCCAAGGCCATGGTACCAGCTTTCCCGGGGGGAATTGTCCCCCACGTCTCCACGTTGGCCTGCTACAGAGCCCAAGAGTTCCTGGACGAGCTTCTAACTAGGTGAGCACACACTTGTGATTCTGCCCACTGCTAGCTGTGAGGCATGAAAACGTCACCACATCTTCCCGAGTCTCAGGATGCTCCTCTGAAAAGTGGGCTGCTGGCGGGGGGGGGGGGTAACTTCATAGCACTGCTGTGTGGACAAGCCATGGCAGGTCTCACCTGCTCCCTGGCTCTGCAGACAGGGTAGCTGGATGTGCGGCGGTTGTTGGTGGCAATTCTTTCACTCTGTCCCATGGAAAGAACTCTGACACACCCATCAGCGGCCTGTGGCATCGGAGGTTGGAAAAGCACATGCAAAGCAACCTGTTAAGCAGTGTGAGATTTCACCTAGCCGGTCCTGGTCCTTGGTGGACCACACTGGGGATTTCTGGGGAGAGCAGGGGCCCAGGCCCACTCAGATGTATGGCATGCTTCTGCTGGGAGTTTCGTTACTCGAAAATGTGCACCCACTTTTGGAGACACTTAGCCTGACTCCAGGAATGAAGCAGACACAATCCCTGGGCCTCAGTTCTGGGCAATGGGTCCAGCAGTCACGCTGTCCATCATTCGCAGGTCGTGTCCACCATCCATCAGGGCTGATGCGATCAGAGTGATTTTTCCATCTGGAGGCACACCTGCTTACAATGCCCGGGCTGACACACCGCAGGACCAAGTCATAAAGTGAGTGGTCTCCGGGTCCAGAGGGAGGGCCCCCAGAGTCAGCATTGTGGGGACTGTGGTGGGTGGAGGGTGGAGAGTGCCTGGCAGAACCCTAATCTTATACATCATCTGATTCCCAAGACAGGCCTGGGCTCAGGAGTCTTCTATTCCAGGAGGATAGGAGTCAAAGATGACAGTGGGTGTGGTCCCGGGCCTTGTAGCCCCAGAGGGGACGCTGTGCGGAGTTGTCCCTCACAGTCCCCTCCCACCCCCCACAGACCCACCCCGCTCTGCCTGCCCCCTCCATATCCATCTCCCCTGACCGCGGTGGCCAGGCTCAGAACAGGACTGTGGTGAGCAGGATGCTCACAAGTCTGTCTCAGTCCTCAGCCCAGATGCCCAGGGCCTGGAGGGTGGGGGTGGGCAGTGCACTGGACCTTTAGGAGAGCTGCCAGTGGGAAGAAGAGTCTGACACAGACTCTGTGTTGAACCTGCTGGATCCCACAACTGCTACAACCAGGACAGCCACACAGGGGCAGGGGGTGGCATGGGGCTGTCCCCTGGGTGGGCAAGGGGGGCCTGCACAGAGGCTCAGATCTAAACAAGTGTGCCATGGGAGGGCAGAGTGGAAGGAAAGACCAGGACTCAGACTCTGCTGCCCACCTGCCTCTCCCCAGGGCCTTTGCTGCGATGGTGGGGACCTGGCTGGACCACGTCCAGGGTTTGGGGCAGCCCCTTCGTTTCGCCTGCTTCGAGGTAGAGCAGGCCTTGGTGCCCGTCAACTCCCCCGCCTCACACCTGGTGGGCCACGCCCAAAATCTATGGTTGGCGCTGCAGCACCTTGAGCCCACCAAGGCAACTCAACAAGGTGAGGCGGAATGATCATCTGGGCAGATCATCGGGGGAGGGCAGGCTCATGGGCTGGAGTTCCCTTAAAGGCGGTGGCATCATTCCTGTCTGCACTAAGTCACAGGAAAGCCAGGAGTGTGAATAAATCTGTCTCTTTCTCCTGCTCCAGGTCCACGCTCAGAGCTCCAGAGTTCTCCGGAGGCAGAGGAAGGGTCTGCTCAGGGGCCAGAGCCTGGTCCAAGGAGAGGCCCTGCCCTGGCCAGGCCTGGCCCGAGGCAGTACCTGAAGCCATTATGGAGCCAGCTACTGGCTGCGCTGGAAGCCTTCTCTCGTGCTGTCAGAAGAGTTCTAGGGGATTATCTTAAATAATTCAGAGGAATACATCCCAACTGTACATTTATAATAGTAAATAAGGATAATTTCTAAAAGTACCCACCTATTTATGTAGACTACGTCCCATTAAGTTAAATACTCCTTTTGATTAAATAAGGTATATTAAAAACACGTGTAGACCATGTCTTCTCATGTACATATACATAATTCCATACAAACACACACACACACACATGTACACATATATGCTGACATGGAAGGTGCTCACTGTATCATCCAGTTTTAAAATAAGTTTTGAAACATTTAATTTCTTCTGATATCTATGTATACACTGATAAAATGGGGAAATAAAGTCTGGAAATATATACACCAAAATGTTCACACTAGTGAACTGTCAGAAGTGAAACTACTAGAAGTGACAGTTTCTTCTCATTTTGCTTTATGTATAGGTTCTGGTTGACACAAGGATCATACCTCCAATATATAGATAGACAGTGGAGAGAGAGGAAGGGAGAGACAGAGAACATAGATGAGAGGTGCACCAGCCACCTCCTGCCCACCCCCGCCATGGAATTGACCGCAAAACCCTGCCACGTGCCCTCCCTGGGAACTGATCCGGAAACCTTTCAGTGCAAGGGGAGATGCCCATCCAATGAGCCCAATCAGCCGGGGCTAGACTCAGTATATATTTTAAAAAATACACTTTGATTGATTTCAGGGAGGGAGAAAGGGCGAGACAGAAACCTAAACCATGAGAGAGAAGCATTGATCGGTTTCCTCCTTCATGACCCCTATTGGTGATCCAGTCTGCATCCAGGGCCTGTGCCCTGACCCGGAATCAAACCAACTGTGCACTCCTGCCTGCTTCACAGGCGGACGCTCAACCACCGTGCAACACTGGCCAGACTCAATCATATCTTTCTAAACTTTCCCAAGTGCCAATTTGTCTCTTGAAATGGTCTCATGAAAGGAAAAATTACTTAATGGGGGGCATTGTACTTCCCTCGCCGTTTAGCTGGATTTGCCATTTGGCCAGAAACAACCAGTAGACTAGCTCTCAACCATACTTAAAATCACTAGGGATAGCAAGAGCATTGCTTTGGTTGCAACAGGAGTAACTCAAAACAACTCCCCCCACTAAACACTTCCTGAATCATTTCCCTTCCTCCATGAGCCCAGAATTTAACTCACCAGTCAAACTCAGCTTAGGGAGAGCCAATGGTTCCACTGGAACAGGACGGTAGGGAAACCAGGTACGCAGCCCTGGTTCTACCGGAGGGGCCATAATTCACTGACACCACCACTGGAACAATCTATAATTGAAACGAAAACCACCATGTCAGAAAATTCTAAGCAGAAAGGACAAAGGAACGCCACTGGTCAGTATTTCAAAAGGAGGCACGCTGTGCAAGAGGGGTCCATTCAGTGCTGTGGCCCAATCATCCAAAGCTCATCGTTCTCATGTGAGCAGCACTCTTGCTCTGAGGGGAGACACATTTCCTTTCTTTCATTTCATATTTGCTTTCAAGGCAAACCAGCTAGCTGGTCAATACACCAAGCCAACACTCCTCAGGTATCCAACAAAAGAAACCTAAATGTCTCAGTGAATTTTAAGTTTTACTAAATTAGAATTAAAAAAAAGTTTCATTTTAAAGTCATATGCGGCTGCCGGGCTGGCGTGGCTCAGTGCTTGAGCGTGGACCCCAGAACCAAGAGATCCCCGTTTCATTCCCAGTCAGGGCCCATACCAGGGTTGCGTGCTAGGGGCTATGGGACCAATGATCTTCTCTCATCATTGATGTTTTTCTCTCCCCTTCCCAGCCTCCTCACCTCCAATACCCCCACCCCCCGCTCTCTCTGTTCCCTTTCCCTTCCTCTCTCTGAGATCAATATAAACATATATGTTTAACCAGTTCTATGTGGATAATATGGACCCTATGAGACAGGGTACTTCAAAACACTAGGCAACCGTTGTGAAACAGTCATCCCTGAATCTCGGGACACCTTTCCTCCACAAGTCCACACAGAAGAAATGTACGGGGCCCTTAGTGATCACAGTAGAAACAGGAAGCTCACCATCCCACATGTGCCCACTGCCCTTCCCCTCACCACCTCCTCCTGGGCTGAGGCACCTCCTTCAGGAGCAGTTTGACACTAAACTGCCCCATGTCTCTTGCAATTCGGCCCGTTCTGCCCAAGGGTTCACACAAGAGTCTCATAGTTGATTTCTGAGACACTAAGTTCCTCCCTGATATAAAGCACAATAGCGAGGAGAGGATTTTTTCCCCCTCTTTGATGCTGGGAGCTTATCCTGACATCACTGAGCAGCTGAATTCAATATTGGATCCACCTACCTGTGGACTTGTTCTTTTGTGAGAAAGACGAGTCCCTACTGTTAGCTTCATCACTATTCTGCTGCTTATAATTCTCAGCTTCCACACTGAATGAGATCCTTAAAATTCCTGAGGGTGGACAAGGGTGTAGCATTTCATGTTATTGCAAAAAAAACAACAACAACAAACACGAAAACACAAAGAAAAAACGATGGGAGCAGAGAGCAGGACAGGGGAAAGATGGGAGATGCCAGAAAGAACACCAGCCTTCCACAGACTCCAGAGGGAGACGTCCGGATACAGGGCATGGCACAGCTCTAAGCTGGGCTGGCAGAGTGTGATGCCAATGAGGATCTCAAAGTGTGACCACAGAAAAGGGGTGAGGGAGAGACAAGACTGCAAAAGAAGCTAAGGTCGGTCCATGGAGGGCCTGGACGGACATGCTAAGGATTTGGGACTCATTTCTAAAGGCCATAGGAGACCACTGTCAGTTTTCAGAAGAGACATGATCATATTGACATTTTCAAAAGATCCTTCGGGCTGCCGGCAGGGAATGCTGAGGGACCTGGCGATACTAGAGTTTGACAGGTCACAGAGAACACATGGGATCAGGAGGCCCTGAAGTCAATGTGGCTTAGTACTCTTGCTGCTCACCTTGATGGCTTCACACTAGAATCATCGTATCAGGAATGTCAAGGTGGAAATCGATCCCACTCATGGGACTTGACAGCTTATGTCTAGAAGTTACAATAAAGTAGCACGATATGCCGTATCTTTTCTCGGACCAAGACACTCTCAGAACAAAGTGAAGAACATACCAAAACCAAGATTTGCTAAAGCGGTAAGGAAAAGGGTGTCGACTCAGCTTCCAGACAGAGTAACAGGTCAGTGGCACAGACAGAGAAAGGGAGAGAGAGGCTGAGAGGAAGGAAGGGACCTCAAGAACTAGAGAACCAGACAAGTGACAGGACCTGACACCCCATCAGCTGGGCTATACTCTATGTTGTTTAGAAGCGAGTTTATGACATAGAGTCCAAACATAACAGAAATACACGCAAATGTCACCATACTGTTCACAAAACTTTTAATGACTCAGATGCTTACCTTGATGAAGTGTGCATACTTCTTTATTTGTTCTGAAAAGCATTGTGTAATCCTTGCAGTAATGATCTAAGTAAAACTCCAATCTTAAGTCCCTACAACAACAAGAACATATAAAATACAAATAACTAGGAAGGTATTACAATATTCACCCCCAACAGTTAGCATTCATCAGTAGAACTTTCCCATTTAAAAACATACTCATGAGAAAAAATATAATCAAATCCAAAGCCCCTTTATTCTATTTCTGGACTTTCCTGTGCCCAGTATTGTAAGTGCAACCTCAACTACTTTTGCTAGACAAATTTTATGTAGGTGAAACTACTGTAAAAACACTGTGATCTCGGTTCTCTTCTATTACCTATTAGTTGTTGATCTTCAACAAACCATCTCTAGAGCCTCAATATTCTCTTCCAGAAAATGGGGAAATACCAGTTAATTCACTGTGAAGTTTTAAAACTAAATAAAATATGTGAAAAATACCAGAGCCCGTTATTAGGGTTGGAAATCATTTCATTATAAAACAGTTTTCATCATAGTAATGATTTGTCCTAAGAGAAATAAAAAAATTAAAAGTGCCATGTCTCATAATACAACTTCTTTATCTCAAGGAAGATCACAAAGATTAGAAAATGTTCTGTAATATTAACTCAGACGTTGATATTTTTATTCCATTCAATTTTATTATCAAGGGTCACAATACCCAAGTGTGTGACCTTTAGAATTCGGTGTTTAAACAGAGTGCTGGCAAGGCTGTGAAAGTGCAGTGTTAGCACCATTTAAATGCAGACACAGAAGGCGACAGCACAAGTGCAGCAGAGAGCCCACAGCTAACCAAGCGTCATGGTCTTGGAAACACACTCTGACAGGTTTTCTCATCACTAATGGGGATCATGATTCCCTGGCCTTGTTGACAATTTATGTAGCTAAACTGCAATTCTCTGAACTGTAAGCACTACTAGAATGTAGGTATTGTTACAGCATAGCAGGTATTGTTATAGACCTTCCACCACAATGCAGGCAGTCAGCCTGTCAACATGAAATGCTCTTCGGGTCACCCCCAGTGTTTACCATGTTTCCTGACTTCCTGCTGATCTTGGGACAAAGATGACTCACAAGCCCTTACATAGCCAGTATCTTCAAACAATTCTGTGTTTTGCAAAAAATGCTCTGGGTTCTTAAGGCCAATTTCTGAGTCACCTGAGCACTCCTGGAAGTTTTCACTCTACACACAGTATTTACCTTGCCAACTGAACAAGGGGGGTCAACAAGTGAATGAATTCCTTCTCCCATCAGAGTATTCCATTTAGGCTCCTCAGAGACCCAGTGAAGTAGGAAAAAGATTGCAGGTATGTGAGAGAAGTGTAGAAGAATCCAGACTGAGATTCTGTGAAAAGTCCTCATCCTTCATCTGAGAAACTTTCCAAAGGATTCAGACATAAAGATCTGTTCAAAAGGTGAGACTCAACCTTCTGGTGGTGGTCTGACTTCAGTAAATACTCCCAATCCCGAGAAGAAGAAACAGATGTTGATTTTTTAAATCATGCCTCCTTGTAATTAGGGGGGTGGGAGTGATCAAGGAGGGGTCGATGGGGGGAAAAGGAGACATATGCAATACTTTAAACCAGTGTTAAACTCAACCTTCCTAATGCCGCGACCCTTTAATATAGTTCCTCATGCTATGTTGACCCCCAATTTCACTGTTACAAATTAAACATAATTAAAGCATAGTTATTAATCACAAAAACAATATGTAATTATATATGTGTTTTCCCATGGTATTAGGCGACCCCTGTGAAAGGGTCATTCGGCCCCTAAAGGGCTCACGACCCACAGGTTGAGAACCGCTGCTTTAAACAATAAAAAAAATTCATTTAAAGCAATTCAAGTTCCATTTTCACATTAAGTTGATCTAAGAATATGAAAAAAAAAATCCCAATGCTGGCCCAGCAGGTGTGGATCAGTGGTTGAGCATCAATCCATGAACCAAGAGGTCATGGTTCAATTCCTGACCAGGGCACATGCCCAGGTTTCTGGTTTTATTCCCAGGAGGGAGTGTGCTGGAGGCAGCCAACTGATGATTCTCTCTCATCAAGGATATTTCTATCTCTCTCCCTCCCCCTTCCTGTCCCTAAAATCAATTAAAACATTTTAAAAATTAAGTAATCACAATGCTGGAAAATGAAAGGAATATCAAAACACCTAAATGACTTTAGTGATCTTCTAAATCCTCTGTTGTCATTTCCAGTCTCCAAAGCACTTTCTCCACGAGATTTGAGGCTCTTTGTTGTCATTTCCACAGTCTCCACAGCACCTTCTCCAGAAAGAGATGTGGGACTCTTCCTTTAATGAATAATATAAAAATGATTAGGCAAAACCACAATTATTCATTTTGTTTTGAACAAGAAAAAAAGAGGTATACATTTGGAATCAAAAAGTTCAATAAGATTCCAAAAAGAAACTTATTGTAGGCTTTTTCAGACTTACCCTGTGATATGATAAATGCCTAAAATTAAAACAAAATGCTTATATAAGAATTGCATCTAAATAATAGCCTATTAACAAATAATATCTAAATAAGAATTGTGGTGAGCTAGAAGGGGACAATAAAAAAGGGGGGACATCTATAATACTTTCAAAAGGAAAGATTTTAAAAATAAATAAATAATTATGACATATAGCTATATACTATCTTCTCACCAGCTCAACACATGCACCATGGGAACTAAAAAAGGTAAAATAAAATTAAACAAATTAATGATAAATATTATAAGAAAAGATAAACTATGTGTGTAAATAAATTTTAAGAAAAGAGTGGACAAAAATTTAAAAATCTACTAGATAGAAGCCTTGCCACAAAAGTGACCTCAAACCGTGGCTCAACCTGTATTGACCTTATGTCCTTTATAAAACTAGAGATTACCAGAAGAGCTATTCATAACCTACAGGTTTCTTAATGATCTCATCATTCTTAGACAGTCAGAAAAAAATCTTTAGAAAAACTAAACTTTCCCTTTCATCTTGCAAAACATAAACTAGGAAATGCCATTCAACTTTCACTAGCATGCCTAACAATCACTTGAAATTATTTAATGGTATTTTATGGGTTTTTTAATTGTGGTTAAATATACATAATGTAAAATTTACCATTATAACCATTTTGTGGTGTACAAATTCAGTACCATTAAATACATTCATTCATAAAGTTGTGTAACCTCAATGCTATCCATTTCCAGAACTTTTCCATTATCCCAAACAGAAACTGCCAATTCAACAACTCCCCCTTTCTCCCTCCCTCAGCTTCTATTATATTTTCTGTCCTTATGAATTTACCTATTCGAAGCAAAGTACCCCATGAAGGTGGAATTATACAGTATTTATGTTATGTTGGGTATAACATCCTCAAGGTTCATCCATGTTGTAGCACATCTCAGAATTTCCTTCATTTTAAAGGCTAAATATTTCATTGTAGACATATACCACATATTGTATATCCAGTCATCTCTCCATACACACTGGGGTTGTTTCCAATTTCAACTATTGTGAATAATGCTGCTATGAACACTGGTGTTCGACTGAGTCCCTGCTTTCAAATCTTTTCTTTTTATTTCAACATTTTTTTATTAAGCTATTACATATGTCCTTATCCCCCCATTGCCCCACACCCCACTCCCGTTCATGAACTCACTCCCCTGGGTCTGTGTCCATTTGTTATGCTTATATGCATGTATACAAGTCCTTTGGTTGACCTCTATCCCTTACCCGCACCCTCTCCTATGTTCCCTCTGAGGGTTGAGCATCTGATCGATGCTTCTGTCTTTTGTGTATATATGCTCAAAAGGGGAATTGTTGGATCATATGGTAATTCTAGGTTTAACTAACACCCCCCCGCTAATTTATCTTGAAATTTATTGTTGAAATTATTATAGATGTCCCTTTCTATCCCCCATTGATCCCCTCCACCCTGCCTAGGTTTAATATTTTGAGAAACAGCAAATGGTTTCCCGTAGTGGCATTTTTTTACTTTTCCACCAGTAATCACAGGGTTCCAGTTTCAACATCCTCACTTATTTTTTTCATTGTTTAATATATCAGTCATCTCAGTAGGTATGACATGGTATCTCACTGTGGTTTTGATTTGCATTTGCCTAATGATTAAACATGCTGAGCACTGTTTCATGTGCTCATTGGCCATTTAGAGAAATGTCCGTTCAAGCCCTCTGTCTAGTTTTAAATGGAATTGTCTGATCTGTGGTTGTTGAATTTAGGAAAACCCAGCATTAGAGCTGCACTCCCACCTGAAATGTCCCAAATCTATGCTGTACCTATTATTGACTCAGCTTCCTTTTATGAAATCCCATCCTCCAAGTCTCTAAAAGCAGATAGTATTTTTTTATTTTTTAAATCTATATTGTTGAAAGTATTACATAGGTCCTCCTTTCCCCGCATTAATCTCTTCCGGGCCACTCCCATCCCCACCCCAATAGTATTGTCATACTCTCCCTTACTCCTGATGTCTCAGGACTTGCACATTCCCTCAGCTCTGTCTCTCATCTCTGTCTTCTCTCTTCAGAGCCAATCTTTTCCCCCTGAACTATCATAGAACAGTATCCTTGACAACAGTCCCTCTACTCTCCAGCCAATACTATACATCCTACACACTGCCACCGAAGTCATATCTTCTCAAAATACAGAACTGAAGATGTACTTTCCATTTTAACAGCCTTGACAGGCTCCTTTTGGGTACAGTTTAAATTTCAAGTTCCCAGGTACAAACAAGGCCCTTCAGTTTGGATCCACTCAGCACCTGCAAGCATCTCTCCACACCCAAACCCTGTGTACATCCATTCTGAACTTAGAAAACATCATGTTTTTCCATAAATCGTTTGGCTGATTCGCTCTGCCTAGAATGCCCTTCTTTTCCCAACTTCCAGTTCAATCAGCAACTTCTTTGAGAAATCCTTCCTTCAGAGCCAGTCCCATGACTCTCACCACACTGTGGACACACAGGTATTATATGGCATTTTAATTTATCTGCATACAGCATTTTAGTTATCTGTTTATTTGTTCAACTAAATCACATGCACCTGGTATTGATTCCTAACCAAATACAAAATATCTTCCCCCATATAGTAAGAAGACTAAAGAACAATATGTTTTCCAGACCAAAAGGACTGAAATTAAAAATCTTATCGTTCTATTTACAAGCAATCTTAAGATAAAGGAGACAAAAGAGACAATTCATCTAACTGCACATCCATGGAATCTAGTAAACATGCAATCATCCTTTGGAGACTTTAAGATGGAAACATAGAAGCAAAGAATTAGTTTGAGCCCCGCCAGCATGGCTCTGTGGTTAAGCATTGACCAATGAACCAGGAGGTCACAGTTTGGTTCCATGTCAGGGCATATGTTTGAGTTGCAGCCTCGATCCCCAGTGTGGGTTGTGCAGGAGGCAGCCAATCAATGATTCTCTCTCATCACTGATGTTTCTATCTCTCTCTCCCTCTCCCTTCCTCTCTGCAAAATAAAAATACATATTAAAAAAAAAAAAACCAAACACTTGTTGGATATCGTCATGCCACTTTCACAACTACACTAACCATATGGTTACATGGGGGTGGGGAGGGCGGGGCGGAAATATCATCAAAATGGTCACTGGCGACCTAGCTGGTTTGGCTCAGTGGATAGAGCGTTAGCCTGTAGACTGAAGGGTCCCAGGTTCGATTCCAGTCAAGGGCACATGCCGGGTTGCAGGCTCAATCCCCAGTAGGGGACGTGCAGGAGGCAGCCGATCAATGATTCTCTCTCATCATTGATGTTTCTATCTTTCTATCCCTCTCCCTTCCTCTCTGAAATCAATAAAAATATATTTTTCAAAACATGGTCACTGGCTTCAACACTCCTGGACAGAAATACTTTTACACATGCCCTCAAGTTTAGGAATAATTCAGTTTATCGTTCCCAGTATATTGTTAGAAGGGTACAATGTTCATCAGGAAACAGTTAATGGGGGAAAACACAAAAAAAGCAATGTCCAGGTACCAAGATTGCAGTGCTTACCACTAAGGAATTTAACATTAGTCAAAAAGTCTTGAAATCTCTTGTCAATAGCCCAATAATTAATTCAACTGCTATAAATATATTCTCCCCCGCCCCAAAACTTTTTATTCTAAAAATATTCAGTAAGAAAAGGTGAAATAATACCGTGAACACCTGTTTCATCTAAATCTAACAGTTGTTAAGGCCTAGCCGGTTTGGCTCAGTGGATAGGGCATCGGCCTGCGGACTGGTCCTGGGTTTGATTCCAGTCAAGGGCACATACCCAGGTTGCGGGCTCAATCCCTAGTAGTGGGCATGCAGGAGGCAGCCGATCAATGATTCTCTTCTTACCATTGATGTTACTGATGTTCCTCTCTCTCTCTCTCCCTCTCCCTTCCTCCCTAAAATCAATAAAAAATGTTTTAAAAATAAACAAATAAATCTAACTGTGGTTACCATTATGCCATATCTGCTTATGTGCATGTGAGGGATTTGACTGGGAGATGCTGACTACCTGAAAATCCCCCACATCATGACTTCATCATGCATTTCCCCAAAATAAATATTCTCTCCTATACACGACAAAACCATCATCTTGCCTAAGAAAAAATTTTTCTAACATCACATAATATTCAGTCCATTTGAAACTTTTTCAAATTTTCCCCAAAGTGTTTTTTTAAGATAATTTTCTAGAACCAGGACTCAATCAAAGTTCATTCAAAATGGTGCAAAAAATATTGCATTTGGTGATGTCCTTTAGTCTCTTTTAACCTAGAATAGGCCCCACCTTTTCCCCCCTCCATGACTCTTTTTTTTTTTGCTTTTTACTACTGTTCTTTTTTATTTATTAATTACATCTTTATTGTTCAGATTATTACATTTGTTCCTCTTTTTTCCCCCCAGAACTCCCCTCCACCCAGTTCCCACCTCAGCCTCCTCCCTCACTCCCCATCCACTGTCCTCATCCATAGGTGCGCGATTTTTGCCCAGTCTCTTCCCACATCCCCCTCACCCCTTTGCCCCCCAAGAATAGCCAGTCCGCTCGCTTTCTATGCCCCTGATTCTATTATAATCACCAGTTCATTCTGTTCATCAGATTATTCACTTGATTTTCAGATTCACTTGTTGATAGATGTGTATTTGGTGTTCAAAATTTGTATCTTTACCTTTTTCTTCTTCTTCCTCTTCTTGAAGGATACCTTTCAGCATTTCATATAATACTGGTTTGGTGGTGATGAACTCCTTTAGCTTTTCCTTATCTGTGAAGCTCTTTATCTGACCTTCAATTCTGAATGATAGCTTTGCTGGATAAAGTAATCTTGGTGGTAGGTTCTTGACATTCATCACTTTGAATATTTCTTGCCACTCCCTTCTGGACTGCAAAGTTTCTGTTGAGAAATCAGCTGACAGTCATATGGGCACTCCCTTGTAGGTAACTGAGTTTCTTTCTCTTGCTGCTTTTAAGATTCTCTCTTTGTCTTTTGCTTTTGGCATTTTAATTATGATGTGTCTTGGTGTGGTCCTCTTTGGATTCCTTTTGTTTGGGGTTCTCTGCACTTCCTGGACTTGTAAGTCTATTTCTTTCACCAGGTAGGGGAAGTTTTCTGTCATTATTTCTTCAAATAGGTTTTCAATATCTTGCTCTCTCTCTTTTCTGGCACCCCTATAATTTGGATGTTGGTATGCTTGAAGCTATCCCAGAGGCTCCTTACACTATCTTCGTATTTTTGGATTCTTTTTTCATTTTGCTTTTCTGGTTGGGTGTTTTTTGCTTCTTTGTGTTTCAAATCGTTGACTTGATTCTTGCAATCCTCTAGTCTGCTGTTGGGAGTCTGTATAATATTCTTTATTTCAGTCAGTGTATGCTTAATTTCTAGTTGGTCCTTTATCGCAACCTCGAGGGTCTTATTAGATTTCTTGTAGATCCCATTAAGTTTATCGGCAGTTTCTAGAAAATTCTTGAAAAACCTTAAAAGTGTGGTTTTGAACTCTATATCCAGTAGTTTGCATTCCTCCATTTCTATCATTTGTGTCCTTCTTCTTTGTCTCCGCATTTTTATGCTTCCCTGTGTTGATAAAGTGGTTTTCTGTGCTGAGTGTCCACTAGGGCCCAGTGGTTGAGCCTCCCCAATTACCTGAGGACACTCTTGGTGCACCCCCTTGTGGTCTTTGTGCACAGTCTTGTTGTAGTTAAGCCTTGATTGTTGTAGTTATCACTGGGAGGAATTGACCTCCAGGCCAATTGGCTGTGAGAATCAGCTGTGTCTGCAGAGGGAGAACTTCTGTGCTGGACACACCCCTCTGGGGCAAGACTTGCTTCAATGGGGCTTTGGTGCTCACTGAGTCTGCCCCCTGAGTGCAACCCAAGCATGTGCAATGACAGCAAATTAGATTTTTTTTTTCTTTTCCCTTACTTTCTGAGTATTTTTACTATGAACTTGATTTTTATTTATTCAACACTTTGCAACCAAATATAATCATGTTCTAATATATTCTTATACCCTTAAATTTAAGTCTTATAAATTTTTTTGGCAATAACTAATTGAATTACTCAAGTGTTTAAACATTACCATGAAATTGACACACAACAGTGCAAAAAATGATGATATAGAAAATAAATGAAATGTTTATTTACCTACCATTATCTTCACTACATGTTAAAACATATATCTAGCTACTGGAATCATTATATATTGTTTTATTATTTCTGTTAAATTTTAGGATAAAAGCTTTGTTTTTTTAAAAAATTACTCAATAATTAATCAAATACTAAAATTCAAATCAACTCACCTGTTGAACAGGACTATCAATTGTAAAGGCCTTGTAAAGAGCCAATGCCTGGCTTTTACTTCCTTTGCTCCAGATCACCATATTTCCAGCCACATATAGTTCCTCGTCATAATCCACTTCTCCAATTTCACTTCCGCCTCTCCTTAACTGCCAGCTTTCCTTAAAAATTTACATACGTAAGACATGTTTAAGCGGTTTTTGTTTCTTTTGCAACATTATGGAGCAAGATTTACTAATTAAAATTGAACAGCAATCCAGATACAAGCCTCCTGCTCTGTCTGTGGAGTAAGACTCAGTCCAAGCCCAACTCTTAGGTTTGGTGCCACTGATTAACAGAGGAGGGGGTGTGGGTGCATGTATCATAGTGTATCTTACAGGATTTCAAAAATGGGAATTTACCTCAAGAATTCTCTATATTAAAGTATTTTATTATTACATTACCATTTTATGCTGCCAAAAACATAAAGAAACAAAAACTATACCTTACCTATATATCCAAAAATTAAACCAACATTCTTGGGAGACTAAAGACATATTAAGCATATGGGGGGTGAAGCAGAGGGGGCAGTGAAGTGCACATGGGACACTGGGGGAGCTTACCCACCATGCAGACTTCCCTGCTTCACAACTGCATATACATTCACCTTCCTGCCCTTGTGCCAACCATCAAAATGAACAGGGCAGAGAAAGGTTTGGATTCCTAACTACAGACTTCCGCTCCTGGAAATTTTGGTATCCCAAAAGGGATACAGAAATGGAATTAAGATGAGAAAGATTGACTGTTTAACATGCACTTACTTCTCATTCCCCTATTTAAAAACTAGTACTGTATCTACTTATGTGGCATTTCTTTTCTCCTCTAGAAACATGTAAGTTTTTGGCAGCAGGGACCATTGCTAACTTGACTATCTAACCATCAAATAACATGAAATCTGGTCCCAATACTAAGTGAAGAAAAAGAGATTTAAATGGACCATAATCATAGTGACTCTCATTATAAATCCCTGAGTTATATGTCTAAACAGCCATATCACTATAATACAATTAAGGTCATTATTTTTAGCTTTCATAAAAATTACCAAATCTTAACCTATACCCTAGAAGTAGCATCATACTCATTTCTCAGTTGCATCTGGGTAGCTTTAAATTACAAGTAGATCGAATCTCTCTACATTTCAAAATCAAACTGAGAATCTTGATAAAACCTTCTGTTTTTCGTGGATTGTAACCTCCTGCAGGGATCCCACCAAGCGAGCAGCACCATCAGAGGACCACAACTCAGAGGCTGGCTGCAGCTGCCGAAGCTGAAGGTTCAAAGCATTAGGGTGGTGTCTGCAGTGGTCTCGACCAAAAGGAACAAATTCCTGAAAATCCCCAGCTGCAATCATTGTTTCCCTTTCTTCAGAGAAGTTCAACATGGCTTTCAGATATCAATATTATTTCTGTATGAATTCAATCACATTCTGGCCAGCTGTTGGAATCAAAACGAGAAGAAAATTATCAGAAGTTTACAGAAGAGCCATTAATCCTTAGATGAGTGTCATACAATCCTATCACACTGTAGGTGTACAAGTAATCATAACATCAAAGGGCATTCCAGATCTGATTCTTTCAGGTAATTAGTTACCATGTCATAGTTACCTTACACTATCAGTACATAATTAACATTACAGCTACATGTTAGTTGCTGAAAAAATCAACTGTAGGAAATCACTGGGTTGAGAGATAAGCACTTATGTCTGACAATATTGATCCTACATTTCCTAGGACTACTCACTAATTTCTCCACATTTCACATTTAAGGATTTTGACAAGTTTTACTTTATAGTAAATGGCTCTCAACATTTAAGGGCATTTCTGTTCAAACGCTGGAACAACATTTAAAAATCACACCTAACAGATCACTGGCATATTGAAATGAAACAAACAAAAACAACATATCATTTCTAATTCATCAAAAGTTGAACCACTTGGTGCTTTAAGAAGCTATTAAATGTCATCATTAATTTTGAGCCTCAATCCACCTAAACATATAATTGCAAGCAATTCCAATTTCTGTTGCAAACCCAAAAGACCAAGGCATGAACAAAATTACTGGCAATGGAACAGTCACGCTTGTTTGCAAACTTAACAGTTCTAGCTTTGAAAGAACATAATCTACTACAGTTCAGCTTATTACTACAAAGAAGTGGATGAGCTGTGGGTGGAAAGAGCCCTCACCCCTTACTTCCAGAACATTTCTACGAACAGTAACTTACAGCCAGTCAAATGTGGCCACTGTATAAGGTGGATGACAGTTCTGTCTCAGACAACTCTTATATGAAAAACGGTTTTGTAGCATAGCGGTTATGCTGCAATCCTCAAATTCAGGAATCAAAACAAACATTCATGTCAGCACTAGACAACCTTTAAAAACAGTGTTTGAAATGGCTTTCACATCACAAACAGTTTAATTTGACTTTGTTTCTCCTCTGAGGTCTTTTTGGCACCAGCAGCTTTCTTGGCTGAAATATCTGAGCCTATGGTTCCCATGCAGCTCCTCTAGGGTTGCAGTTATGTTTTCTGTGAATTAAGTGTTATTCCTGAGATAACGGTTATGTCACATTCATGACACTTTTTCCTCCTTCTGATAAGTCAGTTTTGAGAACACTTAAACTTGGGCCATGACTGAGATAGTGCCTGTGGGAGCCTAATCAGAGTACGCCGGATGTTCAAGGCCAATCTGAGCAGAAGAATCCTAATCAGGATGTTCAAGGCCAATCTAAGCAAGGACACAGATATTTTACTGTACACACTGGGCAGGGGTACCTTAATATAACCCAAATACTGATGTCACTGTTGGGCAGGAAGCCTTTGTGTCTAAGTTAGTATAAACGTGTTACTAACCAGCCGGTGGGTGGCTGCTTGGTATGGCTCCTGTTTGCTACTGTATTAGCAAGGGCTGCTTGGCGCAGCCACTGTGTGAAGCTACTTTGAAGCACCGTTTTGTCTGATGGCTCCTTGTTAGCAATGGCTACATGGCCTGCAAAAGAGACTCTCCTGCCCTAACCGGTTTGGCTCAATGGATAGAGAACAGCCTGCAGACTGAAGGGTCCCAGTCCAGGGCATGTACCTTGGTTGCAAGCACATCCCCAGTAGGGGGTGTGCAGGAGGCAGCTGATCGATGTTTCTCTCTCATGATGTTTCTAACTATCCCTCTCCCTTCCTCTACGTAAAAAAATGAAAATATTTTTTTAAAAAGACTCTCCTATATGCCTCTGTCTTCTCATGTCCTCTTTGTCTACTACCCGGCGTCCACGGGGGGTACAGCCCCTGGCAGAGAAGGACTGTGCACCCCACAGTGCCTTATAAAACTTACACCAAACACCCACAAAATCCAGCCGGCCTTCCTATGTTCTAGTCAAGGGTTAACCAACTTATTAACTCTGAGAGGAAGCCACAGAATCGGTAATTAAAGAATCACCTGCACAGAACAATGACCACTTTGTGCTGATTAGTATTGTTATGCCCAGATTTCAAGATCCCCAAAAAACCACGCCAGGGAGCCAGTCCGATGCAAAAGCGGAGGGTCTCCTCTACAAGCTCGCTTGGTCCCCCCCTTGCCTCCATTACTGGGTGCAAGAGAGAGCCCGGAATCCCAAGAGAACAAAGAATTTATAGGGCTTGGGGTCAGGGGGTGGGCACTGATTTGGCCGATTCTGGTTGGTTGAGTGAGGGGGGGGGCAGTGAAGCAAGGGCAGGGTGCAGCTAGGGTCTGGTTACACAAAGACAGGGGGGGTGGCCAGCATACTTTTGGCCTTGGGCCAGTTTCCCCGCTTTCCCATTGGTGGAGATAAGGGCAGGCCGAGTAACTGATACACCCTGCGGCTTTTTCTTGGAAGAGGGGTTAAGGACACAGCCATCAGTCCTGCTCTGTCCTTTCAGTATATTTAGTTCTTTGCAGCCCCAGCTGTGTGCGGGCTTCCCAGGGCCCTATAACAGCACAGCATTGAACTGATGCTCTGGCAGGGAGACTGCGGCCTAGCTTCCTGGGAACAGGGACCTGCGGACCTGCCAAGAGCACGCGAGGCAGCTGGCGGGGACCCAAAGGCACAGGAGGCACCCGCGCAGGGTCTGGGCCGAAGGGCCGCGTCCAGGGCCTCAGGGTCTGCGAGACCCGTGGGCTGAGATGGGCCTCAGCAGCGCTGGCCTCTGGGCGGGCCCGCCCTGAGCTGAGGCCGCAGGGACACCGCGCTCAGCTGGGAAGGAGGCCGGGGGGGGGGGGGGGGGGGCGGCGCGGGGAGGGGCAGCGCGGAGCCCAGGCCAGGCCGCCCGGGGCTGTCGGGTGCGGGGTCAGGGACACCCGGCGACCAGCACCACTGCAGGCCTGGCCTCGCCTGAGTCACTCGGGACGCCTGAGGCGCGGGAGCCCGGCTGCGCCCCTGGGGCCACAGCAGAGTCGGTCACGGGGACTCTGCCACTGCTGCAGCGTTTTCTCCCCCTCCGCCCCCGCTCCCGAGAACCAGTGAGCGGCAGCCAAGGACCGCAGGCGTTAGCTCCCGATCCCAAACCAAAGGATGGGACCCAGCTGAATTTCCCCTCCTGCTTCGCACGGGGCCCGGGGGCGGGGCCTTGAAGCACCGGGTCTCCCGGGAGGCGCAGCAGTCAGCGGTCAGGCTCAGCTCTCCTGGGGGAGGATGCTGGGTCCGCCCACCGGTACTGCCTCCATCCCCAGCGCTGCTTGGAGCCCAGAAGCAGGACCCGGTCAGCTGGAGTCTGAGCTGTGACTGGACCATCCCTGCCTCTCCATCTGCGCTGGGTCCTGTTACTAGGAGCCTGAGCTGCCTCCACCAGGAGCTGCAGCACTTCCAGGCCAGTTCTGCTCGCTCCCCCATGGGACTGGGGCAGTGAGGGGCGCGCTGATTTCCTCTCTGCTGGTGCTCTTTCACCCTGTAGGGCCAGACCCTGTGAAAAGTGCAGGAAAGACACAGAGGTCCTCACAGAAACATGGAGTGCAATTTCTGAGCTTCACAGACACACCCCCAGGTGACCCCTAGACCTGGATGAAGCACCCCAGCTTTACCGGCCTTCGCTCTACTTGGACTTAGCTGTACAATCTCACACTGATGGAAACTAGAAAACTTTCCTGAGCTCTGCTCTCCCACTGCATAGGATGTCTAGGTTAAAAATATCAATGGAGTCCTAGCCTGCTTGGCTCAGTGGATACAGAGTCAGCCTGTGGACTGAGGGTTCCCAGGTTCGATCCAGGCCAAGGGCATATGCCTGGGTTGCAGGCTCCATCCCCAGTAGGGGGTGTGCAGAAGGCAGGTGATCTATGATTCTCTCACATCATTGATGTTTCTATCTCTCCTCCCTTCCTCTCTGAAATCAATAAAGAAATATATATTTTTAAAAAATATCAATGGAGCTCTGACCCGGTTGTTCAATTGGTTGAGTGTCCTCTTGTAACCAAAAAAGGTTGAGCGTTTGATTTCCAATCAGGGCACATACCTAGGTTGCAGTTTGATCCCGGGTGAGGGGCATGCAGGAGGCAATTGATTGAAGTTTCTCTCTCACATAGATGTCTCTCTCTTTCTCTCTCTCTCTCTCTCTCTCTCTCTCTCTCTCTCTCCCTCTCTCTCTCAATAAATAAATAAATAAATAAATAAATAAATAAATAAATAAATAAATATATCCTCAGGTGAAAACTGTATATGTATATATATATATATATTTTTCAATAGACAACTTATGGCCTAAGAAATCAAGTTCAAATTCTTTATCCAGAAATATAAAATTGGCTGAAACCTATGTCTGCACTAAGATCATCTCCTGAGCATCCCCAAACACACCTTGCACTTTGTGGTCTTGGGATCTGGGTACATCCTCATTTCTTTATTTGGAATGCCAGCCTTCAGGGTTTAGCTCAAATGCCTCTTCTCAGAAGACTTCAATACAAGAAGGAATGTGCTGAGAGGACTGAATACTTGTCCCCACCCCCCCCCCCCGCCCCAAAATTCCCATGTGGAAACCATATGCTGTATGTGATGGTGTGTGGAGGAGGTGCTTAGGTCATGAGAGTGGAGCATTCCTGACTGGCATTCGTGCCCCTTCCACAAAGTGAGGACCCAGTGAAGGGAAGGTTGGCAATGAGCCAGAAAGCAGGCCCTCAGCAGACACTGAAACTACCAGCACCGTGATCTTGGACTTCCCAGCCTGCAGAACCATGAGAAATAAATTGTTGCTTATAAGCCATGCGGTTTATGGTATTTTTGTCATAGCAGCCCAAACACTAAGACAGAGTCACTCTTAGAATTTAGAGTGGCCTGCCGTTCTCTACGGTCATTTCCCTAAAAGCAAACTATCCCCGTATTTCCCTGGCCTGAGGATACAGGGGGCAAAGTTTGATCTGTAGGAATAAGGCAGGAAGGAGCCAGTGAAGTCTCATTTCTTCTCTCTCGGGTGCAAGGAGATTGTCCTGTGTGACTGAGTGGGCACACCTGCCACACAGGTTCTCACCCACTGCCCGCAAAGGGCACGGGAACTTCCCTGCGGTGGCCCGCAGGGCCCTGGGCTGAGCTGCATGAACCTGGGCCTGCACCTGTGCACAGGGCAGAGGGTGGAAGTCCCTGAAGGGCCTGGTCAGGGACGGCTAGTTTGGGTGCTAGAGTGGGAGCTGGAGGAAATGCAAACCTGGCACCCACAGCTGCAGGACTCCTGCCCCCAAGAATCACAGATGCAGCCTCAGCTCTCAGGAGAACACGCCTCCTCCCTGGTGGTTCCATGAGCGGTGATGCTGGGCTTCCAGCAGAGGCCTTTGGAGAAAAGCCCAGTTAATGCTTCCTGTCCTGGGACCCTGCTCCACTTGCTGACCGTCAGGGCCTTGGGTCAGGAATGGTCAGGCTGTGGGACAGAGACACACCCAGTCAGATCACTCAATGACAATTCAGCGGCCACTTCTCTCAAGTTTCTAAATCCAAAGGCTCCTCGTGCCCACACCCTCCTCACACACACACTGTCACTCAACCCCAAATGGTGGCTTTTGGTAGGACACCCTGGCATCCACCCCACTGATTCTGACCCCATCCAGCCCCATCCAGGAACACATCTGAAGACAGCAGGAGAGCACATGTCCACCGTGGGGCAAGGACACATTGACGGGTTCCTCACACAGACTGCAGCGCCCATTCAGCTGGAGTTGCTGGCCCTTTGCTCTGTGGGTTCTGCAGCAGCAAGTGGCCCACGGGTCAAGAAGCTCCCTGTGGCCTCTCGGAGCTGAGGACGCCTGCTGCCACAGCCACAGGAGATCCACCCCGCAGTCCTACACCTGCAGGAAACCGAATTCTGCCCACAACTGGGGTGAGATTGGAAGCATCTCCTTTCCTCCTAGACACTCAGGGGAGACCACAGTCTCAGCCAAATCCCTGGTCTTGTGAGCCCCAAATCAGAAGGACCGCTTAACCAGGGGTGGGCAAACTTTTTGTCTTGAGGGCCACAATGGGTTCTTAAACTGGACCGGAGGGCCGGAACAAAAGCATGGATGGAGTGTTTGTGTGAACTAATATAAATTCAAAGTAAACATCATTACATAAAAGGGTAAGGTCTTTTTTTTTTTTTTTTTAGTTTTATTCATTTCAAACGGGCCAGATCCGCCCTGCAGGCCGTAGTTTGCCCACGGCTGGCTTACGCCATGCCCTGCTCCTGACTGCAGAAGCTGTCAGATAGCCAGGAATGTGTACTAGGTTAGTGATAATAGCAAGGAATATACGCCATGTCCTTTATCAAATCATGTTCTCCGTCCTCAGTTGACTTGTATAGAAGAACCTTCCTATTGGAGAGGGTGCTCATTCATAACACAATTTCCTGAAAGTGAAAGTTACATGTTGCCTGATGGGAGACAGTCCTCTGGGGCTCCCCCATGGTTCTGCTTGTCTTGCACAGAGCACTGTCTGCCCTTGTTCCTTGGTGTGTAGGGAACAGTTTTGGAAGAGCATGTCAGCCTCTGGAACAAAGGGCAGGCTTGCTTTCAGCCCTAGGAGATGCAGATGAGGTCTCCCTTTGAGATGTGGCTGGTCAAGGAGAATGGGCCCTGTCCATGGTGCTGATGTACACTTTGGTCAGGACACTGAAAGCAGACAAGCTCTGAAGGGGTTGGTGGGTTTTGCTTAGCTTATCCTGGTAGACATCTAACTCTTGATTCAAGAAAAGTGGTGTTCTTTCATCTGAACTGGGAGTAAAATAGTTGTATCTCGGCATGGATTTCTTGGTTTTATCCTAGTTGGGGTTTGTGTAGCTTATTAAATCTGTAGCTTATGTCTTTTGCCAGATTTTGGGATTTTTCAGCCATTATTTTCTCTATTACATCTGGCTCCAAACTCTCCTCGGGACCTTAGAATAAATAAAATGCAGTCTCCCCTTAAACACAAGATAATAGTCAGAACGAGTTTGTACTCCAAGAGTCCAGGTTGATAATACATATTACTTTAGGGAGAGTTTAAATAAATTCATGTGCATTAGGTGTTGAGGGAGAAGGGAACTTTCGTATGTGGAAAACCACTGGGATGCCCGTGAGATACTGCTATCTGCCTAGCAGTAGGGGCTTGGAGGGCAGTGGATTGAATTTGACCTAAGCTGACATGTTTGGGGTAATTTCTAATTACTTTTAAAGCTTAGTTTTAGAAGTGCGATTCTAAAATACATTTGTTGAAAATAAAAATTGATTATTCCTTTGAAAGATGCCAATTTTGACCATAAATTTTCGTTGTGTTTCATTGTTTTATGTATATTGTGGGACTAAGTTCTACAGTGGCATTTTAAAGAAATAAGTTGCAGGAAGAATATAATGTACTAGAGGCCCAGTGCACGAAAATCGTGCATGGGGGGTGGTCGCTCAGCTCAGCCTGCACCCTCTTGCAGTCCAGGAGCCCTTGGGAGAAGTCAGCAGTCGGACATCCTTAGCGCTGCCACGGAGGCAAAGAGGCTCCCACCACCACCACTGTGCTCACCAGCTGTGAGGCTGGTTTCTGGGTGAGCGGTGCTCCCCCTGTGGGAGCACACTGACCACCAGGGGGAAGTTCCTGCCCCCAAGTGGTCAGTGTGCATCATAGTTTCCTGTCGTTCCACCGTTTGGTCAATTTGCATATTAGACTTTTATTATGTAGGATGGGCCTTGAGATCTTGAAGAAGATGGAAGCATGTATCTGAGTTGTTGCCTTGTCTGTCTGAGGGGCAGGTGAGGGACTACATGTGAAATGCTCTGACAAGGTCACATGTCCTAAAAGGTCATTGGTACCCGAAATTTCACTGACTTTTCTGATGAATCCAGTTCAGTTCAGATGTATCTCACCTAATGTAATTTATTACTAGTGCAAAGATCTGAGTCTGGGTTCATTTTATTAGTTCCTTTTCTGTTTTTTAAATGAGTCCTGTAAAATTTGTTTTTGTTAGTCATTTTTAAAGTGATATATGTACTTGATTTTTTTTGGCATTGCCTAAATGTCCTTGCATTTTTTAAAAAAATTATTAGTGAAGGTATTACAAATGTGTCCTCATCCCCCCCATTAACCCCCAACCCCCGCCCCCAACTCCCAGCCCCACTCCCCGCACACTCATGCTCCCATCCCCCTGTTGTCCATGTCCATTGGTTTGGCTTCTATGCGTGTATACAAGTCCTTTGGTTGATCTCTTCCCATTACCCCCTCCCTCCCCAACTTTCCTTCTGGGGATTGATAGCCTGATTGCTGTTTCTGAGTCTTTGGATTTGTCCCTTTTCATCAGTCTATGTTGTTCTTTATAATCCACAAATGAGTGAGATCATGTGGTATTTTTCCTTCATTGACTGGCTTATTTCACTTAGCATAATGCTTTCCAGTTCCATCCATGCCGTTGCAAATGGCAAGAGTTCCTTCTTTTTTACAGCAGCATAGTATTCCATCGTGTAGATGTACCACGGTTTTCTAATCCAATCATCTACTGATGGGCACTTAGGCTGTTTCCAGATCTTAGCTATGGTGAATTGTGCTGCTATGAACAGAGGGGTGCATATATCCTTTCTGATTGGTGTTTCTGGTTTCTAGGGATATCTTCCTAGAAGAGGGATCACAGGATCAAATGGGAGTTCCATTTTTAGGTTTTATTTTATTTTTGTTTTTTATTTCTTACAATATTACAAAGGGTATTACATATGTGTCCCTTTTTTACCCCTGCCCATGACAATCCCCTGGCCTCCCCTACTCCCCAGTGTCTTATGTCCATTGGTTATGCTTATATGCATGCATACAAGTCCTTTGGTTGATCTCTTCCCCCACTCCCTCCTGCCCCCCAACCCTCTCCGGCCTTCCCGTTGCAGTTGACAATCTGTTTGAGGCTGCTCTGACTCTTTATCTATTATTGTTCAAAAGATTATAATGGTCTCTATTATCCATGAATGAGTGAGATCATGTGGTACTTTTCCTTCATCGACTGGCTTATTTCACTTAGCATAATGCTCTCCAGTTCCATCCATGCCATTGCAAATGGTAAGAGTTCCTTCTTTTTTACAGCAGCATAGTATTCCATCGTGTAGATGTACCACAGTTTTTTAATCCAATCATCTACTGATGGGCACTTAGGCTGTTTCCAGATCTTAGCTATGGTGAATTGTGATGCTATGAATGGAGGGGTACATATATCCTTTCTGATTGGTGTTTCTGGTTTCTTGGGATATATTCCTAGAAGTGGGATCACAGGGTCAAATGGAAGTTCCATTTTTAGTTTTTTGAGGAAATTCCATACTGTCTTCCATAGTGGCTGCACCAGTCTGCATTCCCACTAGCAGTGCACAAGTGTTCCTTTTTCTCCACATCCTCTCCAGCACTTGTCGTTTGTTGAATTGTTGATGATAGCCAGTCTGACAGGTGTGAGATGTTACCTCATTGTTGTTTTGAATTGCATCTCTCGGATGATTAGTGACTTTGAGCATGTTTTCATGTCTCTTGGCTTTCTGAATGTGCTCTTTTGAAAGGAGTCTATTTAGATCATTTGCCCATTTTTTGATTGGATTGTTTATCTTCCTTTTGTTAAGTTGTATGAGTTCCCTATAAATTTTGGAGATTAGGCCCTTATCAGATATGACATTGGCAAATATGTTTGCCCACGCAGTGGGTTTTCTTGTTGTTTTGTTGATGGTTTCTTTTGCTGTGCAGAAGCTTTTTATTTTGATGTAGTCCCATTTGTTCATTTCTCTTTAGTTTCAAGTGTCCTAGGAGCTGTATCAGTGAAGAAATTGCTTCGGCATATGTCTGAGATTTTGTTGCCTTTGGATTCTTCTAGAATTTTTATGGTTTCCTGTCGTACATTTAAGTCCTTTATCCATTTTGAGTTTATTTTTGTGTATGGTGTAAGTTGGTGGTCTAGTTTCATTTTCTTGCATATATCTATCCAATTTTCCCAACACCATTTATTGAAGAGACTATCTTGACTCCATTGTATGTTTTTGCCTCCTTTGTCAAATATTAATTGAGAATATTGGTACAGGCCAATTTCTGGGCTCTCTGTTCTATTCCATTGATCTATATGTCTGTTCTTGTGCCAGTACCAGGCAGTTTTGAGAACATTGGCTTTTTTAATACATCTTGATATCTGGTATTGAGATCCCACCTACTTTGTACTTTCTCAGGATTGTTGCTGCTATTCGGGGTCTTTTTTTATTCCAGATGAATTTTTGGAGAGTTCGTTCTAGGTCTGTGAAGTATGTCGTTGTTATTTTAATGGGAAGTGCGTTGAATTTATAGATTGCTTTGGGTAGTATGGACATTTTAATGATGTTGATTCTACCAATCCATGAACACGGTATGTTCTTCCATCTGTTTATGTCTTCCTCTATCTCTTTTTTCAACGTCCTGTAGTTTTCTGAGTAGAGGTCTTTTACCTCTTCAGTTAAGTTTATTCCTAGGTAGCTTAATTTTTTTGGTGCAATGGTAAATGGGATTGTTTTTTTAGTTTCTCTTTCTGAAAGTTCACTGTTTGTGTATAGAAATGCCTCAGATATCTTGGGGTTAATTTTGTATCCTGCTACATTGCCAAATTCGTGTATTAAGTCTAGTAGTTTTTTGTTTGAGTCTCTAGTATTTTGTATGTATAATATCATGTCGTCTGCAAATAAGGACAGGTTTACTTCCTCTTTTCCAGTTTCGATGCCTTTTATTTCTTCTTCTTGTCTAATTGCAATGGCTAATACTTCCAGTACTATGTTGAACGGGAGTGGTGAGAGTGGGCATCCCTGTCTTGTTCCTGTCCATAGGGGAAATGGTGTTAGTTTTTGTCCATTGAGTATGATGTTGGCTGTGGGCCTGTCATATATGGCTTATATTATGTTGAGGTATGATCCTTCTACTCCCATCTTGCTGAGAGTTTTTATCAAAAATGTGTGTTGGATTTTGTCGAATGCTTTTTCTGCATCAATTGACATGCCATATGGGTTTTTTTTTTCTTTCAATTTGTTTATGTGATGTATCACGTTTATTGATTTGCGGATATTGTACCATCCTTGCATCCCTGGGATAAATCCTACTTGGTCATGGTGTATGATCTTTCTGATGTACTGCTGGATCCGATGTGCTAAGATTGGGTTGAGGATTTTGGCATCTATGTTCAAGAGGTATATTGGCCTGTAATTCTCTTTCATTGTGTTGTCTTTACCTGGTTTTGGTATTAGGGTGATGCTGGCTTCATAGAATGAGCTTGGAAGTGTTCCTTCCTCTTGAATTTTTTGTAGTAGTCTGAGGAGGATAGGTTTTAGTTCTTCCTTGAATGTTTGGTAAAACTCCCCTGTGAAGCCGTCTGGTCCTGGGCTTTTGTTTGATGGAAGCTTTTTGATGACTGCTGCAATTTCTTCCATAGTATAGGCATATTGAGATTTTTAGATTCTTCCTGATTGAGTTTTGGAATGCTGTATTTTTCTAGGAATTTGTCCATTTCCTCCAGGTTGTCTAGTTTGTTGGAGTAGAGCTGCCCATAGTATTTTTTAACAATCATTTGTATTTCTGTGGGGTCTGTTGTTATTTCGCCTCTATCGTTTCTGATTTTGTTTATTTGGGTCCTCTCTCTTGGCTTCTTGGTGAGTCTTGCTAGCAGTTTGTCAATCTTGTTTATCCTTTCAAAGAACCAGCTCTTGGTTTCATTGATGTTCTGTATTGTTTTTTTTGGTCTCTGTGTCCTTATTTCTGCTCTAATCTTTATTATCTCCTTCCTTTTGCTCACTCTGGGGTTTTCTTGTTGCTGTCTTTCTAATTCTTTGAGTTGTAGAGTTAGATGATTTACTACCATTTTTTCTTGTTTTTTGAGATAGGCCTGTAGAGCTATAAACTTCCCTCTCAGGACTGCTTTCATTGTGTCCCATAGGTTTTGGATTGTTGTGTTTTCATTGTCATTAGTTTCCAGGATGTTTTTAATTTCTTCTTTGATATCATTGGTAACTGGACTGAGAAGGCGAGAGGGTGGCTCACAGGCAGGTCCCAGTGCTGTGGCGGGTTGCTCTGGGCTGCAGCCAGCAGTCCACGTGGCCTTGTGCCAACCCTGCACACTCAGACCGTGTCTTACAGGGTATGTCCCGTGGCCGTGAGTGTCCTACCAGGTGTCCTACCAGTTGATGCACTGGTTTTAAAAGGACTGACTCTTTCAGCATAAACGCCTCAGCTGGATGACAAGAAGGGTCCCTGAGAGGAGCGCGCTGCCACGATGGTCACGTGTGTGCGATGATGCTGGGTCTGTTTCACTCTTGCAGGTCTGAGCTCCCTCTCTGGAGGCCGCGCTGAGGAAGTTCGATGACGTCTATAGAAAGGGAAGCTAGGCACAGAGGGTGGCAGCTGGCTCACCATCCTTGCACTGCTGTATGACTTCCACCTGGTACAGTCTCTCCGCATCTCCTACATGTTGGAAAAACTGACTGGAACTTTCACAGAGAAAGATAAGGAGCTGATCCTGTTCAGGCTGAGAAATGGGGATTTTCATTGAGAAAACACGATGCTATGTCCCTGGCAATGATCAGAGAGACCAGGGCAAAGCCAGCGGGGCAGGCAGCACGATCCGGGACCAGACCAGGGACGGTGGGTCCCTCGAGCTGCCTCCTAAGTGCCTAAGTGCGCAGATGCTGAGCAGCAGGTGAAATAAGTGGGGAAATGCTGTGGGCCATGCCCTAGCCCATCTCTTATCGTCTGCTCCGGGGATGAAGATGTTTTTATCGTGAGTGTGTGAGCAAACCTTATTCCTTTACTAAAACTCGGATATTTTGTGAGTTAAGAATCGATTTAATTCACACTCATCTGTTCAACAAATGTTCACTGAGGAAGGCCGTGTGGCCCGGGGCTCAGGTGTCAGTGACCTGGACTTCTGGCTCAGCAGTGCACAGCAATGTGACCTGAGTCTTCCAAGCCTCAGTTTCCCCTTGTAGAACACAGGGCTGAGCAGAGCTCCTGCCTCTTTTCCTTTTGTGCAGATCAGAGATAGGGGAGGGCAGGGGAGCCCCGAGGGATGTGTGAGGAGTAGGGAGAGGGTTCGTGTGGGGCCCACAGGGGAGCAGGGCAGAGGCCGTTCCAAGGACTTGGGCGTTGATCCTGGAGGCACCTGGAGGGTTCTGAGTGGGAAAATGGCCTGGGAAGGGTTCGTGCTAACGGTCACCGTGGCTACAACGTAGAAGATGGAGGTGGTCAGGCAGGAAGACCCCCTTCAGGGGTCAGAGACGGTGGTGGGAGGATTAGCTCTGTGGTAGTGGATGTGGGTGTGGGAGAGGGTGTGGGAGTTGGAACTGACCAGGCGGCGAATGGGTGGGAGGGAAGGTGGGGTCAGCCCATGTTCTCAGCTGAGCCTTTAGTGGACAGCAGTGCATGCAGGAGACACAGGCTCAAAAGGGAGGACGCGACCATCCTGAAACCTGAAATGCTCACTGGGATGTGCTGTGGTCTGAGCCCTCTGATGACGCACAGCCCTTAACATACACAGTGGACACTGTGAATGGGTGGGTGTGATGATATGAGAATGCTCTCACTGAAAAGTGAATACTTGGGGAAATCTCAGACAGGCTTGTCTGGGAGGTCTCTGAATTGTGCTTGCAACTTTTCTCTCAGTGTGACATTCTTTCCACTTGAAAAGTTAAAGAGTGTACAGGACAGGGGTGGGGAAGGAATGGCCAATGTTGTGGAGAGGAGGGGTGGCTCAGAGCCCAGGGCCAGGAGGAAGGAGTGCAGGGAGGGGGGAGAACCAGTGGGAGGACGAGGGTGGAGGGGAGCAGGAGAGGGAAGGGGAGCTCTGTGGGTAGTGGTCCAGGCCCCGGTGGAGGTCTGGCGGGGGTCTGGTGCCGGGGGAGGTTAAAAGGCTGCAGAGGCTGGAGTGGGGATGGTCTGCCTGCGACCATCGGGTTTATCAGCAGTGGTGGCCACGTGCAGAGTTGGTTTGTTTCTTCCCAAGTTGAAGTGATGGCCATTTGAAATGGATGGCTCTCTCTTTCTTTTCTTTATGTTTTTAAGGTTCGCTGTGTGCTGGACACGATGTTGGTTCTGAAGAACATTGACATGCGGAGGATTCCGGGCTGTGAGCCTGAGCCTGTGGAGAAACTGAGGAAATTGCTAAGAGGGGAAGTGAGTTCCCTGTGAACGTGGACCCACCATGGAAGGGTGGGAGGTAGTTGGAGCCGTGAGTCGAGTGCCCGGCCTGGTCAGCAAGAGTTGCGAGGGATCAAATGGCAGCTGTGTTTCTGCGGTGAGACCCTGTGAGGGGCCCGTGTGCAGTGAGTCCCTGTGAGATCAGCATTCCCCCACACTTAGCCAGTGGTGCTGGACTCGGCTGTGCAGCAGAATCACCATAGGCCTTCTGATCACTTTGGAAGAGGGCCCACCAGGACCGGAGGCGTTAGCCCAGCAGGAGAGGGGCTTGTCTATGTAACCACCCCAGATATTTTTACGTGGGGCCACAGCAGAGACCCACCACCCTCTCCAGTCAGGGCATCCTCTACCCTTACTTCTTTGTTAATTTTTTTGAGGAGAATTCTTATTTTATATATACTTTTATTGACTTCACAGAAAACTGGAGACGGAGCGTGAAAGAGAAACGCCAATGATGAGAACCATTGATTGGCTCTCTCCTGGACACCCCGCACTGGGGATGGAGGCCACAACTGGGACATGGGCCCCGACCTGGAAGCCAACCATAACTGCCTGGTTCTGGTTCATAGGTTGACACTCACCCACTGAACCAGGCCGACCAGGCTCGGGTGCCGGTAAACCTGCTTGTATAAAGAAAAGAATGGTATTGCTGGTTTAGTTAGCTTCAAGGTATTCTTTGAAACTATTGGAGAAGTTGCTAAGAATTGATAACTGAAAATTTGAGAATGACTTTCTTCGACCTAATGGAACCCACTTTTTCTTAAATCCTATGGCAAGGATGTGCTTATTGATTTGAGAGAGAGAATCATTGATGCGAGAGAAAAGCATCAATTGGTTGCCTCTCATACACACTCCCACTGGAGACTGAATGCCCAACCTAGGTATTTGCCCTGACCGGGAATTGAACCCACAGCCTTTCCATGTAGAGAATGATGCTCCAGCAAACTGATCCACACCGGCCATGTCGTGGACCAATTTTTAGAAAAGAAAACATTCTGTGACTCCTAACCTTTGTGCATATCCGTGGTCCAAAATACAGCTCAGTCCATGGGAGTTCATGGAACACCTTGATGACTTTGAGTTGATTGAATGAGATGCAATGTGTACAATGTGCTCTTCACTGTGCCAGGCTTGTGCTCACTCTTTTGTGGTTTCACTCGGCCTCATCCTGTTTTCTATCTCATTCTTATGTATTTTCCTTAAAAATAGCGCTAGGTTCATAAATTTTGCATCGTTTCTCTAAAATGTTGGCCCTGAAAACTGGGAGCAGAGAGTTTGTAATTTTATCATCCAGTTTATATCCCTTTGGCATAAGCTCATCAATTCAACTGTTCTTGAAATCTTGATTTGCATAATGATAAATAGTTTTCATTATCTCAAGATTCCTTAAAGTATATGTTATTTGCTGTGTTCTCACTTCAGGTCACTGCATCTATAATTTTGTTTCCAGGTTACATCACATTTCAATGGACATTAATGGAAATCTCATCATGCTGCCGACAAATGAAGGCGGTTAGATTTATGGAATAGCTTCTGTACGAGGAATTGACTGAGATAGTTATGAAAAAGTAACCACTTTAGGTGGGATTTTTTTCAGTTTTGTTCTTTTGTTCGGGGCAGGACTAGACTGTTGGGGACTCACTGTGATTACAAGGAATACTAATGGTTCGCTGTTAACCATGATTGTTCTGTTCTAATGAGGGAAATCACGTTCTGATCTGGTGGAGAGTTGTCCGCCCTGGGACATGGGAGCTAACAAGGGAATGCAGGCCACCCTCCTTTCTGAGAAAGGCCTAGATCAGCAACCTCGTTGCCTGTAATCTGGTCCCGGAGCCACCAGGCCTCTGCCAACCCCCAGCCCGAGTTGCCTGTAACCTGTAACCACTATACCTTCCTACTTTCCCAGGCCAGAAATGTCTGCTTTCCCATGGGATCTTTGTCCTTCTACACAAGATAAGCAGCTGGCTTATCAGGGGTAGGGGACAGGGGGTAGAGCAGACGTTTGTGGGTGACCTGCTGCTCTTTCCTTCTGCTGCATTCATGGAATAAATGATCTCAACCCTGTCTCTGCTTCATTGGCTCAAGGAGTGACCAGCAGCCCGGACCCATCCAGATTCACTTTCAGTAATTTTATAACAGTCATTGGAGCTGGATAATGAATCGAAATGCTAATCAGTACTCTGCCCCTCACCCCCAATCTAAGTCCAAAGATTTCATCTACTTTAAACAATTTAAATTTATCTTAAATTAAGAATGAGATTTTAATTAACTCAAGTAAAACATTCCTAGTTTAGAAATAATTGATTGGCAGCCTAAATGTTTAAATTCTGTTCTGAGGGTGCCTGTATATTTGTTCTCTAAATGTCTTTCTTGCATGTGCTAATTTAGAACTCCTTGCACAGAAAGCTATATACAAAGTCCTTTTGTTAAAATATTTTCCAGTCTGGCCGGCATGGCTCAGTGATTGAGTGTATCACTATGACCAGGAGGTCACCATTAGATACCCAGTCAGGGCATATGACCTGGTTGGGGGCTTGATCCCCATTATGGGGCGTGCAGGAGGCAATTGATCAATGCTTCTCTCTCATCCTTGATGTTTCTTTCTCTCTATCTCTCCTTTCCCCTCGGAACTCAATAAAGATATATTTTTTAAAAAATATATGAAGTATAGCCCTAGCCAGTTTGGCTCACTGGATAGAGGGCTGACCTGGGGATTGAAGGGACCCAGGTTTGATTCTGGTCAAGAGCATGTACCTTGGTTGTGGGCACATCCCCAGTGGGAAGTGTGCAGGAGGCAGCTGATTGATGCTTCTCTCTCATCAATGATTCTAACTCTCTATCCCTCTCCCTTCCTCTCTGTAAAAAATCAATAAAATATATATTTTTAAAAATATATATGTATATAAAATATTTTTCAAATATATAGCTTTACTTTGTTCATTTTTCTTATAAACTACACATTAGTGAGTGGTCTGTCAAATTGTTTTTTAGGCAATTGACTGGTGGACTTGAGGGGTCTTATGTATGAACTATTGACAGTCGATGGGGAGAATTTCTGAGCTGGGCTCTCTAGGTAAGACTTCACAAAATAAAATGATTGTGTTGTTCCCTGAAAGGAACAAATCAAATTTCTGTAATGTGGCAGATGGGAAAAAATAATTTTTTGAAACATAGACAGACATATCAGAATGAAGTGGTTAATTTCCATTTATAATGGTATAGGATCTATAAACATAACCTTTATGTTTCTTTATATTTTATGTGCCAGATAGATCTTAATCTTCATGGGGAGAGTGTCCTAATTTTTGTGTATTCCTAAAGCAGTTAGCATGGGGCATGAGCCTCTGGCAGAGCCGTTTAGAATGCTGGGCCTAGAGCAGTTTGGTTGGGGGGCCAAGGAGACAGTGGAATGTTAGGTGTGGAGTCGGTGGGCGTGGAGTTGGAGGGTGCTGAGTCGGTGGGTGCGGAGTTGGTGGTGCTGAGTTGGTGGTGCGGAGTCAGTGTGAATTGTCTTTGTGTGAAGAGTCGGTGTGAAGAGTTGGAGTAAGAACAGTCGGTGGTCGTAGAGTAGGTGAGTGCAGAGCCTCTTCCTGTGTGAGAAGGGACTGTCCCTGCCTCCTTCTCAGGGCTCTTGTGAGGAGTGAATGTGCAAAGACAGAGGGCACCTGGCGCAGGGCCTGGGATGGGCAGAGAGACAGTGCCCGGGTGACTCCCAAGTCTGTGAGCAAACCCTTCCCGCTGCCAGGCTTTGATCAGAACCGTGTCCACTGGCGGCAGGTCCACGGCTTCCCTTCTACCAAGAACCTTGGGTTCTGGCTGGTGCGGGAAAGTGAACACAAGGTGGAAAAGCAGGAGCTACCACCCACTCCCAGTTGTTAGAACCGTGTGTGGGGCCAGCTTTGGGAAACTGCCACCGAGAGCAAGGGACACGTCAGGTGCATGCGTGTTCCCAAACTGTGAAGGCGCTTGGGGGGAGACACTGACCAGTGGTTCTGGGAAGGCTCCTGGGTGGGAGCAGAGATGAGGGGAAAGAGCTGACCGGCTCCCGGTGTGTGCTGGGCCCTGGGACCGGAATGGGCCCCGCGGACTCCTCCCCTGAGGGGGCCTGCGAGGGACCAGCCATGGCGTCCCACACCCAGCATGTGCCTGATACCTAAGGGCCCATAGTACCGTTTGCTGTGCCTTAGCCCTCGTTTCCGGGAAACTGCCCAGGGCTGTTGGTTTTCCAAGAGGTTGTGTGTGACCTGTTCACATAGGAACTGGGTGTTGAACAAAAACGAACCAGAACAGCCATTTATTTCCAGCTCCCCGATCAGTGGACTGACCGTGGAATTGAGAGGCCGAGGCTCAGCCCTCACACCCGGGATAGATCTTAGCCCCACCCCTTCCTTGTTAGGGAAACGGGCTCAGGGAAGTCCCGCACCTGTCAGCAGGTGCGCTTGTCCAACCAGATGAGGCTGTACATTTCAGACACTCTCGCATCCTGTGTACAACAGATGGGGGCCGCTTTAGGTTTATGTGGTGCCCTTCTCTGATTTTCTGCTACTGGGCGGGGGCTGCTGCCGACACAGTGACCTGCTACCAGCGAAGAGTCATATGCTAAGCTCAGTGGCTTAAGTGGGCAGCAGTGAAGGCCCTCAAAAGAGGCAGGGCCTGCCCGGCCGGGCCAATGCCCAGGTCGTGGGCTCCATGCCCAGGGGTGGCTTTGGGTAGCAGACGATCAATGATTCTCTCTCATTATTGATGTGTCTATCTCTCCTTCTCCTTTCCTCTCTGAGATCAATAAAAGTATATTTAAAAGAAATTTTATATATATATATATATATATATATATATATATATATATATATATACACACACACACACACACACACACACACACACACACACTAGCGGCCCAGTACACAAATTCGTGCCCCATAGGGGTCCCTTGGCCTGGCCTGCGGGAATTTGGCTGAAACTGGCTCTCTGACAGCCCCTGAGGAGTCCCGGATTGCGAGAGGGCATAGGCGAGGCAGTGGGACTCCATTGGTGTATGATGAGGGCGGGGAGGGACACAGGAGGTTGGCTGGCTAGTGGGGAGGGAACCTGGGAGGGCCCCAGGGCATGTCAGGCCTGTCTAGTTCAGCCCCAATCAGCCAGACCCCAGCAGCAAGCCAACCTGCCAGTTGCAGCGTCTGACCCCAGTGGTCGTCAGTGCACGTCATGGCAAGCTGGTGAGTGGCCTTAGCATATCATTCGTGTACTATGCTTTCATTGGTTGAATGGATGACCGGACACTTAGCATATTAGGTTTTTATTCTATAGGATGTTAAAAAAAACAAAAAACCAACGGATAGGGCTTGACTGCCGTGTTGCTTTCTGTAAGGATGGATGTAGGTGGGTGACTGGTAATAAGGGTCTCTGCTGGCAACTAGGATGTGGGCCGAGCTGTGATTTGGGAGTCCCTACGGCCTTTCCAAGACATGGTACACCAGCGAAGGGGCCTGAGAGCCGCCCGTCCTCCTGTCACCTGCGTCACAGCCCTGTGCTGTGCGTTACTTTGCTCAGACACCACAGAGGCCTCATGGGTCTTCATCACCTACCACTGGGTCAGCATGTTTTTAGTGGCTGTAGGTCTCCCAGCAGGACCCTGTGTTGGAGTCCCTTCTGTGCAGCTGTGCTCTAGGAAGTGAGCAGGTGCATGGAGGCCCTTCATCATGAGGAATGAGGGTAGCTGTACTGGGGCGGGTCGGGGCGGGGCAGGCCAGCGGGTTCCATGGTGCGCATCCTCACCCCACCCCTCTTCCTGCACTAGGATCGTGAACAGATCCCCCAGCAGTTCCTTGAGGAGCTGCTGGGGGACATCATGGCCCTCGAGGCTGAACAGGTCCAGAGGAGGAACCAGCCCGCCCACCAGAGCTGGGAGCCGGAGCTGCTGATAGAAGGTAGGCAGCAGCCCCTGGCACCGGGGAGCCAGCCTGGCTGTGTCTTCTCCCTCACCCAGGGAGCTGAGCCCTTGGCTATGAATCTCCTGGGTCAGCCCACCCTCAGCCCAAGTCAGTAGGGTGTGATTCAGGGGCCATTTGGGACCGTTTCATCGCCATTCTCCCCAAGGGGAACATGAGGGGCCTGGCAGCCTCGAAGTCAGGACATGAACTACAAGTAAGTGTTGACAGATTTCTCAGCGCCCGTGTGGACAGTCCCGGGAGCTTCCAGATGAGAGCACGCTGACCCCAGAGGCTGTCTTAGATCTGTCCTTGGGGGATTGAAAGCTCTGGATGGCAGGAGCTTCCCCAGTGCTCACTCACCTGCATTATAACAGAGGCCTGGGCTGATTTCCTCCGTTCATGTCCACCTCGGGCAGATGGGTGCAGTCTGCTCTCTGTCTCCCTGGGCAGGGGCTGCTCAGTGACCTGTCCTCCCGAAGGACCTCACCCACGGGTGGCAAGTCCTCAACACACGCGCCCCAGATCCGCTACCCCCCGCAGACATACTGGTCAATTGCCGTGCCTCCCACTCCCCAGCTGAGCCACCCAGACTCCCCCCACTCTGGCGGCTGGCCCGGACCATGCCAGGTCTTTGCCGTCTCTGTAAGTGTAGGAAATCCTTGACTGGACAGTCAGGTTAGTACTCGGTAAAAAGTGGTTCCAGCAGTTCCACCGTCTTGAACTTCTGCTTTGGCCTCTCCACGGTCACCTGCCTTCTTCTTAAGCTCTGGATGGCTCCCCTACCGGCCCCCAGCTGAGCCAGCACAGGGGCCACAACCAACAGCGACAGCACCTTGTGAACGACACCCAGCTGACCATCCCCGGCCCTCACACCTAGGCCTCGGTGTGGGGGGGTGGTCGCCTGGGGGGATGGTCCTCTCAGGGCCAGAGTCAGAGAGGGGAAGTGGAGGCCCTGGAAGATGGGCTCTGACTGCACTTTGCTCTTCAGCCTGCACGCGGATCACCGATTTGGAGGAGAATACCCATGCCCTCCAGGGCACAGTCAAGACACTGCAGGAGGAGAACCAGCAGCTCCGGAAAGAGGTAACAGCGGGCGGTGTCCGGAATAGACGGGCAAGCCGGTGGCCAGGTGTCCCGTGGGGTGGCAGGTTTGGGGCTTGCTCTCAAGCCAAGTTCACTCTGTGACCTGACTGTGGCACGGGCTGTGTCTTTGGCTCTGCAGCTGGAAGAGTTGGGGACCCAACTCACCCAGGACGAGGCCAACAGCCAAAAGGAAGAGCTGGAGGGAGAACTCCAGTCTAACATCGCCAACACCGTGAGGCCCTCCAGGGCCACGCAGGTAGGCCCTCCAGAGCGCATGTCCCCCTGGCGCCCCCGCCTGCCCGAGGGAGCCTCCTGGATCACAGCCGTGTCCTGGTCATTGATCAGTGATTCCTGGGTGACCAGTTCTCTCGCTCAGCTGCAGCTCATACCAGCCATTCTCAGCCGCTGCCGGCCGTGGGGGCAGGTGTTGCCTCCCAGGGACACTGGCCATCTTGGTGGTGGTTGACAGGACTGAGGGGAGGAGGAGGTCGGTGCTGCTGGCTGTGCCCAGTGGATGGTTGTTCCGTAAATATCAGGGTCAGTTGGCTGCTAGTGTTGTTCAGATATTCTGTATCCTGACTGATGTTCTATGTAATTTTTCTTTTTCTTTTATTTTTAAAATATTTTTATTGATTAAGTTATTATTTTTTAATGTGATTAATCACTATGCTTTTATTATGTTCAATTTGTAACAATGAAATTCGGGGTCACCACAACATGAGGCACTGTATTAAAGGGTCACAGCATTAGGAAGGTTGAGAACCACTGGTCTAAGGTTTATTTCGACCTCAATTGCTGGCCCCTACCTAGCCTGGCCCTGTTCCGGGCTTGGGCAGGAGGCAACCAACTGATGTGTTTCTCTCACATCGATTCTTTCTTTCTTTCCCTCTCTCCCCCACCCTCTCTAAACATCAAATATCCTCTCGGGTGGTAAACGTGGTCGGGGGTGAATGTTCTTGAGCATCTCCAGGAAGGCCTGCGGGGATGCTGCCTCCACATTCTGGAAGGTGTTCTGGACTCTGCTAAACAGGATGAAGGATTTCTCCTCCAGATCATGAACCCCAAGTGGTTCTCATCGAACAGGATGACGACTCCAGGGTAGCGCCAGTTTGAGGGACATACGGGAACAGTTTCTACGCCATAGAAACACATCCTGCAGGTCCGGGGGTAGTTCTGGTCCCTTGGGCTCACGCCCACAGGCAGAACAAAGGGACAGGCTGCTCCTCTGCAGCTGCAGCCTCGGACTCCCCGACGCTGGGCTGGGCAGGGCTCTGCCAGCCATGGCCCTCGCTTTCCTCGGTCCCGTCTTCTTGCTCTTGCTGCTGCTGCTCCCAGAGCACCTGCTCCTCCATCTCCCGGACCACGCTGGAGAGCTCGTGGAAGTCGCGGAAGATCTCGCCATGTCGCCGCTGGATGCGGCACGTGAGGTGGATCTCTAATATGTGGAATGTGATTCCCGTGATGTGCGTGAGCCTGGCACACTTCCCGTGGAAGCTGAGCATGAAAATCATGAGGCCCAAGCGATCGCATTTGCCTTAGAAGAGGCCTGGCCTGATGAGGTCGTCCGGATGGCTGGGCGGGAGGTAGAGGCGGAGGTAGGTCCGGCAGTGATGCTGCACTGTGACATTCCATATCAGCGCTGTCCGGAATTCCTCCCTAAGCCGCAATGGTGAATCCCTTGGGTGGTCTCTCTACTTGCACTGGCTGGTGAGCCTATCCTTCCGAATCTGCAGGTGGCGGCGGTGGGGCCTATGGCGGCGGCCTTCCATGCCCTCCACCTTGGCTGATTTCCGCTCCTTCAGGCGGATTCGGAACGCGGGCTTGAATTGCATTGGGCCGTCCACATGGGTGTTAAGACAAGGCCTGTACGTCCAACCAGTAATGCCTAAGCCGTCCACCGCTACATACAACAGTGTTTTATAGAGCTCAATATCTCGCCCCCACAAACCCAAAATGTGTCTGTATGGCTGGAACAGCTTGGCATAGACTTCTTGGTAAGAGGTACCTACTGCCCCCAGATTCTGCAAAGTTTCACAAACGCCAACCTCCTCCCGGCAGCGCCTTCTCCAGATGTTGTCGATGTGCAGGATGCGGCGGAATTTGGTGCAGACCTGGGCCAGGCTGGCCAGGTCGGTGACGGGGAGCGAGGCGAAGATAACCACCAGCATCTCCACCCGCAGGTCCTGCAGCTAGCAGTGCGGAGGCGGCCTGGGGCTCGCGATTCTTCCACCCCCTATCCAGCACCCTGCTGCGGTGTCCGCCTCGAGGTGCTTTTCTGCAGGGGCCAGCTTGCCCTTGGCCGCTGCCTTCTCAGCGTGGCGCTCGCGCTTCTGAGGACACCGCTTGCCCTCGGCCTTTGCTGTCTCAGCCGGGCCCTGGCGCTACTGAGGACACCCACATCCCCGCGAAGAGCCCAAGCCACAGAGGCAAGCACACTCCTCCATGCCTCCTTGCTTACCAGCCACCACAGTCGATTAAGTTATTACATATGTGTCCATATCCCCACATTACCCACTATTGGTGGGGGGAGGGAACTCATGCACTCAGCCTCGTGTTGTCCGTGTCCATTGGTTAGGCCTATAAGCTTGCATAGAAGTCCTTTGGTTGATCTCTATGTACTTTAAAAAAAATAGGCTTTTACATGTGGTCACAGAGGGCAGCCAAGGATCTGATCCAGAGAGCGGGCATCCTGTGCCCCTAAAGGTCCCGACTGTGGAGAGGGCACAGGGCTCTTGTAGCACCATGTGGGACCGGCCAGCGCAGTTCCTTCAGTGCTGGGAGAAACGCACTCAGCACAGCTGGTGCTGCCTGCCCCGAGGGTCCCTGCTCTTTTGGGGTGTGCACTTGCCCTGCTCTTCGCCCCTCACTGCGTGTGGGGGTGGTGCAGGGATACGGGGTCTGTTGCTCCCCAGGGCCTGCACCCAGTGAGGCATCCTCACCTTTTCCCTCTGGGCAGGAGGAACCTTCCAGTCTGGGTCCCCAGAACCAACAGGGGGCCGAGGAGAAGGAGCTGGCGGAGCCGGGGGAGCAGGAGAAGCAGCTGCCCGAAGTCCAGGAGGCCCTGAAGCAGGAGCAGGAGGCCAAGGCCCTTGACGCCACCGCCAGAGAGAATGAGAGGCTGCGGCAAGAGAATGAAAGGTAACCGCCCCGCCCCTGCAGCGGCATCTGCCCCCTTTCATTCACACCAACTCCCTCAGCTCCCGCTGAGCTCAGCTCAGGTGAGTCCCCTGGTCATGGTGCCCTTTCACCCGCCCTGTCACCGTCACAGCTGATGGTCAGGAGGGAAGGGCCTCCAGCTGGTGGCTGGGATGGAGCATCGTCTAGGTGTGGGGGACCGCCCCTCCCACATGGATGATGGTGATGACTGTGTTGGGCACGGGCATCTTCATCCTCTCTCACCAGCCATTCCAGAAGGACATACGCTTGCTCCACGTCATTCCCGCGTTCCCTGTTGGCGAACTCACCTCCTCGCTGAGATGCACTTGTCACCCCCCATTGGTCCCCATGGCCTGTCAGGGGCCTGTCCATCGGGCGAGATCCTGGAATTGCCTGATGTGCACATTTGCAGCTGCGGTTGAACAAGGCCTCTGACTCCTGCCTGTTTCAGCTCTCACACTGCACACGAGCGTCCCTTCTGTGGTCCATGGAGTGCCATGGAGTCCTCTTCTCTTGCTTTTTGGTGACGATTTCGCTGTTTGGAACGGCCCCCAGATGGAGTGCTTCAGTGCTGTCTAGTGTCCCAAGTGCACGCTGCGCTGGGCCTCAGGGAAAATATCCGAGTGGCACATGAGGGCCGTTCAGGCCCGAGGTCTGGTGCTGTTGGCTGTCCCAGTGAGCATATGGCACAAAGCGTCCTTATGTCTTGATTGGTTGACAGAAATGTGGTCAGAGACTCACAGGAACTGGTGGGGATAGTTGCAGTCTACACTGCTCAGTGCTCGCGGGGGCTCCATAGGACAGTATACCGTGAATCCTGAGAATTGACTGCGTTTTTATCCTTCTTTTCAAACAGATGAGGAAAGAGGCTCAGAGAGATTCAATAACTTGTTCAGGCCAGTCCTGCGTGTAGTGGCCCAGTCAGGACTCAAATCCAGGTCTTGTCTCAGCCCAGTGGCCTGACCACATGAAGCCTTCGTTCGCACAGCCTTGTTTTAATATGTTTGGAGCTAAAAGTCAGGTGCCTGCGGGGCCAGGCAGGTCCAGGAGGTGGGGAGAGAGTGTCCGCGGCAGGGCAGGCCCTCCTGGAGAATACACACCCTCTGAAGGCGGTCAGCTGCGGGGCGGACCCGGGCTGCCAGGCCATCCTTTTGTTTCTACTTTTTTATTCTTCTTATTATTTAATCCTCATCCCAGGATACTTTTTCCATTGCCCTTCTGAGAGAGAGGGACGGAGGGAGGGAGGGAGGGAGGGAGGGAGAGAGTGAAACAGCGATGGGAGAGACACATCTATTGGATGCCTACAGCACACACCCCTCTATGACTGGGAGCAATCCCACAGCCCAGGGACATGCCACTGGGAATTCAACCCATGACCGTTCCGGACACAGGCTGATTCTATCACTGCTCAGCTGCCCCTGCCAGGGCCTTTGCTTGATGCTTTCTCCCCACCCTCCCAGAATCTCGGTAGCTGAATGTTGATGTGAAACGGAACATTTTTAGAAATATTGAATAACTAATTAATTTAAATTAAATCACGGAGACTGTGTGGGCCTCACAGGGCCCATCTGTGTTCACATGGAGTCCATGAGCCTCTGGTCGTTGAGATTTCAGGTAGAACCCTTACCCCTGGAAAGCCAGTCGGGTAATTATGCCAATGAAAATGATGATGATGATGTCAGTGGCTTTACATAATGCTCCAGAATCTCTTATTTGTGTCAGGAGTTGGGATCAGAAAGGGACTTGGAATTGGGGAGAAGAGCTGGGCAAAGGCAGAGTTTCAGAGCAAAGATGTTCTGATTCCATGTTTTTCAAAAGTGTTTCAGTCGAAGAACCCTTTTTCCCAGGAGGCAGACGTGCAAAGCCTTCCACGGGAAGGATTTTTCACAGGCTGCTCTGTTGAATTGTGTCCGAGCCTGCCTGTCCTGTGTCCCAGCCCAGAGTGTGGCAGCTGGGGTGGCCGCATAGAACCCCAACGGACACAGTTTAAGAACCTCTGAATGTGCTCAGCCCTCATTTCCTAGGGGAAAACCTGAGGCTCAGAGAGGACGGGGGTGTGATTGAGGTGTCCATGGGACAGAGGCTGGGAGTGCTCCTGACCCTGGGCCGTGTGGCTCTCCACCCGCAGGCTCACTTCCTGGACTGAGCTGCTTCAGGCGGAGCAGGAGGAGCTACGCACCCACATCCAGGAGCTGCAGGCCTCCCTGGAGGAGGTGCAGCGGAAGAGGCGGATCTTGCAGGCCGAGTACCGAGACCTGAAGGCAGAGCAACTGCCCAAGGAAATCTTGCTCACTAAGCTGAGCATGCAGTGTGAGGTGAGGCCGGGGGCTGGTGACCCTCAGGACACCGGGCCTGAGCCCGGGGCTGACAGCCTGGGGCTCAGCCAGGTCCGAGTGGGTCCTCATTGGCACCTGTGCCCAAAGACTAGGTGGGAATGTCACCCAGAGGCCGAGAGGAAGCCAGAGGCATTTAACGGGGACAAGCACCTTGGCTGGTGGGGATGTGTTAGAAAAGACCTCTCAACAACCTTTGCTTTTGTATTTTTTAAATCTATTTTTCTTGATTTGAGAGAACAAGGGAGACGGAGAGAGAGATAGAAACATCTCTGAGGACAAAGAATCCTGGTTCCGCTGCCTCCTGCACCACCCCCGCGGGGTTCCAGCCCACAACTTGGGCATGTGTCCTTGACCGGATTTGAACCTGGGACCTTTAGTTTGCAGTCCGATGCTCTCTCCACTGTGCTAAACTGGTTAGGGCCTGACGTTTCCTTTTCGCAGGGCCGGGGGGCGTGCATGGAAGCAGCTAAGTGCTGTTTTCATTCTGTCCTCGCGGCTGAGCTCTTTGCTCTGTGCTCCCCGTGTAATCTCACTGAATTCTCACAATGCTTTTGTGAGCTGGCGCCCATCCTCATCCTCTGAGGTTGGGTCTGAACTCAGTTTGTTTGAAGCCAAAGCTTGGGCTTTCCCGCCACTCCAGCCCAATGATGTTCTGGGTGGAGAGTTGAGCAACCTCAGCCCCGAATTCCTATCCAGCCCGGCATTTATTTTTCTGATGTCAGAGAGAGGAAGGGAGAGGGGGAGAGGGATGGGAACTTCAATGATGAGAGAGAACCTCTGATGGGCTGCCTCCTGCACGCCCCCTACTGGGGATCAACCCCTCATCCTGGGCGTGTTCCTTGACCAGGCATCTCTTTTGTGAACTCCTGGTGCATGGGGGGCCGCTCCACCACCTGAGCCACACCCTTTGGGCTGCTTCCTAATGAGATACTTTACATTCTTTTGAAAAATGGCTGTCAAGTCCTCAGAGCCTCTTGTACATTTTTCACTGATGGCGCCTCTCTGCTCAGACTGGCTGTGTTTTCAGTGCTCAGTGGCCACATGTGGGCAGGGCTGCGCGACTGGCCGGTGCACTCGGCCATCCCCATGTCATTGGCTGTGTTGGTCCTTGTGACTGGTGAAGCTCATGCCGCAATGGCCATGTTCATGCACGTGGCCCTTTTCTCCTTTTGGGAGCAGTTTCCCAGCAGTGGAGTCACAGGGGCCCGTGGTGTTGAGGACATTGTTGATCTGTGTTTCAGTCGCTCACCCGTGCGAAGAAGGACTGGCAAGAGGATAAATGTCGCCTGAGGAGGGAGATAGACACCTTGCAAGAGCTGAACCAGAGCATCCTGGACGCATGTGACCAGCACTGCACTGAGAACGTGTAAGGGGGAGGGGTGACCGACACCTGTCCTCACAGGGCTGCGGGCTTCCAGCTCCACACCCAGGCATCCACTTTCTGGGCAGAGAGCCTGCGGGCCAACTGGTTTCCCCAGGGCAAGGGTACAGACCATCTTCCCAGTGCACCCTGCTCTCCTTTCCCTGGAATGGCTCTAGAATTCTGCAAGGAGCGGTGGTTGGATTTTGCTGGCTTCAAGGACCTGGCCCACTGCCTCCCGCTTCTTAATCTGCTTTTGGAATTAAGCTCAGTTTAAAAATGATGACACAGGTACAGAGAGGTACCTAGGGAAGCCATCCAGGTCGCGGGTTGAGCCTGTTCTCTGTCTGATTTCCGCTTGATGGGCTGGAGAGAGGGTTGTGGGTGCGCCGCTGTTGTCCTCCCTCTGCTGACACGACACGGACCTGGCTGTGGCGGAGGCCCAGCGAGGTGCACAGAACCAGTGACCTGGTGGCCACGCACCCGCAGGGGTGATGGCATGTGAGCAGAGCTGTGTGCCCAGCAGAAATATGTTGAGGAGCTCCAAGGTGGCGGAGAAGGAAGCGTGGTGTGGGAGTTGGGGTTCTGCAGCTGACCCGGATGGGGACAGGGCTACCCGGGGGGGGGGCATGGGGGGACGTGAATGTGGAGCACGGGTGGTCGGGGTGCAGGGAAGGTGCAGGCAGTGGCAGGAGGGAAGGCTGGAGCAGGGGGCACTCAGATGGGGAAGGCCTCCATGCCTTGCTAAGGAGTCAGATTCCCTGGGAGTGAGTGTTTATGGGAGGCTGGTCTAAGGGCCGAGGGAGCTGCCAGAGAGGAGGCAGGAGGAAGAGGCTTGGTGCTGGAAACCTTGGGGTTGGAAGTCAAGTGACCCGAGATGCATCTGGTGGGCCCAGGGTGGTCTTCACCCCTCGGTGCTGAGCTGCAGGCCTGTCCTTCCTTGTGATGGGGAGTGGCTGGCCATGAGGGACAGAGGGACATGGTCACAGTGGCCACAGGGGCACTGACCCAGCACCCCGGGGTCACGGTGCTGCTTCACTTTTCTCCCGGATTCTTCTGCTCATCTACAGCTGGCTCGTCACCTACCCAGGATGGTTTATAGGGAAAGCCACACTGTAGGTTGGGGTGGAAATGACCGTGGCCTGAGTTGGCTCTCTACAGCGCAGCGGGTCCCAATGACCAGCAGAGGTTGGGTAGGTGCCAACTAGAAGCATCGGGGCCTGCTACCCAGGGGGATGATCTGATGATGGTTTTGCATTAAACAGTGTGTGCAGGAGGCCAGGGATTGGGCAGGCTTCCTGAGCTGTTCCGAGTGGAGTCTTCCCAGCCCGGGGTGGGTTGGGGGCCTGTCTTGTGTGAATTTGTGCGCCTAGTGGTGGAGGTCGGTCAGAGCCAGATGGGAAAACGCTCTAGCATAAGGCCCAGCAGCACGGCTGAGGGAAGAGAGGAACACAGACTAGAACAGATGCTGAGCCAAGGCCGCTGGGAGCAGGTCAGGGTCGGTGGTCCTGGGCCCAGCAGTTTGCGAGTCATGGCTTTTCACAGCTGCTCACTTCACGGTGAACTCTCAGAAAAGCCCGTGTCTTAGGTGGGACCTCGGCAGCCTCAGGGCCAAAGGAGACTGAGCTGCTGCCTTGATCCAGGGGACTCATGTTCAAGCAAGGAAACCAGGGTCTCTGCCATCAAGGCCCACGGGTTTGCCATCCTGAGTTGCACATGGTTCGGGGCTTGCTCTCCTGAGATGAGGTCCAGCCTGCTCCTTGGTGCTGCAACAGGTCTCCTCACGTGTTAGGGTTCCCGGACCCACGCCACAAGCTCCCCTCCCCATCTTCCCCACTCGGCGAGCTTGACGGTCATGAGCACCGTGATGCCCGAGTCCCAGGAAAATGCCGGCCCTTCTGGGCCAGGTCCCAGCCGGGGCCGATGAGTCCATTTACACGTTTTATATAAAACCAGACTGTTCTTCTTTGTCCTCTGTTTCCAGTGACACCCGGCAGACTATGCCTACAGGAGAGGCGGAAGAGGACAGAATTGGGGATCCTCAGGAGGCTCAGTGTCCTGCTCCTAGGAAGTGAGTTGATTTCAGCAGCAGGAACTTCAACTCAGAACAGGAAGGTGCTCTTTCACAAATGGGAAAGCCATGTGGAGCAGTGACCAGTGTGTGGGGCCCGCACCTTCCCCTCTATGGCAGGTCCCCTGTGCGCACCTCCCTCCCAGCTCTGAAAGAATTTAGAGTTTCTTTCCAGCCTTCCTCGGGGTTATCCTCTGAGGGATGGCAAATGCCAGCAGCCATGTCCTGTTGAAGGGGCAGAGAGTCTGGATTAGAGCCACTTTAGCAGGACTATCAGGCTGTGTCTCCAGGTTTCAGGACCTAGAAAGCCATGTTTCTGTTTTGGGAAGGAAGCGTGGGCAGGACACCTGGGCCAGCACCCATGGTCTTCAGTCACAGGAACCTCTTGGTCTTCCCTCCATTCCTCTGGAGTCTCTGGACCCCAGGGTGGTTCTCCAACACGTTCCCTTCTGCAGAGCAGCAGCCCCGGTGGTGGGCGGCTCGGTCCCTGAGGCTGCGGGCTTCCATCCAGCAGGCCTTCCCCTGCGTCCGGGCCTGAGCCCCAGGAGCTGGGCCTTCAGATTGTCCTGCCCCAGCCCAGCCTTGAGGCCAAATCACCATGAATCCTGCAAGGGCTCTCTGTTGACATCACAAAACCACATAATTTCCCACCCTCCTCCTGTCCCTTGTGTTGGCGGGGACATTGAGGCCTCGATGAGGAAAGTACTCTAGTTGAGTCAGCACAGTATCGCTCTGTGGCAGAGCCAGGATTAGAACCAGCTGCGGTTCTTCTTGTGACATTAGAATGCCTCCATTTCCGGTTAGCTGCACTGTATTACCCTTTAAGTTCACTGTTTTCATTGATTCATTTTTATTTTACTATATATATATATATATATATATATATATATATATATATGTATGTATGTATTTTAACTGAATTCAGAGAAAAAGGCTGAGGGTGAGAGAGAGAAAGATCAGTGATGAAAGAGAATCATTAATTGGCTGCTTCCTGCACACCCCCCACCGGGAATTGAGTCTGTAACCCGGGTATGTGCCCTTGACCAGAATGGAGCCCAGAACCCTTCAGTCCATAGAGTGATGCTCTACCCACTGAGCCCAACCGGCTTGGGCTATTTTAATTTTGCTTAATCCTCACCTGAGGATTTTTTTTTCATTGATTTTTGGAGAGAGTAGAGCGGAACAAATGGTTGGGGTGAAGAGAGAGAGACATCAATGAGAGAGACATCAATATGAGAGACACATTGATTGGTTGCCATCCAGCACACGCCCCCAGTGTGTCCAGGGATAAAACTGCAACCCAGGTACAAGCCCTTGACCCAGAATCAAACCCTTGACCCTTCAGTGCTTGGGCCACTGCTCTAACCCCTGGGGTACACCAGCCGGTGTCCACTCTTTTTCATCCACATGGCCCACTGGGACCACCCTGTTCCCCCCTCACCCAGACTCCTCAGTGTCCAGAAGGGTCTAAGTCTGCCCGGCTGTCTCACCTATTGGGAGCTCCAGTGGGAAATGAGGAGGCCCTGACTCTCCCTGACATGGCCCTGGGATGCACAATTGCCAGCACACCTAGATGAGCACAGCACCTCTCCCGGTGCCTCCCGGTGACGCAGAGTGGAGGCTGCATGTGAGGTTCTGTTTCCCGAGAGGCTAGTGCGGGTTTCTGCCACAGAGAACGCTTCTCCCGTCCCTGGGTCTGTGCGAATGAACTGCAAATGGTGCTCCACGCCCTGAGGCCACATGCGATGATCCTGGTGCTGGCGATGCAGATTCATGAGGAACCTGGTGCTGAACCCCAAGTGAAGGGCCGCTTCCCCGGCAGGAGGGGCAGTGGGGGTTGGCAGTGTCCTAACCCTCTACTCCTAATAGGAAAAAGCGCTGGAGTCGAGCCAGAGCCTTCCTCAAATTGTTCCAACGCCAGAGAGATGGCTCACGAAAGCAAGCCAAGTCACCAGCAGACAGCCCTCCTGGGCCCCTGGAGGCCACCCCATCGTGCTCATACTGGGAGGAGAAGGGAGACGCCCGCAGTGAGCCCCCACCAAAAGGTAGGAGGGGCTGGCCTGGCTGCAGGAGGGCAGTGAAGGGGAGGATCTCAGGCCTTCCTCGAGGTCAGGGCAGAACCAACGAGATGCGAGCTGGGTGCACACATGTGTGCTTGGAGCCTGAAGGGGGCTCCGCACGCCCCCGTCTGCCCCCTCAGGTGTGTGAACACCCAAGTAGAACATGTAAGCCCACGTCACTGTGGTGGCAGTTTCATCCAGATCCATTTAGTTCCTTCAGCATGAGGAGCCTCCCCATCACGTACACTGTGGTGGGTCCTCGGATATCCAGAGCTGATCTCCAGATAGTTACCGCGGAGACACGCTCAGAAGAGGATGTGTTTGGGGCTCCTGGTCTCTGCCAGGCCTCGGATTAGCCATTTCTGTCGGGAGACCTCCCATGTAACCCGTCGTGGACATCTGCCAGGCCTTCAGCCAGGCTCGGGCTCTGCTCTTGCTGTGGCTCTGAAAAGCAGGTGTGGTTCTCTTCTCCCACCTGACCTGGCCCTGAGTCCTCCCACCAGGGGGCGCTGGACCTGCTCATTGAGGGCTGTGATGGGAGTGAGCCATTGGGTCCACAGTGGATTTGCAGCTGCATGTGCTGCCTGTATTTCCTGGGATCTAAGAGGCTGTCAGCTGTCAGCTGCCCGATTTTGTGCTCATAGAAAGAAAGTGATCGGGTGGTGGCAGTGAGGGTTTTTTCAGAATCGCCACCAGCTGACAGTGACTGGGAGTGATGCTCCAAGCTTCACCCTGATTTCAGAGATGGAAGGTTGCGGGAGGGGGGGGGGGTTCCTCTTAGAACCAATTAAACAAAGTCATTGACTGAAAGGTGGTTTAGTTTTCACATTCACTTTGAAATAACATTTTATTGATTATTTGCCTATAAACCTACCAAACATGCCCCCTGAGGAAGTTAACAATTTGATGAAGGACACTAGGACTTTCTGAAGACCGGGCCAGGCCCGAGACTCATGGGCTCCCAGGGGCTGGGGTGACAGGACCTGAGAGGACCCGGGGCTGTGACAAGGCGCCCTGTGAGTGTGACGGGTGCACCAGCCGTTCCGGGTGGCAATCACCACTGCAAGTCCTGCTGTGTCACTCGAGATGCAGAAATGAAGTGTGCGCACGAGGACACACTGTCTGGGGGATGCTGCTTGCATTCCCGGTCTCACAGGAGGTGAAGTCGGGGAAACTCTCACGTTCAGGTAAATGATCATGAAGCTTACTGCCTTGTTAGCATTTGTTTTCTCCAGAGGGTTCTGTGGCCTCGGGTTTTCATACTGCCTCCTCACACTTTTGGACATGTATCACGTCCACTGGTGTGATTGGTTAAGTTGATGAATGAGCTATAATCAGCCCAATTGAGTTAGCAAAACCTTCTGAGAAAAAACTGCTTGACAGATTCCCGCTGTGGTTTGGATCCGTGAGTGAGCAGGTCAGGGGCTGCAGTTAGTAACGGCAGCCGTGGGAGGGGGCTTTCTGGGCTCAGCAGCCTTTAGGTAGTTGACCCACTTCGTCCGTCTCCTTGAGTTCTAGCTGCCGTGGGAGGTCGGCTCCATTCCTGTCCCCCGTTCAGAGCTGGGAGGGGAGCTCAGGAATGCTTGACCAGGGTCAGCACTGGCCCAGAGAATCAGTGTTGGAGCTGGGACCCGAGCCCGCGTCTGACAGGTTCCGGGGCCCGAACTCTGAACCACTGTGAGCACTGCCTGCCCTTCAAGCTGCTTTGGTCCCTGAAGATGCTCAACCAACTTGGGGCCCCAGCACTGAGGAGTGGGTCCCTTCTCTGTGGTGTGAGCTGTTTCAGCAGGTGGCGCTGTGGGGGAAGTAATAGCAGTGGTGCAGCTGTGCACTTGAATCCTCCATCAGAACTGGAGAAGTCCCTTCTGTTCATGGATTGATGTGTTGAGGAAGTCACTAGACCAATTGTCTGCTCTCATAAGACTAGAACTTAAAGGCTGTGAGGGCTAAACCAAGAGGAGAGGATGCGGCGACATCTACACTGGAATAATGCTTGAGTTTGAGGATGTTTTGGTATCAGATAGAGGTAGGTATTTTCATTATGTGCACAGTCATCCTGAAATAAGAGGCTGTGAGAGGTACCAGAATTCTTAGTGAGCCTGCCCGTTTGTCTCAGTGGTTAGAGCATCGAAGGACCGAAGGGTCGCAAGTTAGATTTCCAGTCAAGCGCACATACCTCGGTTGCAGGGTTGATCCTGGCCGCGGTTGGGGTTTGTGAGAGAGGCAACCAGTGGATGTATCTCTCTCCCATCGATGTTTCCCTCTCTTGCTCTCTCCCTCCCTTCACCTACGTCCTCCCATCCACTCTCTCTCTAAAGACCAATGGGAAAAAATCCTCCCGTGAGGACTTTTTAAAAAGAAGTATGACTGAGGAGTCCAGGTGGACTGTTTCACTGCATGCAGCAGGCCAGAAACATGCCACTAAGTGTTTGGAGAGGAGCAGGATTTAGTTGTGTGTGAGACAGGATGTCCGGGAGCCTGTCATTAAAATGGATGAGTAAGCGCAGCTGGTGTGGCTCAGTTGGGTGAGCATCGTCCCATGAACCAGGAGATCACCTTCTGATTCTCGGTCAGGGCACACTAGTATGGGCATGCAGAAGACAGCCGATCCATCTTTCTCGTCATTGATGTTTCTATCTCCCTCTCCTTCTCCCTCTCTGTAAATCAATAAAAACACATTGGACAAAAAAGCGGATGAGTAAGGAAAGCTGCCCCCTACATCAATAAACACCCTTGCTTAATAATGTAACCCATGGAAATGGAAAAGCAGTCTAAGACATCGACTCCTTGAGCAGTACAGAATGCTCCTCTCCTGCTACGTGGAGCCCTGGCTCCAGCTGCCACTCCAACACTTGACTGGAGTCCGAGCAGAAAGGGTTCACCGGGCCCTGATGCTGGTTGTGCTGGGGGGAATGGTGCCGTCTCTCCCAGGCTGGACTGGATTCTGCCTTCCCAAGTACATTTGGCGAATGTAGCGTCATTTGTCCATTATTCAGTTCATTTACTGGCTGTTTTCTGTGTTTTTATCCTTCCTCCCTTGGTTATCCGGGATGACAATTTAGCGATGGAACAACAAAAGAGTGCCTTTTGGAGCAGAAAGAAGCATGTCGAGGTCAAAGACAAGCCTCCAGTGGCCAGCTCTGCTTGGTCTAACGTCATGAAATGCTGCATTTAATGCACCCACCCTCTCCTCCCTAACTTGCCTCTCCCTTTTTTCCGACCATGAAGATTTATAATCCTTTCCCTTTATCCCTGTCTTGATCATATACCCTTTCTTTCTTTCTTTTCTAATAAGTAAATTTTATTTTTATTGGTTTGAATATCTGTAGTTTATCTAAAAATGGATAAAATTGGTAAAGTTTTGGATCCACACATTTTTTTCTCATTTTTTAAACCAAAGCATAAAACTTTTATAACACACTCCTTATTCTTTTATTTTATTGCTTAAAGTATTACACAGGGTGCCAGACCTCTGAGCCCAGAGGGTTAGAGGGAGACCACGTGACAGATAGCAACCTCCCTTGGGACAGGCACAGCCCCTGACTGGGGAAAAGAGATCCGCAGGATTCCTGGCACTGCCGGGGGATTTGAGAGCTGGGTTCTGTGAGCACAGAGGACTGAGCCTACAGGGGAACAGCTTGAAGAGCTGAGCAGAGCATGCAGTTCCGATAATAGAAGATCTTGTAGAAAGTCAGCCTTCCCCGTTTCTGCGGCTGGCTTTTACTTGTTTATTTTCACTGAATCCTGTTCATAAGATATTTAGGATACAGACACTCACCTGTGCTGAAGAGAGGGAGAAGGTGCGGACGAGTGGAATCTGGGGAGAGTCTGGGGGGGGGGGGGCGGGAGAGGTGGCAGCGGATTGAGTGCTGAGACACCCCTGGGCCCAGGATCGGGGCAGCCATTCTTTCCAGAGGGTGGGACTGACCTACCTAGCCCCCAGGCAAGGAGCACAACCACACCCAGATTCCACCTTGAACAAGATCAAGGATTAAAATAATCTGATCACTCCCTGGGAGTTTACAGGGTCTGGCCTATAGAGGGATTTTCAATCCCAGCAACAACACAGAGTGGTGCCTGGTACACGGTGCCTTGTTGTGTTGTATTTTGTGCCTTTAAATCAATGCAGCAGATCCAAACAACAGCAGCCTCCTGAGCACCACACCCTCTGTCTGAAGAACAGCAGCTGTACGTGAAACCTCCCCCTACCAGGCAGAAGAGCTACCACAGCTGTGAACAGCACCCACCAGAGGAGCTGCTGCCAACTGAGAAGCAGCTGCTACCGCAACTGCCCGAAGAGCAACCACAGCCCAAGGAGTAACTACGACCAAGGGAGCAGCCACTGAACGACTCAACGTCTAGATATGTCAGTGAGATCAAACATGAGTAGACAAAGAAACCCCCAAAGGAAAGAAAAAGAGGTATCGCCAGAAAAGCAGCTAAGTGATACAGAGGCATGCAACATGACCGAAAAAGAATTCAGAATAAGGGTCCTAGAGTTCATAAACTGGACGGAGGAAAAAATCAATAACATATGCAAGAAGCTAGAAGAAACAGATGAAAAAAATCAACAACTTAAGTAAGACCCAAGAAGAAATGAAGAGTGCTATAGCTGCAATAAAAAACACCATTGAAAGTATCAACAGTAGACTAGGAGAAGCGGAGGACCGAATTAGTGAATTAGAAGACAAGGAAGCAAAACACAGCCAAACTGTACTGTAATTGGAGAAAAAAATTAAAAGACAGGAGGAGAGCCTAAGGGAGCTTTGGGACAACATGAAACGAAACAACATATGAATAATAGGGGTGCCAGAACAACAGAAAGAGGAACAAAGATTAGAAAACCTACTCGAAGAAATAATATCAGAAAACTTCCCTGAGGTGGGGAAGAAAAAAGTCACACAAGCCCAGAGAGTCCCAAACAAGGGGAACCCGAAAAGACCCACACCAAGACACATCATAATTACCATGGCAAATGTTCAGGAAAAAGAGAAAATCTTACAAGCTGCAAGAGAGAGACGGAAAGTTACATACAAGGGATCTCCCATTAGATTATCAAATGACTTCTCAACAGAAACACATCAGGCCAGAAAAGAATGGACAGAAATTTACAAAGTGATGCAAAGCAAAGGACTGAATCCAAGAATACTCTATCCAGCAAGGCTATCATTCAAAATTGAAGGGGAAATAAGAAGCTTCACAGACAAAAAAAGACTAAGGGAGTTTATCACCATCAAGCCAGCAATGCAAGAAATGCTAAAGGGACTGGTGTAAAAAGAAGAAATAAAAAGCTCAGAAAGAAAACAGCCACACAAAAAAAGAAATGGCTACAAACAAGTACCTTTCAATAATAACTTTAAACGTAAACAGACTAATTGCTCCAACCAAAAGACATCGAGTGGCTGAATGGATAAAAAAACATGACCCATACATCTGCTGTCTACAAGAGACCCACCTCATTAGAAGGGACTCACACAGACTGAATGTGAAAGCATGGAAAAATATCTTTCAGGCAAATGGAAAGGAAAAGAAAGCTGGGGTAGCAATACTTATATCGGAAAAAAGAGACCTCAAAGTGAAGGCCATAACAAGAGATAAGGAAGGCCACTTCATAATACTAAAGGGATCAATACAACAAGAAGATATTACCCTGCTAAACGTATATGCACCCAATGCAGGAGCACCCAAATTCATAAAAAAAAACTCCTGAAAGATATCAAAGGAGAGATCAACAACAATACAATCATAGTAGGGGACTTTAATACACCACTGACAGCACTGGATAAGTCCTATAGACAATCAATCAGCAAAGATACAGCAATCCTAAATGACTCACTAGATCAGATGGACTTAATAGACATCTTCAGAACACTTCATCCTAATGCCACAGAATATACATTCTACTCAAGTGCTCATAATACATATTCAAAAATAGACCATATATTGGGTCACAAGCAAAGTATCCCCAAATTCAAGAAGATTGAAATCATAAAAAGCGTCTTTGCAGACCATGATGGCATAATATTAAAAATAAACTACAATAAAAACAAACCAAAATACTCAAACACCTGGAAGCTGAATAGCATGCTATTCAATATTGATTGGGTTACCAATGAAATCAAAGATGAAATTCAAAACATCCTGGAAACTAATGACAATGAAAACACAACAATCCAAAACCTATGGGACACAATGAAAGCAGTCCTGAGAGGGAACTTTATAGCGCTACAGGTCTATCTCAAAAAACAAGAAAAAAATGGTAGTAAATCATCTAACTCTACAACTCAAAGAATTAGAAAGACAGCAACAAGAAAACCCCAGAGTGAGCAGAAGGAAGGAGATAATAAAGATTACAGCAGAAATAAATGACATAGAGACCAAAAAAACAATACAGAAAATCAATGAAACCAAGAGCTGGTTCTTTGAAAGGATAAACAAAATTGACAAACCTCTAGACAGACTCACCAAGAAGCAAAGAGAGAGGACCCAAATAAACAAAATCAGAAACGATAGAGGCGAAATAACAACAGACCCTCAGAAATACAAATGATTGTTAAAAAATACTATGGACAGCTCTACTCCAACAAACTAGACAACCTGGAGGAAATGGACAAATTCCTAGAAAAATACAACATTCCAAAACTCAATCAGGAAGAATCTAAAAATCTCAACAGGCCAATAACTATGGAAGAAATTGAAGTAGTCATCAAAAAGCTTCCATCAAACAAAAGCCCAGGACCAGACAGCTTCACAGGGGAGTATTACCAAACATTCAAGGAAGACCTAAACCTATCCTCCTCAGACTACTACAAAAAATTCAAGAGGAAGGAACACTTCCAAGCTCATTCTATGAAGCCAGCATCACCCTAATACCAAAACCTGGTAAAGACAACACAATGAAAGAGAATTACAGGCCAATATCCCTCATGAACATAGATGCCAAAATCCTCAACAAAATCTAAGCAAATCGGATCCAGCAGTACATCAGAAAAATCATACACCATGAACAAGTAGGATTTATTCCAGGGATGCAAGGATGGTACAATATTCGCAAATTAATAAACATGATACATCACATAAACAAATTGAAAGAAAAAAACCACATGGTCATATCAATTGATGCAGAAAAAGCATTTGACGAAATTCAACACCCATTTTTGATAAAAACTCTCAGCAAGGTGGGAGTAGAAGGATTATACCTCAACATAATAAAAGCCATATATGACAGGCCCACAGCCAGCATCATACTCAATGGACAAAAACTAACACCATTTCCCCTAAGAACAGGAACAAGGCAGGGATGCCCCCTCTCACCGCTCCTGTTCAACATAGTACTGGAAGTATTAGCCATTGCAATTAGGCAAGAAGTAGAAATAAAAGGCATCCAAATTGGAAAAGAGGAAGTAAAACTGTCCTTATTTGCAGACGACATGATATTATACATACAAAACCCTAGAGACTCCATCAAAAAGCTACTAGACTTAATACATGAATTTGGCAATGTAGCAGGATACAAAATTAACCCCAAGATATCTGAGGCATTTCTATACACCAATAGTGAACTTTCAGAAAGAGAGATTATAAAAACAATCCCGTTTACCATCGCACCAAAAAAATTAAGCTACCTAGGAATAAACTTAACTAAAGAAGTAAAAGACCTCTACTCAGAAAACTACAGGACCTTGAAAAAAGATATAGAGGAAGACATAAACAAATGGAAGAACATACCGTGTTCATGGATTGGTAGAATCAACATCATTAAAATGTCCATACTACCCAAAGCAATCTATAAATTCAACGCACTTCCCATTAAAATACCAACGGCATACTTTATAGATCTAGAACGAACTCTCCAAAAATTCATCTGGAATAAAAAAAGACCCCGAATAGCAGCAACAATCCTGAGAAAGAACAAAGTAGGTGGGATCTCAATACCAGATATCAAGTTGTATTGCAAAGCCACTGTTCTCAAAACTGCCTGGTACTGGCACAAGAATAGGCATATAGATCAATGGAATAGAATAGAGAGCCCAGAAATTGGCCCGAACCAATATGCTCAATTAATATTTGACAAAGGAGGCAAGAAAATACAATGGAGCCAAGATAGTCTCTTCAATAAATGGTGTTGGGAAAATTGGACAGATATATGCAAGAAAATGAAACTAGACCACCAACTTACACCACACACAAAAATAAACTCAAAATGAATAAAGGACTTAAATGTACGACAGGAAACCATAAAAATTCTAGAAGAATCCAAAGGCAACAAAATCTCAGACATATGCCGAAGCAATTTCTTCACTGATACACCTCCTAGGGCACTTGAAACTAAAGAGAAAATGAACAAATGGGGCTACATCAAAATAAAAAGCTTCTGCACCACAAAAGAAACAATCAACAAAACAATGAGAAAACCCACCGTGTGGGAAAATATATTTGCCAATATCATATCTGATAAGGGCCTAATCTCCAAAATTTATAGGGAACTCATACAACTTAACAAAAGGAAGATAAACAATCCAATCAAAAAATGGGCAAAGGACCTAAATAGACACCTTTCAAAAGAGGACATTCAGAAAGCCAAGAGACATATGAAAACATGCTCAAAGTCACTAATCATCCGAGAGATGCAAATCAAAACAACAATGAGGTACCATCTCACACCTGTCAGACTGGCTATCATCAACAAATCAACAAACGACAAGTGCTGGAGAGGATGTGGAGAAAAAGGAACACTTGTACACTGCTGGTGGGAATGCAGACTGGTGCAGCCACTATGGAAGACACTATGGAGTTTCCTTAAAAAACTGAAAATGGACTCCCATTTGACCCTGTGATCCCACTTCTAGGAATATATCCCAAGAAACCAGAAACACCAATCAGAAAGGATATATGCACCCCTATGTTCATAGCAGCACAATTCACCATAGCTAAGATTTGGAAACAGCCTAAGTGCCCATCATCAGATGAGTGGATTAGAAAACTGTGCTACATCTACATGATGGAATACTATGCTGGTCTAAAAAGGAAGGAACTCTTACCATTTGCAACGTCATGGATGGAACTGGAGAGCATTATGCTAAGTGAAATAAGCCAGTCAATGAAGGAAAAATACCACGTGACCTCACTCATTCATGGATAATAGAGACCATTATAAACTTTTGAACAATAATAGATACAGTGGCAGAGCTGCCTCAAACAGACTGTCAAACTGCAGCGGGAAGGCCGGGGAGGGTTGGGAGGCAGGAGGTAGGGGGTAAGAGATCAACCAAAGGACTTGCATGCATGCATATAAGCATAACCAATGGACATAGGACACTAGGGGATAGCGGAGGCTAGGGGACTGTCTAGCGTGGGGGGGGAATGGACACATATGTAATACCCTTTGTAATACTTTTAGCAATCCTATCTAATAAAAGAGAAACATGGTAATTAGCGTACGACCACTACTCTACCCATTGGCTAATCAGGGCAATATGCAAATTAACTGCCAGCCAAGATGGCGGCCGGCAGCCAGGCAGCTTAAACTGAACATGAGGCTTGCTTGCTTCAGTGCTGGAGGACTCCAACGTTCCCCGCCTGCCTTGCCGGCCTCTTAGCCTCCAGTTTGAAACATTGTAACATCTAGAAGCTACACAAAACACCAGAAACCAGATTTCAGTTGGCTGGGATCTCAGAACTGGAGTTGATACAGAGTTTCGATTATAGAACCCAAACAAACCAGATACCTTCTTTCAGCAGCGGAGGCCTAAGAGCTGGAGCCAAGCCTCAGAGCTAAAGCTGGCCCAGAATAAAAAAGAAAAAAAAGAAAAAAAGGAGCGGTTGGGAGCTTCAGTCACCCACCAGCCTGAAAACAGCCCTCAGCCCTTCACCCAGACTGGCCAGGCACCCCAGTGGGGACCCCCACCCTGAAGGGTGTGTGACCAGCTGCAAACAGCCATCATCCCTTCACCCAGGCTGGCCAGGCACCCCAGTGGGGACCCCCACCCTGATCCAGGACACCCTTCAGGGCAAACCAGCCAGCCCCACTCATGCACCAGGCCTCTATCCTATATAGTAAAAGGGTAATATGCCTCCCAGCACCAGGATCAGCAGAGCCGCGAGGCCTCTGGGCACTGGGATCAGCGTGACAGGGGGCAGGGACCAAATCCCCTGATCGCTCTGGGCCTCTGTGTTTGACAGGAGGTGGGGCCTCAACCTCTCTATCCGCCCTGCTCTGTTCATGACAGGGGAAGGTGCCCCAACCCCCTGGTCAGCCCTGCTCTGTGCCTGATAGGGGGGAGCTCCCCAACCCCCTGATCGCCCTGCAGCTCTGTGTGTGACAGGGTGCGGTGCCCTAATCTGCTGATCGGCCCTGCTCTGTGTGTGACAGGGTGCTGTGCCCCAACCCCCCCACCCCACGGGCCCTGCTCTGTGTGTGACAGGGTAGAGCCATAACCTCCCCATCAGCTCTGCCCTGAGTGTGAGAGTGGCGGCGCCCCAACCACCTGATCGGCTCTGCTCTGTGGGTTGTAAAGCACGGCGCCCCAACCCGCCCCCCCCCCCACGGGCCCTGCTCTGTGTGTGAGGGGGTAGAGCCATAAACTCCCCATTGTGGGTGACAGGGGACGGTGCCCCAACTCCCCTATCGGCCCTACTCTATGAGTGACAGGGGAGAGCTCCTCAACCCCCTGATGGGCCCTGCTCTGTGCGTGACAGGGGGCTGTGCCCCAACCCCCTGATTGGCCCTGCTCTGTGTGTGACAGGGTACCGAGCCCCAAACCCCCTGATGGGCCCTGCTCTGTGCGTGACAGGGGGCAGTGCCCCAACCCCCGGATTGGCCCTGCTCTGTCGTGACAGGGGGTGGCGCTGCAACCTCCCCATCGACCCTGCCTTGAGTGTGACAAGGGGCAGTGACCCAACCCCCCAATTGGCCCTACCCTGAGCGTGACTGAGGGTGGAATCACAACCTCCCGATCCGCCCTGCTCTGTGCATGATGGGGCGGCGCCCCAACTCCCTAATCGGCCCTGCTCTGAGCCCGGCCAGGGGCTGCACCTAGGGATTGGGCCTGCCCTCTGCCACTCGGGAGCAGGCCTGAGACAGCAGGGCATTATCTCCCGAGGGGTCCCAGACTGCGAGAGGGCACAGGCCAGGCTGAGGGACCCTCCCTTTCCCCCAAGTACACAAATTTTTGTGCACCGGGCCTCTAGTAATAAATAAATAAATAAATAAATAAATAAATAAATAAATAAATAAAAAGACTCCTAAGAGAAGCATATGTATACAGAAAAGGTTTTTAAAGGATTCACATCTCCTAAGTCACAGCTCTATGGTTCTAACTTTAACTGGGTCTACAGAGGCTGACGGGAAAAATAGAAGGAGCCCTTGCCCTGGGTTCTCAATTAATCTCTGCTATTAATTAGCTTTGGTCTTAGGGATTTCACTTACCCTTTCTGGGTCTCCTAGCTACATCTATAGAATGAGGGTAAAATTAGACCTCTTAAATAAGGTTTCTACAAACGCTTCAAAAAATAATTGTGGGTTCAGATTTCTACAATCTTCCTAAATATATCAGCAAATATAAACTTTTCCTTTGTTTAATCTTTGTGGTACAAAACTTCATAAAAATGTAAACACAGTTTTATAATACTACTCATTTAAAAAATATACAATCTCTATAAAACTTATCCTATAACATTTTGGTAGATACCATTAAACATTTCTTTGTAACTGTCCTATAACCCAAACTAGTAAATTTAGCATTATCTTTTTAAAACATCAATTGCATATTCTTTGTATTGGTGTTAAAAGGCTCAGAAAATACAGATGTGTTGAGCACTATATGTCACTTTTATTAAAATTCAACAAGTAACTTTCCAGGTATGGAAAACTTCAGCTGAAGTGAATTTTTGGGGGGTAAAAATCAACTCTTGTAAACATCAAATTAAAATGTGGCTGTATATTCTGCCTTAAAAGTTAAAAAACATAGGAGTTGTTATTTAACTCACTCAAATGGTTTGTGAAGCTGAAATACTTCCATGTAGGGTCTGCCCCATCCTGACATTAGCTTAGTGCATGGACTGAGAGCCACATGTCACCTATTCTGTCCAGTGAGAAAGGGAGCTGTGAGTGAATTATTCCTGCCACTAAGTCCCTTGGACAGCCAGCCGCTAGGCAGCAAGGATGCCAGCCTCAGCTCACAGGTGGAAGAAGTGCTGCCATCTCTCCCAGAACACTTCCAAACTCAGCTGAGAAGGACAGGCCCTACCAGCCAAGACCCAGTCAGGCCACTGCTGGGCTCTAAGTAAAGACAGACGATTGTCTCTACCTCTTATTTCTTCTGAGACCAAACCAACCAACCTCCCACCCACCCAACCAACCGCCCAACCTACCAACCAACCAACCACAATTTAATCATCATCCTTGCACTGCAGCCACTGCTGAATAAACACCAAGTTGTATATGGGCTCACGTGGTGACTACCCTCCAAGACACATATTCCCAGAGCCTGAAATAAGCTCTGCCCCTTCCCATTCCCTTCCCTCAGCTCACCTCTCCACCCTCCCTTGCTCACCCCCCCCCACACACACAAACACACACACACACATATACACACACAACCTATTTGACCAGGTCGTTAACTTTCTGGGGACTACAGATCTGTCTTGTCCACTGGCTTGAGACACAAGCCCTGGAGAAGCAGGACCCCACACTGCCTGGCTTAATAGACAGGGGGCCCTGCTGGGGTCTGGCTGGAACTCTGTCCCCAGCTGCCTCCTGTCAGCTCAGCAGCCACCACTCCTCCAGGTCAGGGAGCACATGCAATCTGCCCCAGAATGACAGGGGACCAGACCCGCACAGGGAAGGCGCCTACACTGGGGCTCTTGGTCTCTCACTGGGGCTCTTGGTCCCAGGTGGCGACTTGATGGAGCCTCTCCACTCTCCTGCTTTCTCCCAGGACCCTGGGGCTCTCCAACTCCCGTTCTTTGGGAAAGTGACTCCTTGGCTGCCCCCACAGAGCAAGGCCCAGGGAAACCCCAATCCTCCAAGCGTTTTAAATAGGTGACAAGCCCAAGTTCACCCTTGGAATGAGCCCTTCCCGCCCACATCAGCCACTACCAAGTGGGACACTCCAAGTCCCAGCACCTGGGAGGTGCCAGATAGGCTGGAACCCGCACTCAGTTGCAGGGAGGGGGGGCGGGGGGTTGACTAGGCTTTTAGGCGGGAGGCGCTGGGCAGGTGAGCTGGAGGGCACTCACCTTGGTGACACTGAGGAAGGTGGTCTGGCCCAGCGCTGCCCCTCACCAGCTTCCGCTCCAGCTCCTCCCTCAGATGAGCAAGTGCATCTTGCCCACATGCGGGAGAGGAGCGCCTGCAGGATGGTGGCCTGGACTCCAGGCAGATGCACTTGGTCTGGTGGCAGGGGCGGCTCCACACCAGCTGGGCTAGGCCTCCAACAGCTCCTCCTCCTGTGGGACCCTGGTGGACCTGGATGAGGCAGCAGCCCCCCTCATCCATGTGGGAGGCTGTGGCCAGATCTGCCAGGAGATTTGCCGCTGCTCCGCCACCTGGTGGGGCCTCTGCGCAGTACCAGGAGGCCACTCTGGGCTCCTTGCTGCCAACCTGCTGTGCTCAGTAGTGTGGGTTAGTTCATCCACCCAGCATTGCTTCCTGACAGTCTGTCCCTGCAGAATAACTTCAACACAGGACACTTCTGCATTCTGACCAAGTCACTGTCGAGAGCCAGAATTTTTCATTAGGTCACTGGTTTGCTCATCATCATGTAGAATATCTGAGCTTTTAATTTTGACTTATTTTATTAAATGTTTTATATTAAAGAAGGAACTAATTTTTATAGATGTTATAAAAGAGGATATGTCATTATATTATCTGTATACCAGGTGTCAGGAAGTTATAGTCAGTGGGTGATATCTGGACTATTGAAATACAATATTTGGAAGAAGCATATCTAAAGTAATTTCCGCAAGCTCCGAATATTCGTTTTTAACTTTTATCTACAATGAAACAAATCATATATTTTCATTACTCATTTTCAATCTTTCATCAGTTGCCAATTCCAACGATTATCCTTGAAAGTTACCTTTAAAATTAAATCATCTTTTGATGAAAGCAATGAATTCAAGATTCTATACATTGCTAGTGTCACAATCAAACACATTTTATTTTTTTGAACATTTTCTGAACCTTATGGAAAAACCAACAGGGACGATCAACTGGCTAAAAGAGAGCCTCCCTATTCCGTCTCACTCCAGTGCCTCTCCCCTGAAGCTCGCTGGATTTAGGGTCGCCAAGGTCACAGTTCTCAGGGGACCCAGCGCTGTGTTCCGAGAGTCCACACGAAGGAGGATCAGGGGAGGCGCCCGGAGGAAGCATGTCTGTACCGTGAGACTCCGGAGGCTCGAAGAATCGGTCCCCGCGGGTCAGGGCACACGGGGAGGTCGCACACCGGAGGAATACCGGTGCTCTGCGGCAGAGCGCGGACCGGCAGGACCGCAGTTCTCCTCTGGCTTGTGCACTGGCGGTCCGCAAGGCTGCAGCGTCTTCTCCATCACGTTGAAGCGGACTGGAGCTTTGCTCTCATTCTCCGCAATGGCGAAGTAGTTGAGGAGGTCGAAGTGGCCCAGGTAGGAGCAGTAGGAGTCGCGGTGCTGGTTCACCAGCCATTCCCACTTGGTGGTGTCCGCGTGGCCAGTGCCGATGTACTTGGACTGCAGGTGCTCCAGCTGGCTGTGGATGGTGTAGCGGTCCGTCATCTCGCCGATTTCCTCTTTGCTTGCAGGTCAGAGGCCTCGGAAAATGGGAACTGTCCTAGAAAGCCACACCAGAGAGGGACCGCTCCTCCAAACCTCCTACTTTTAAAACATTACAAGGCACAAGGTGTCCTACTGCACATGACCAGAACAGTTCCCACCACATGGGACTCACTATGAACTATGAAGGCAAAAATCGTATCTTACAATGGTGTCTGTATGGTCGGTCCGTGCGAGCCCTCTTCCAATTGCAGACTTCTGACTTCTTGTATTCTCACTTGGGGAATGTGGCAGGCAGCTCGCTCAGGCCCCCTTTATAACGGAACACATCTCATCATGAGGGCTCCACCCCCAGGACCTAACCCCCTCCCAAAGCTCCAGCTCCTAGTCCCATTAGCTGGGGCAATAGGGTTTCAATTTATGAATTTGGGGGATGGGGAGAGGAGTCACAAGCATTCACACCATAGCACTCATCTTCACTTCACTGTGCTTTATTGTCCTAAATGATTTACATTTTTTAGAAAAATTGGCTCTAGCCGGTTTGGTTCAGGGGATAGAGCATCAGGCTTCAGACCAAAGCGTACAGAGCTTGATTCCAGTCAAGGGCGTGTACCTTGGTTGCAGGCCCAGACCTGGTCACCGCCCCTGCAGAAGGCAAACAATAGATGTGTTCTCACACACCGATGTTTCTCTCTGTATTTTCCTCTCTCTTCCACTCTTTCTAAAAGTCAATGGAAAAATATCCTCGGTGAGGATTAACCAAAAAAAAAAAAAAATGGAATAAAGATAGAATTTGAAAATTTTCCTAGAATTAGCCATTTGGAAAAAAAAAATAATTGTGATAAAGCAATTGTTACTTAAGAAATTAAATCCTGTCATATCCCTCTCAAATCCCCTAAAACCTTGCCACATAATAACTTCCCACACCCGAAAGATCAAGGTTTATAGGCATAATTACAATAAATACATTTATTTATTACTCAGAATGAATCCTTCCTATGACCTGCATGTAGCTCTGTGCTATGACTTTAAAACTGTTTCCCGCCATTCCCAAGAATAACCTGAGTTTTCTGGGCTAATGCTCAAGGTGTAAAGGGAAGAGACGTTGGTCCAAGGCAAAGAGATGAGTCTTCATCTAAGGAATGGATGTATATGAGTCAGTTCAGTGCACTGAACCTAACCTGTAGAATCTGTAAAATTATGATTCCAAAACTATTAATTATTTTTCTAAATTTAATGATAGAAATTGGGTGTTACAATTTGCATTTTAAGGCTTTGAGACTGCTCCTATATGTAATCCTTAAAAGGCCAGGCCCTACTGAATTTTCAGCATTGTAAGACAGGCTGCCGTGATGAGAAGGCTAAATCATTTTGGGGTTGTTTTTTCTTTGAATGTGTTTTTACTGATTTTTAGAGAGAGAGGGAGGGAGAGGGATAGAGAGATAGAAACATGGGAAAGAGAGGAATATCCTCTCTCGGCTGACCGCCTCTTGCACGCCCCCTACTGGGGATCTTCAGAACCCAGACAGGTGCCCTGACCGGGTTGGCAGTGGAACAGGCAACCTCTTGGTTCCTGGCTTGATGCTCATCCGCTGAGCAACACCAGCCCAACTCGTGAGGCTAAAGAGTTTCAACAAACAGATCCACGAGTCTCCAGCCCTTTCCGTGCCTGTGTCTTTTGCCGTGTGACTTTGCTGTTCCTCCCAACAGGAAGCAGAGTATACCTTCCAACCCCTTGATTCTGAGTGTGGCCATCTGATTTATTTTAGCCGATGGGATAATAATGGATGTGATGCAAAAGGAGGCTTGAAAATCTGGGCTTGCTCTGTTGTGCTTCTGCCATCACAAAGAGGATGGGTCCAGCTAGCCGACTGTCCCGGGAGGAGGAAGAGGAGGAGGAGGAGAAGGAGGAGGAGGAGGAGGGTCACCCAGAGCAGAGCCTAGTCAGCCAGCCAGCCCAGCCTAAATCAGGTCCAAGCCTAATCCCCAGGCATATGAGTAAACCCAGTCAAGATCACATGTTGGCCAACCTAGCCGAAGCCTTCAGGCACCTGAGAAATAAATGTGCAGTGTTGTGTGCCACACAGCAATTTTGTGACACTAGCCAACTGCCATAGTTCAGTAAAAATTTTTGAAGAAAAGAGTGAATTTGGCTTCTTGGAAAATGTTTCTCTTTTCTGCTTTTCTGGTGAGACCTCCTTTTCTTTCCTTTGGGGGTTTCTTTGTCTACCCACGTTTGATCTCACCGACATATGTAGATGTTGAGTCGTTCTGGGGCTGCTCCTTTGGTGGCAGTGGCCCATCGGGCTGTAGTTGCTCCTCTTAGTTGCTGGCGGTTGTTGTAGCAGCTGCTCCTCAGTTGGCAGGAGCTCCTGTGGTGGGTGCTGTTCTCACCTCTGTGGTGGCTCCTCTGGCTGGTGGGGGGAGGCTTCACGTACAGCTGCTGTTCCTCAAACAGAGGGTGTGGTGATCAGGAGGCTGCTGTTGCTTGGATTGAGACTCAGAGGAGGTGTGGTGCAGAAGTAAAATACAAAGGTGTGGAGGTGCATGCGGAGAGGGCTGTCGGCTGAGGTCACAATTGTCTTTTTCAATCGGGAGGGAATCTCAGGGTCTGAGCTCCAATTCTGGGCGAGTCTCTGGGGACCCAGACTCATAAGGGAGAAACAGGACTGTCTGGCATCGGTTGGAACTCGAGGGCAGCTTTCTCTCAGAGGCACACGCAGCGATTCTGGCATTTAAATATATAAAATGAATATCAAAAATATAATTTTTTACTATGGTTGCAAATATTAAAAAAAAAGAATATTTCTATATGTGACACGGCACCAGAGTTAAGTTAGGGTTTTTCAAAATTTTGACAATCCGAGCTCAAAAGGTTCACCATCACTGCCTTATAGGGTACTTGTGGTGAAAAATAGATAAACTATGTGTGATTAATGATTGGGCTGTCTAAGTTCAAGGTCAGACTTAAACTGATTTTTATGAGATTGGGTTAAGGAAAATAAGCTTGAAGCCAGTGGACGGTAGAATGTGTATGGTTACCTTTGATCTAGGGGGTGAGATACATTTCACTGGGCAGTGTTTCTAAGAATGTTTCCTCCAGTGTCTTTTAGAAATGCAATGGTCCCCTTTCTTCAGGTGTGTGACTTGGAAAAGATTTGCTGTAACAGATTTCAAGACAATACCGTGGGACTTACATGCACTATCATTTGAAAAATAAAAAAGGGGGAATTTTCCGGAAGCCGTTCCATCCTTGCTGCTTAACACAGTCGCTGCAGGGAAGAAACATCTGCATGGCATATGTTTCAAGGGACCTGGCATATATGGCATACTGTTCTTAATATGTTTGCTCCCCTTCTTGGCGCTATGTGTTTTCACCAAGGTCACATCTCCAAGAAAGGTTATTTCCCCAGGTAGGGATTTTCCCCTGAAGTTAGGGAGGGAATAAAATCCCTAAACTATGTGCCAGGAGGGTAGTTAATCACTTTAACTAAGAAGGATCACGCTTAAGCTACATAATCTTTACTCCCTGGAATGGAGATAAGGAACGCCCCAACTTTGGAATAGAAATTGATAGGATTAAAATCAACTGGTATAAATACAGATGTTACAAGACAATCAAACACAGAACTTCGCTGGAGATCCAGGCTAGAGAACCTGGCTGGGCTGCTGATCAACTGAACGCTGTCTTGGTGTCATTCCTTCTTCACCGACTCCGTCCACGCATTTGGGAACCCCTGGACCTGCTGGGGTTGCACCCCAACAATTGGTACCTGAACAAGTAACTGGCCTTGTTCTCCACCTTTTGCTTTTGGTTCTGCTGACGCTGCCCGGCTCTCGTCAGCCTCCGGCACGCTTTCTCCTTGAGACCGAGCACCATGCCTCCAATTAAATTGCAGAGTTCTGATGGAGAGATATTTGAAGTTGATGTTGAAATTGCCAAACAATCTGTGGCTATCAAGACCATGTTAGAAGATTTGGGAATGGATGATGAAGGCGATGATGACCCAGTTCCTCTACCAAATGTTAATGCAGCAACATTAAAAAAGGTCATTCCGTGGTGAACCCACCACAAGCATGGCCCTCCACCGCCTGAGGATGATGAGAACAAAGAGAAGCTAACAGATGATATTCCTTTTTGGGACCAAGAATTCCTCAAAGTTGACCAAGGAACACTCTTTGAACTAATTCTGGCTGCAAACTATTTAGACATCAAAGGTTTGCTTGATGTTACATGCAAGACTGTTGCCAATATGATCAAGGGGAAAACCCCTGGAGAGATTCGCAAGACTTTCCATATAAAAAATGACTTTACTGAAGAAGAGGAATCCCAGGTACACAAAGAGAACCAGTGGTGTGAAGAGAAGTGAAAAGTTGTGCCTGACACTGTAACACTGTAGGGATTGTTCCAAATACTAATTGCACTGCTCTGTTTATAATTGTTAATATTAGGCAAACAGTAAAAATCAAATAAATAAATAAATAAATAAATAAATAAATAAATAAATAAATAAAAATAAAAATAAAAATTGTCTCCTCAGCCATGTCTAATTTGTTACTTCTGATTTGATGTTTTCTGATTTTGTCCCTTTTTGGGCCTGGCCCCAGGAGGAGGTTTGTGACGTTTCTCCCTATTAGGCCACCATTTTGGGGGAGGGAAAAAAACTTTCTCCACTTTCATTTTACCGTTATTAAAATGGTAAACACAACTTCCCACCAGAAATATTGTACAGATAAAGAGAGAAGAATGTTTGTGAACAATGTTGCACACTATTGACACTTCCTAAATGCTTCCCCCCTCCCCCTGGGTTTCAGAGCATGGTTTAATGCATTCATACATCAAAATTATTTTCAGAAACATGGAAAATCCTAAGTCACACTGTGGATTTCCTCGCGATCCTTGCTGAAGGCTGGGGCTTTTCCAGATGCAGCAAGGGCTGAGATGGAACCTGTTGGCAAAGGACCTAAATAGACACCTTTCAAAAGAGGACATTCAAGAAGCCAAGAGACATATGAAAACATGCTCAAAGTCACTAATCATCCGAGAGATGCAAATCAAAACAACAATGAGGTACCATCTCACACCTGTCAGATTGGCTATCATCAACAAATCGACATACGACACATGGAGCGAGTCAACGTCGTCTTCAATTATGACATGCCTGAGGACTCAGACACCTACCTCCACCGGGTGGCCCGTGCCTGTCGCTTTGCCACCAAAGACCTGGCTCTCACTTTTGTGTCTCATGAGAACGATGCCAAAATCCTCAATGATGTTCAGGTTCGGTTTGAACTCAATGTGGCAGAGCTTACTCAAGAAATGGACATCTCCACATACATGCAGCAGAGCCGCTAACCACACACCTGACATCCCGGAGCCACCCTGCTTCCCACGTGCTGCTTCAAGTCCTTTTTCTAGGCGACTGTGGGGCTTTCTTTTTCTGTTCAAACACTGTACATTTGTGTAACAATAAATTAGTATTATGGAAAAATAAATAAATAAATATAAGGGGTTGTATTTTGCTTCTGACCCCCATTTTTCAAGTCAGTCAGTCATCTACACTAATAAAAGAGATACATGGTAATTGGCGTATGACCGCTACCCTTCCCATTGGCTAATCAGCAAGATATGCAAATTAACTGACAGCCAAGATTGCGGCCGGCAGCCAGGCAGCTTGAAACTAACATGAGGCTTGCTTGCTTCAGTGACGGAGGACTCCAACGTTCCCCGCCTGCCTTGCAGGCCTCTGAGCCTGCAATTTAAGAAACATTGTAACAAATATAGAAGCTAAACAAAAACCCCAGAAACCAGCTTTCAGTGAGCTGGGATCTCAGAGCTGGAGTTATACATTGTTTTGATTACCTACTTTCAGCAGTGGAGGCCTAAGAGCTGAAGCCTCAGAGCTAAAGCTGGCCCAGAATTAAAAAAAAAGAAAAAGAAAAAAAGGAGCGGTTGGGATCTTCCGTCACCCACCAGCCTGAAAACAGCCCTCAGCCCCTCACCCAGATTGGCCAGGCACCCCAGTGGTGAGCCCCACCCTGAAGGGTGTGTGACCAGCTGCAAACAGCCCTCAGCCCCTCACCCAGATTGGCCAGAGCAATTTATGTCTGAAGAGTCACTTTCCATCTAATTTACTGCAGTCTCTCCCATCCCTATGAATACAGTGTTTCTGCCTCAATAGCAGTTTAACCTCAGAGTCTTACAACAAATGTCACAAGATTATGAAATTTTGTACTTCGTAGCACATGGCTCCTTTGCAATACATGGATAAGAGTTCCCCTAAACATTGCTGAGACTTATGTAACATATACTATGAACAGAGACCATAATTCATATTGTTAACAGAAGGACAGCAAAGGTCTCTTCTGGTTGATCATTGACCTCACCAATAACCAAGGTACTGGGATGCAAATTACAACCACAAAGTCATGCCATCTTTCTTTCTTTTTTTATTGTTTTATTGCTTAAAGTATTACAAAGGGTATTATATATGTGTCCTTACCCCCCCCCCCCCGCCCTTGACAATCCCCTGGCCGTATACCAGGCCTTGGGCAGCAACGCAAAATAAGCTGGTTTTGGACCAAGAGTGATTTTTTGCCATCATGCTCTGCCTTCTGAAGCACTGAAGTTTTGATGTCCCCACAATATCTGTTCATATCTACATGCTGACAGATCACAACAGTGCTTTCAAATCATGGCAGGCGGTGAATAGAACCAACACAATTAATGGTACAATAAGAAAAAAGTGTTTTTACCAAAATACCATAAACCAGAGCCAGCGGTGTTCTGATTGGTGAAATAGAACCTGAGCCAGTCATCACAGCATAATGTGGAAACCACAAACTCCCTCAAACAGGTACCATTTCCTTGCTGAGGATGGGTGTTCTGGACAAATCCTGGGTCAGTCCCATTCCATAGAGAGAAAGGAATGAAGATCCTGCCAAGAGTTCAGAATATTCAGAATTTATTTAAGCCCAAAAGAGCATGCAGGGTTTGTGACCTGGTTCACACTGTTCAGGTAAGCCAGGTGGTTGAGGAGAAATCACTTCAGCCACAATCACTCACAGTGATGTCAATCAGACAGTAGGCCAGGGCAGGATAGCAGTGCAAGCAGCTCCTTCAAGCCTCTCTTATACCTGAAACTCATGGGGAATCTAGCAAAGTGTCTGTCCTGATAAAAAGGGATTATATTAAGGTAAATGTGTAAGATCGAGTCACCTTAAGTGTTGCTATTCTGAGTAAGAAAAATGAAATATTCCCGACACATTTAAGGCAGCGTCTGCCTTCCCTGTCACCCCTGCTGCCCATCCCCTAATTTTTTTCTTTGTGGAGAAGAAGCTGCAAATGTTTTGTAGCTGCCAGCAGCTGTTTCCTGTGGAAACCTGGGGTGCCATCCTGTATAGATCCTGTTCCTGGGGGCTGCACAGCCCTCTTACTTTGTGTTATGGGGACTTCCCTATTGTGCCCTGCGTGCACCCCTCCCCAGTTTAGGAGTCTCTAGGGGCAGTGGCCATGTTCTCCCCCTGGGAAGGGGGCCCTGTGCCTCCCTGGGGACTCTGTGCCTGGAACCCTGCCTCATCTTTTGTTCCAGCCAGACCCTGTGGGTCACCCCTCTACCCTGGTGTCTGTAAGCTCTGGTTGGGCCAGGCCAGGATGGCGGGGGGAACGGGCCCTTCCTGTTGGGCTGGATTGTACATATGTTAATAGCAAAGACCCAATGCCACATTTTTATAATTGTGATTAAACTTTATTGTACAAAAAGAACTGTTTGAAAGAAACAGAAAAACAGTATTTCATTGCAAACAAAAGCTAGACAGTAACCGCACACTCCCCCAGTGAACACACTGGGAACCCGTGGCCCTGCGGCTGGCCACGGGCTCAGCGGTACGTGATGCGGAAGCTGCGCTCCCGCTCCTTGTGCCGCCCCTCGCACACCTTGGTCACCTCCTCCACCTTCCTCTGCGGCAGAGGGCCGAGTTCTGGTCGATTCACTGCAGGGAGTCCATGTGAGCGTTGAGGATCTTGCAGATCCGCTGCAGCGGGTCGCTGGTGACGGCGGGCCCCCAGACCTGTTCAGGTGCTCGATGATGTCCCTGAGGTCCTGGGCCACGCGCTTCAGCGGAGCGTCGATGTTCTTGGCCAGCTCATAGGTCTTCTCGTGCTCCTCCTCGGCGTGCTGCAGGCAGGTAGTCCCGCTCTGCTCCTTGACGGACTCCTCCAGAGGGCTCAGCGGGTCCTCCAGCTCCTTCCGCCGAGACAGGATGAAGTCCAGTTCTTGGTCCAGCCTCTTCTGGTCCAGCTTCACCTTCTCCACCTCGCGGTAGAGGGCGGTGATCTTCCCCCCCGTTCTCGATCAGTGGGCGGTCCCAGGCGTTGACCAGGGTGGCCTGCTGCAGGAAGTGCCTCTCCTGGTCCTCCAGGTCCAGGCTCCACTTGTTGATCAGACTCTCTAGCTGGGCATCGGTCATCACAGGACTGGTGGACACACCCAGAGGAACCTGCTCAACAACACTGTGCTGGCTGCCTTCCAGCGCCTTCTCAGTGAGCCCGAGCCCGAGGGCAGAGCGGGAGCCTGAGACTCCGCCCTGGAGCATCAGCTTCCCCGTCCCCTCATTGTAGGCGATTTAGTGGGACAAGACTGCTCCTCTGTAGTATCTCCTTCACCAGCCAGGACAGAGGCGCCCCAGCTACGATGGGAGTATGTGAAGTGTGCCCCTTACATCATGAGCAGCCACAGCCAGAGCCTGCCTCCTCGTGCTGCACCTGTGTGGCCACACTGCCTCCTCACAACTCAACTTCAGTTCCCCTTTTCCCTGCGAATGGAGGGAGATCTGTGTGCCTTTCTTGGAAGGATCCGTTCAGCTGTGGAGATTAAGGTCTGATGGTCAGGGTGCCAGGATCTCCAGGGTGGGGTCAGGACCCTAATGTTCAACTTCCACAGTCTGCTGCTGTGATGCCCCACGGCCACCAGGTGGTGCCAGAGGGCACCCCAAATACACATTCTTCACCAACTGATGGATAGAGAGGGTGGTGCTGTAGGGCTCAACCAGTGTCAGACACTTTGGGTGAAGATAACCACATTGTGGGTGGTCCTGATGCGGTCGGGATATGCTTCATAGATCATGCTAATGAGCAAGGTGCCCATCCAAGAGCCCATGCCCCTGCCCAGTGAGTGGGCCAGCTGGGCAGAGGCTGAGTGGGAAGCACATCTGTCCTATTGATGCCACTGTGACATGGATCCCAAGAAGTGGCACCAATTGACTACTCTGAACCATAGCCACCTCGTTGCCAATGGCCGTCCTTGAATAACTTGTGACAACACTCAGGAAATTGATGGAGACTTGAATTCTCAATCTTGGAAAAGTATAGTTAGTTGTACAAAAACACACCCCCTTTCCCCCTCCACCAGTTTCCAACAATGGCCACTGTTTGTGTTGACTCATTCTGAAACCTGTAGGTATGGTCCTTCAACCAGATGTTTCTCTCAGGGCATAAGTTAGGGCATAGTGATCCCTGAAATCCTAGTCCCTGCCAGAAGGACAAGGGGAAAAGGGGACCCACAGTGTTTGGGACAGCTGGACATGGGAGATTTCTGCCCTGGGGGCTGGCTAGCCTGCAGAGGAACCCCCCTATGCCTTCACTAGAAGAGCCATGAAATAAATGCTAGGCAGATACATGCTGGAAAAATGCCACTGTCACCAGCGAGACTCATCTACATGTGCTGGACATGTCACATGTCCACAATATGCCAGTAAGAGAGTCACAAAGACAAAAAAAAATCAACAAAATATGCTGGTAAGTGAAACAGTGAGTTGCCCAAGAGTGGGAGTAGAATGTTCCAAGCATGATGACTCCCGGATTTGCTGAGACCCTGTCCATGCTAGGACGATCTGTATGGCAGCCCTGTGTACTCACTGCTACAGTAGGCCTGTTCCTCTGCCTCGAGTGCTCCCGGGACTTGCTGTTTTTAGGGCAAACAGGCTGGAGTTGTGCACACCACACCTTATTTGCAGTCGCTTCTAGGCACAGCCAGCGCGGCTGGCAGGGGGCACTTACAAGGGGGTGCTCTAGTTTGCTTCTGTGTCAGCTCTGGTCTTACCTTCCGGGGCAACCGTAACCAGGAAACCAAGGGATCTATCATCCGGGCTGCCGGTCACTGCCCCTGCCAATGAAGCAGAGACAGGGTTGAAGCCCATATGAGCTTTTATTCCAATCCTGCCAGCAGCAGGGAGAGTAGCAAGCCACCCACAGGAATCTACACTGAACCCACCCCCACCCCCCTACCCACCCGCCAGTTGACTGGGTAGATGCACAGGAGGGAGAAGAGAGCTGTGGGGCAGCTGCGGGCTGCAACTGTAGCGGGGAAACGGGAGGGTAGGGAGGCCGCAGTCCGGCCTGCAGGAGCTCACAGTCCCATAACCTCCTTGTTCTGATTTACATTTGGGAGGAGGCAAAAGTGAAAGTTCCAGGGTTTCTCCACCTTCTCAAAAACTAGGAGTGTGAGTTTGTGCAGTTTCGTCCTTTGTAAAAAGCTTCTGACTTTAAGAATGTTAGATTTCTGCAGCACAAGTGTCAGGTGGGGTAGCATAGCCAGGACTTGATTCAGGGAGGACCCACCTAAACCTTCCCACCCCTCCATCCCCCGCCTCCCCCACTCTGCCTCCTGCTAGAAGAAAGGACCACAGCAGGAAAGCTAGCATTCAGGGTCCAGGCCTTGGGCTTCTGCGGGATGATGGGCATCTAGGGGCGCAGCAGGGGCAATGGGCTGCTGATGGGTGTCTCAAGGCGCAGGCAGGGGCACTCACCCTGTAGCTTGTGCTTGTGTCCTCCATGAGAGCCGTATAGTGGCCCTTGTGCTGCCCTTGGCGCTTACAGTGCCAGCAGATGAGCTGGCCCTCATCCTCTCAGAAGAGGTGCAGCCCCACCCAATGCTCCTGGCAGGACAGCTCCTGCTCCTGCTCAAGTTCCTGCTGCTGCTCCTGCTCCTGGAGGGTGGCGATGAGGCTGACCAGCTGCTTGTTTGTCCGCAGGCTGCCTCTCTGGCAGGGAGCCGAGCACTGGAAGCAGGAGAGGGTCACCCTGTGTTGCTGTCTCCCTGGGGAGGAGGGTGGGCCCATGAAGCCCAGGAAGCAGGATTGGCAGTAGCTGTGGCCTCCGCTGATGCTCACGGGCTTGGCCATCAGGTGCAGGCAGATGGAGCAGGTGGCCTCCTCCCGCACCTTCTTTCTGGTGGAGGCCAACGCCATGCCTCTGCCGAAAGCTGCAATGCCAGACCCAGAGGCTCCCCATAGCGGTGGAGTTGCCCCCACCCGCACTTCCTGTGGGCGCTCGGCTGCCAGTCCCCACGGGCCTTGAGCTCTTATCTGGAGGGAAGACCCAGTCTGCAATGTAGAAGATGCAGAGAGTGCAGATGTGCTGTGGACTAAGTAGGGACCCCAATTCCATTTACTAAATGAAATAGAATTTAACATTCAGATGTAGCCTCACCTGAGAATATTTTTCCATTTATTTTTAGAGAGAGCGGTGGGGCAGGGGGGAGGCAGAGAGAGACACTTCCATTGGTTGCCTCCTGTGCTATGGTGAGGGACTGTGACATGGAAAGCTTACAGAATGTGGAAAGGGGAGGGACTGAGATATGGAAAGATTACTAATTGTCTTAGGAAATAAAGTGTTATGATATGCTCCAGCCAGGTGTGACCCTGTTTTCCTACTGAACTTTTACCCTGCCTCTTACTGCTTTGTAGTTCTCGCAAAGAAAAAGCCTTGCGGGACCCTTGGTATGCACTACAAGCTGTGAGGCTCCCAGAGGGGGAGGGACGTGTTGTAGTCAGCTGCCCAGCTTAATAAAGGCTCCGAAATTTAAATTCTAAGTCAGTGGTCTATCTCGCTGATTGAACCCATAACATTTGGAGGCCCCAGCGAGATCCCTGGCAGGGGTGAGAGGGACCCCTTATTTAGGGCAGGAGGCTCTCCCCCATTTATCGCTGGGCATGCAGCGAGATACCCCACACCTGTGGGGAACGACTACCAAGGAGGCCTCCAGTCTCCGTCCTGGGTCCCAGGGAGGCGGAGGAGATTCCACCCAAAACTTTTGATTCAGAAACCGAGGCACCCGGACTCTCAAGAGGTAAGGACCGGTCGTTAAACAGGAATTGGGACATCCCACGGAGGGACGTATATGGAGGGCTGGACGCAGCAGTAATCCTGGTCCTGATCCGCGGCCATGACGGTGGCTGGGGTTCTTGGTTTGTGCGGCTTTAGGCTGCACCGGGTTTGTCTGTCTGGTGTTTGTTTGTCTTGGTGCTTGTTGTCAAAAAGTTATCTGCTTCTGTGCGCACCCTGCTGCAATGTTTTTTGAAAAATTTTCAGGACTTCAAGGAGTGAGTTGCAGGTTCCAGGCAACCTTAGGTTGCATTTGTCTGGTTTGTTTTGTCTTTGTTCTTTGTTGTCTTTGTCTTTGTCAAAATGGGTTAGGGTCAGTCGTCTTCGTCGACCCCCTATCAGTCAGGCCCACTCCGAGTGAGTGGAAGGGGAGCTTGATCACCTCCTGGGAAGCTATAGAGCTCCCTCAGGAATTGGGAATTAGTTAGGAATTGGGTGGATTGTTTAAACTCTGAGTGAATGTCTGGTGAAAGTGTGTGAGTGTGGAGGGAGGGGGCCTTCCCTCTCCTCTCCCGTGTGTGGCTCCATGACTTCGGTTATGGAGTCCGAGTGGGCCCCAACCTGAGGTTCTGCGATTCGTCATGTGGCATAACGGTGACTCACCCTCACATGGAGGTGACCAGGCCCGGGGTTTATACGGGTGCACCTTAGCTACGAGGTGCACCTAAGCTCCCAAGGGACACGGCCAGGCAGGCATCTGAGTGAGGATCTGTGAAAACAGGTCACCCCCTCCCTTGTTTGTCTCTCGCCACCAATTATCATGGGGTGGGGACAAAGTTTGTTTGTGTGGGACTAGTCAATTTACTACGGAGAAGGGGGACTGGATATAGCTTCAGCCTGGGCTAGTCTACTAAGAGAGTGTAAGTACGGGTGTTTGTCTGCCTTGGCTGCTCATTACTGGTCTGTGTGAAGTGAAAGCTACTTTGATTTATTCTGCTTTTCTGTTGATACGCTTGGCTGAACGTTTGGGCTGGACCCGTAATGGTCTGCAAAAGTCTCTTGCAGCTGTGAGAATTATTTTTCTGAGAATCTTTTGCTCACTATTAAAGGAGAATAAGTTCACTTCAATAATAAAGATTTCTGTCTATCAGTTGCTCTTACCTAGATTGTAAATTTTTTGTATTAAATTAAAGTTCTAGGGTAGATTTAAATGTTATGATGTTAATGCTTTTGATTTGCAGAAATTCTGTGAACGGGAGTGGCCCACTTTCCAGGTGGGATGGCCGGACGCAGGGACTTATGATTTAACCACAGCTTTTCAGGTTCACCATGTTGTCTACGGCCGGCCGGGTCACCCTGCCCAAATTCCCTATATTCAAGTGTGAGTCGATATTTTGACTGAAAAAACAAGGTGGTTAAAGAGTTGTCAGAATAAGGAAATGAAATTGGGACAGAGACAGACAGTCCTCTTGGCTTCGGCCCAGAAGGGCAAAACTCCTCCTGTTCTGCAAGATCCGGGTGAGGAGGCACTCCCCAGGGTCAGGCCTCCCCCGTATGCTCCTCCACCCACCTATCCCACGGTGGCAAATGACCCCTATCCGGAGCCCCTGCCTCCTCCACAGCCAGTTTTCTTTCCTCCAGAAACACCAGTCCAGGACCCGGCTCCATTCTCCCCTCCTCACACTAGGTGAGGGACAGCGTATGGAGACAAAGAGAGGGAGGGGGAGAACCTGCGGGACACTGCGACATCCGCCAGTCTTGCAGTTCCTATGTTGCCACTGCGGCAGGCAGTCTCTACGGGACCAGACGGGCAGCCCTTTGTGGTCTGTGTCCCCTTTTCTACCGTTGGCCTGTACAGTTGGAGGGGCCGGGGTCCTTCTTTCTCCCAGAACCCACAGGGGTTAATCTCTCTTTTGGAGTCCGTTTTTTTTATGATTGTCAACAGTTGCTGCAAACCCTTTTCACTTCAGGAGAGAGAGAGAGAGGGTCAGGGAGGAAGGGAGGAAACTTGTTCTGGGTCCGGATAGACAGCCTACATCTGACCAAAACAGATTAGAGGCTGTGTTTCCCTCCAGGCGACCCGACTGGAACCCCTATAGTGATAGGGGAAAGGAGGCTCTCGATCGATATCACCACACTCTATTGGGGGGCATCTGAGCTGTTGCTCAGAGACCCACAAACCTCTCTAAAGTAACAGAGAAGTCCAGGGGCCTAAACTTGATGACCCAGAAAATCGGAGGGCTGACATTGTTGCATTTGTTTCCCAGTCGGCCCCAATCATTAGAAAAACAATTGCAGAATTAGAGGGCTTTGAGGGGATATCAATCTCCAAGTGGGTTTAGGTGGCCCAGAAGGTTTTTAACAATCAGGGAGAACCCAACGTCAGGTTTAAACACCCAGATGGTGAAGGTCCTCCTGGCCATAAGCAAGGGAAAATGTCCAAGGGGCCAGAGAGACAACAAGGGAAAATAAAAGCCTCGCCAGAGAAAAGGAGTCCGACCCCGGCTTGGGAAAAATCAATATGCATTTTGCAGAAAGGAAGAACATTGGAAAAGGGTTTGCCCTGAACGTGGAGGGGGAACTGACTCCCGTGCTAATGGAGGAGGTGGATTAGGGTTTTCAGGGCTCAGCTGGCCCCCAAGAGCCCAGGATAGCCCTGACAGTGGGGGGCCAAACGGTGGACTTCCTTGTGGAACTCATAGCACTCACTCAGGCCCTCTGGTAGGAAAGGGAAAAAAGAGTAAACATTTCAGCTTCCTGAAAACAGCTGCCTTGAACCCTGCCACACTCCTCCCTGACCAGGAGGCAGAGGCCCCTTTGCATGACTGCAAGGAGACACTGATTACCCTCAGTTTCCTCCGTGAGAACCTTGTGGACCAGCACCTGCAGAATCCGGATGAGACCCTCTACATGGGCGGGAGCAGCACCATAGAAGAAGGTACCTGGTATGCGGGGGCGGCAGTAGTGACATAAGGAGGAGCCAGGGGAAATCTACAATCCACCAGGATTAGAAAGAAGCCCTGGTGAGTGCCCCAGCACTCGCCCTGCCAGACCTACCAGGGAATGCAGGGATATATCTCCTCACACTGCCCTTACAGGAGGACACGGGAGCCACCTTAAAGAAGTCTCCTGACTTCAGGTGGAAAGTAAAAAAGCTCCTGAGATACTAAACCACCTAGCAGCCATATAGGGGCCAAGGATGTGGCTAAAAGACCAGTAGGGCCCCTAGAAGTTCTCGTAGCCCTGCCAGCATGAAGGCTCCCAGAGAAGCCTACTCATCTGCCAGAGGAGCAGATGCTAGCTGAGAAACTAAGGGCCTGGGAAGGAGAGGCTGGATGGCTAATTCTGCCAGATGGGAGGCCTATAGTTCCAGAAGCCCTGGGGTGAACCATCGCTTCCCAGACCCACCACAGCACCCACCTGGGGGGAAGGAGGCTATCAGAAAATATCCCAAGAATTGGCTAGATGGTGCCAAGTGTGTGCCCGGGTGAACCAAGGGCCCACTGTTGTGGCCACGCCGGGGCAGTGATTCCGAGGTCAGAACCCCGGAGGACACTGAGAAGTGGACTTCACTGAGATCCCAGGAGGACAAGGAGGGTCTAAGTACCTGCTGGTTTTCATTGATACCTTCTCTGGCTGGCCTGAGGCTACCCAACCAAGGCAGAGACTGCACAGGTAGTAGTTAGGAAACTCCTCACTGAAATTGTCCCCCGGTTTGGCCTACCACTCTACACGGGGTCCGATAATGGCCCAGCGTTTATCGCCAAAGTTACACAATCCATAGTTAAGGCCCTGAGGGTTACTTGGAAATTGCATTGTGTCTATAGACCACAGAGTTCTGGACAGGTAGAGAGGATGAATCGGACCTTAAAGGAAACATTAACAAAGTTAAAATTAGAGACTGGCGAAAACTGGGTAAGTCTCCTTTTTGCCCTCCTCAGAGCTAGCTGCACCCCATACATAAAGGGCTCACCCCTTTTAAAATTATGTTTGGCAGGCCTCCACCTCTTCTTCTCCGCCTAAGGGAGGAAGAAATTGCCTGGCTGTCTACCCGAAATTTGCTTAAGTCCTTACAGGTTTTGCAGAGCAGCGTCACGTTGGCACAATGGGTGGTGAGAGCCGTACGGGAGGAGGACGCACTGAGAACCAGTCCAGCTCAGCCTGCCTTCTCTCCGGGTGATCTCGCCTGGGTGAAACGCCACAACCCTGGCAGCCTGGAACCTAGATGGGATGGACCCTACCAGGTGGTGCTGAGCACTCCAACCGCCATCAAAGTCGCAGGAAAGAGGCACTGGATCCATCGTATGCAGGTTAAGAAGGCAAACGACAGTGTCAAGGGATGGCGGGTCCAGAAGAACAGAGACCCGTTAAAGGCTCTGTTGTTGGAGTAGGGTCGCCCGGCATCCAGACAGATCTCTGCAAACTGTTTGGAGAAAACTGCGGAAATTCCCGTGGCCAAACCACATCAATCGGGTATGTGTATTGTTCAGAAAAAAATTGTGTGTATGTGTATTTGTAGAGTATGGCCCTAGCTGGTTTGGCTCAGTGGATAGAGCTCCAGCTTGCAGACTGAAGGGTCCCGAGTTTGATTCAGGTCAAGGGCACATGCCCAGGATGTGGGCTCGATGCCCAGTAGGGGGTGTGCAGGAGGCAGCCGATCAATGATTCTCTCTCATCTTGATGTTTCTGTTACTCCCTCTCCCTTCTTCTCTGAATAAAATTATATATATATATAGAGAGAGAGAGAGAGAGAGAGAGAGAGAGAGAGTATGTACACAGCAATAAAGCCACTCATATAAAATATTAATAAAAGGCAAATTTGGAAGAAACTAGGTAAATGGTATTTTTTTCTTAAAAATACATTCTTTTTGATATTTTACAGAGAGGAAGGGAGAGGAATAGAGACTTAGAAACATCGATGAGAGAGAAACATCGATCTGCTGCCTCCTGCACACCACCTACTGGGGATGTGCCCGCAATTAAGGTACATGTTCTTGACTGGAATCAAACCTGGGACCTTTCAGTTCACAGGCTACGCTCTATCCACTGAGCCAAACCGGTTTGGGTGGTAAATGGTGTTTTATATGTTCTTATTCTTGCAATTTTTCTGTAACCTTGAAATTATTTCCAAACAAATATAATAAAAACACAATTATGAAAATGTTTCATGAAATCATGTTAAGTGGTAAAAAGTAAAATACACACTGGGACTGTAACTACTGACAAATATATGTATATAGACAGGAACTTGTGAGACAGTAATATGTAGAAATAAAAACAGCTATTTCCAGCAAATGGGATTAACAATGTAGTTTGTCCTTCACAATAAGAGTTGCAGATGTAGTAAAAGTTAACAATTTGTGAATAGACATAAAAAGTAAAAGTGTTGACAATATTATACTTTCAATTTTTCTGTTGGTTTAAATATCTCAAAGAAAAAATATCATAAGAGGAATATACAGCAGCATAAAAATTTGAAACTTCAAAAAATAATTACATAACACCAAAAAAATAATACTACCCAGAGCAGTTATGTTGGCCATATTTTATGTGAATCTTTCCATATTTATGAATAATAATTTTTAAAAATATATACTTAACCAAAAAATAGAATTCTACTAGACGTTTTACAACTGTCATTTTCACTATAGCATAGTAATTGTAATTCTAGTCAATAAATACACTTTTATTATTTGTAATCTGAAAAAAGGTAATTACAATTAAGAACTAGTAAATTTTACATCAGGATCTGGAAGTTTACATTGCACATATTACTTAAAATATTTCCATTTTATAAGCATATTTTACTACTATGCCTTGATTATCTTTCATAGTGTCAATTTCCCCCTGAACAGCAATAAACAAGCACCACTGCAATTACTGAAAGTATTCACTTCAAGAGTAACAAATACCTATCTTATACTTTTTTGGATATAACACTAAAAATCATTAGGACTTAGATTTGCAAAGTTGCTAATTGATTACATTTAAGAGGCTTGAAAGAACACAATAACTAAAAGTTCACATTTGCTAGGCACTTCCTATTTGCCAGACACTTTATTGTATGAATTCATTTATGTGTGGAGAGAAAAAATTGACAATCTTTATTTTCAATAAGAACAATAAATGGTTTTGTAATTAGATAAATTTAGAAAAACAATTACAATAAGCTCTTACCAGAGAAGACATCAAATAAACTTGTTCCATCACCACTTTCATCATCTGTTGCCATGATCCGATTTCCTTTTGATAGTTGCCATCTAAAGTATTAAACAAAGATTTTGTACTGTTAGAAAAACAACCTCATAATTCAAAGAATAAACCCAGCTTTAAGTTAAAAAGCAACTTTCAAATTTGGAAACACTCACACTGAATGAGTTCACTCTCTGTCATGATTATATATAAAAAAAAAAAAAAAAAAAAAAAAGGCTAACATTTTCCAAAAGGTAAGATTATAAAGCAAATATATTAAAATTGATGACTTGATGATATGGTTAAGCCATGTCACAATGTGAATGATGCTAATTTAATAAAACAGACCAAAATACAAATTAACGTTTATACTCAAATTAGAGGCCCGGTGCACGAAATTGGTGCACTCCGGGGGGGTGGGGGGGGGAGCGGGCTTTCTCAGCCCAAATTGTGAGAGAGCGCAGGCCAGGCCAAGGGACCACATGGGTACACGATCGGGGCTGGGGACGGACAGGTTAGGTTGGCCAGCCATGGAGGGACCGCAGGAGGGCTCCAGGGTGTGTCCGGCCCGTTTTGCTCAGTCCCGATTGGCCAGACCCCAGTAGCAAGCTGACCTACTGGTCAGAGCGACTGCCCCCGGTGGTCAGTGCATGTTATAGTGACTGTTTGACTGTCTGCCCCCTGGTGGTCAGTGCACGTCATAGCAAGGAGTTGAGCAGCCTTAGCATATCATTAGCATATTACACTTTGATTGGTTGAATGGCTGACCAGACAACCGGACACTTAGCATATTAGGCTTTTATTATATAGGATAAGTCAACTATCATATCAAATAAGTACAACTATATGATAACTTCTGTGAGTCCTCAGCAAATCATCTAATTTAGGGATGGTCTTAGGGACACCAAACATACATGTTTTCACTAATAGGATAGTAAGGTAGGCCAACAGCAAAAAATTAGATACTGTACTAGGTTGGTAAAGGTGTGGAAAAACAGGTACTCTCATACATCACTCAAGTGAATACTGGTTCAAGCTCTATGGAAGCAATTTCATAATAGCTATCAAGTTTTTAAATGCAAATATTCTTTCACCCAACAATTTCATATCTAGTCATTTGTTTGGAAGATATACATGCATGTTGTTACAAAAATGCTATGTATGGAAATATTTAATGTGGCAAGACTGAAAGCCACAAAAGAATCCAAAATAGCCATGCCGGTGTGGCTCAGAGGTTGAGAGTGGACCTGTGAACCAGGTCATGGCTCAATTACTAGTCAGGGCACATGCCCAGGTTGTGAGCTTGATCCCCCAGTGCGGGGTGTGCAAGAAGCAGCTGATCAATGATTCTCTCTCATCACTGGTGTTATTCTCTCTTTCTCACTCTTCCTTCCTCTCTGGAATCAAAAATATATTTTAAAATAAAAAAAATAAAACCAATAAAAATAAATAGCTCCAGGTTATGCTGCTGCTCCATGGACCATACTTTGAGAATTACATTGTTAGACCAGTGCTGTCCAAAAGAATTTTCTATAATGATAAAAATGTTCCATATCTGAGTTGTCTAATATGGCAACTACTATCCATCTGTGGCTATTGAGTAGATGAAAATTGCACAGCATGACTGAGTGTATTAGTTTCCTAATGCTTCTTTAACAAATTAACCACAAACTCAGTGACTTAACACAAATTTATTATTTTACAGTCTTCTTTAAAAAGTGAAGTGAAGGCCATAAGAAGAGGTACGGGAGGCCACTTCATAAAACTAAAGGGATCGATACAATAAGAAAATATAACTCTGGTAAACATATATGCACCCAATTCAGGAGCAACCAAATATATTTTTAAAATTCTGGAAGATATCAAGGGAGAAATCAACAGCAACACAATCATAGTAGGGGACATTAATGCCCCACTGACATGACTGAATAAATCGTCTAGACAAAAAAATCAACAAGGGAACAGCAATCCTAAATGACACTCTAGAACCAATGGAACTAATTGACATCTTCAGAACATTTCACCCTAAAGCTATAGAATATACATTCTTCTCAAAAATCACATGTGTCATTTTCAAAGATAGACAAAAAGCTAGGACAGAAGCTAAGTCTCTACAAAGTCAAGAAGATTGAAATCACATCAAGCATCTTCTCAGACCACAATGGAAATTAGAAATCAGCTACAATAAAAACATTTAAACACATGGAGGCTAAACAATGCTATTTAAAGCATGCTATTAAACAATGAAAGGGTTACCAAAGAGATAAAAGGAGATATAAAAAACATCCTGGAAAAAAATGAGAATAAATACACAACAACTGAAAATCTATGGGAAACAGTGAATGCAGTCCTGAGGGAAGTTCATAGCATTACAGGCCTACCTCAAAGAGATAAGAAAAACTTTTAATAAGCTCTCTAACCCTACAATTTAAAGAATTATGAAGAGAACAACATAAAAAGGTCTGAGTAAATAGAAGGTAGTAATTAGTAAAGATCAGAGTGAAAATAAATGGCATAGCAACTAAAAAATACAAAAGTCAAGGAAACCAAGGGCTGGTTCTTGAAAGAATAAACAATATTGATGAACCTCTAGCCAGACCCATCCAGAAGCAAAGAGAGATGACTCAAATAAACGAAATCAGAAATGAAAGAGGCGAAGTAACAACTGACCCCACAGAAATACAATGGATAGTAAAAAAAAAAAAAAAAAAGAAAGAAAGAAAAGAAAGAAAGGAAAAAAAGAAAATTCTATCAAAGACTTTATTCTAACAAATGAGACAACTTGGACAAAATAGACATATTTCTAGGAAAATGCAACTTTCCAAAACTCAATCAGGAAGAATCAAAAAACCTGAATAGGCCAATAACTATGGAGTAAATTGAAGCTGTAATAAAAAAACTTCCAGCTAACAAAAGCTCTAGACCAGATGGCTTCACAGGGGAAGTTTACCATACATTCAAAGAAGAACCAAAACCTATTCTCCTCAAACTATTCCAAAAATATTCAAGAGGAAGGCACACTTCCAAGCTCTTCCTCTAAATCCAGCATTACCCTAATCCCAAAATCAGATAAAGACATGACAAAGAAAAAGAACATCAGGCCAATATCCCTGATGAACATAGACACTAAAATCCTCCACAAAATTTTAGCAAATCGGATCTAGCAATATATTTAAAAAGATCATACACCATGACCAAGTGAGATATTCTCAGGATGCAAGGCTGGTACAATACTCCCAAATCAATAAATGTGACACATCACATACACAGATTGCAAGACAAAATCACCTGATCATATCAATTGAGGCATAAAAAGCATTCGGCAAAATCCAATACCCTTTCTTGATAAAAACTCTCAGCAAAGAAGATGGCGGCATAAGGTACAAACCTGTACTGCTGCCCCCCACAACATTAACACCACAGCTATAAGACAAACAGCTATCACCCAGAACCGCTGGAAAGCTGGCCCAGTGGAAGTACTACCACTAGAAGGAAAGAAAAAAGCACATTGAGACCGAGTCGGAGGGGAGCGGCGCCAAGAACAGAGGCACAGAGGTGCAGGCCCACGCAGGAGGCTGCTGCACCGGGGTGCGCGTTTTTTTTTTTTTTTTTTTTTTTTTTTTTTTTTTTTCAATGGGAAGGGAATACAAGCTCTCCAAAGCGCACTTAACCAATCAGATGTCTTCTCACTCTGTCCAAGCTGTAGCTATAAAATGGTTTCTTCAGCTTAACATTCTCACATTGCCTTTTTGCAGCAGCTTTTTCTGCAGGTAAAAAGTTTGCCAATCTGTCCGGGCGCGGGAAGCAAGGAGGGAAGGCGTGTGCCAAGGCCAAGACACAGTCCTCCTGTTCTGGGCTGCAGTTCCCTGTGGGCCGCTTTCACTGCCTGCTCCACAAGGGCAACTATGCCTAGCGCGAGCGCATGGGGGCGGGCGCGCCAGTGTACCTGGCGGAGGTGCTGGATTACCTGAGGGCCAAAATCCCGGAGTATTAGGACTCTATTTTCCAGGGTTGAATCTCACCAAGGTTTTCTGGTTGGCCCATCCCCCTACACCCCAACCTCCCTTTCTTCCCCCCTCGCCATGCAACCACCAGCCACAGAAGTGGCAGGAACTGTGCTAAAGCCAAACTGGCAGGAAAACAAGTGAGCACCTGGATGGCGCCCCCGTTGAGCACCTGGTGGGGGGCAGGAAGGGGAGTGTGATTCTAATGGGCAACTGGACCGAGCTCATTAACCTGGGCTTTGGCTAAAGGCCCAGGCCCACTGATGCCAGGTTCTGTCCGACCAGCACTCCTTGTAGGTTGAACTGGGATCCTCGGTTCGGAATTGCCTCACCTGAGCCTCAGGTCCCTTTTCACTCACCGTCCAGGTTGCCTTTGAACCCAGCCCCGACTCTGACCAGGTGTGTGAGCTGGGTCAGGTGCTGGCGCTCTCGCCTCCTCTGCATCTTGGCTCACCTGTGGCTGGAAAGGCTCAGCGGTGTGGGTTCTGAGATCAGGGCAGGGTGCTGGAGAGCCATGGAGGACAGAAGCCCTCCTTGTGTCAGACACATTGGTACCTGCTCCCCGTCTATGAGCTCATTTTCCCAACCCCCTTGGAGGTAAATCCTCTCCTCTCCTATCCTGATTTTATTTTATTTCATTTTAAATATTTGTTTTGTATTGATTTCAGAGAGAGAGGAGAAAAAAAACAAAAACATCAATGAGGGAGAAACATTGACCGGCTGCCTCCTGCACACCCACTACCAGGGATCAAGCCCACAACTCCGGACTGTGCCCTGACTGGAAATCAAAAGCAGGACCTCTTGGTCCATGGGGCAATGCTCAATCCACTGAGCCACACTAGCTGGGCCCCCGACCTGATTTTAAAGCTGAGGAAACCAGAAAAGAGCGTGAACAACTTCTGTGTCCCACTGTCAGGAAGCCAATACTTCTCACCCCTGGCTAGACTATAACTCCTGCCCCTAAGAACAAGAAAACTGGTAAAAACTGTACACATAATAATAGGTCAATTTTGCCAACATACCATAACGTTAGAAATGGCATCCTGAACTCCAGCAAGAAGAGAAGGGAAGGTGGCAAGATGCCCCTGGAATCTCCATAGATGGCTGTGTGCACAGCGCACTCCCAGCAAGAAGCCACACACCTGGTTCAGTGTGTGACAAGGGAAGCAGGGGGACTGGGGGGGAATGGCTTGGGAACCGACTTGGTGAACTACTGTGGTGAGCAGTGAAAGGAGTTAGCTGATACTTGAATTTGAACTCTCTCCTCTAGGCACCAAACACCAAACGTTCTATTTAGTTACTTATTTGGGAATGATACGCTGTGTTTGTTTCATTTGTTTATTACGCCTGCAGCAAGACCTTAAAGACAAGGACCTCATCTTGTTAAAATGTAGCCGAAACCGGTTTGGCTCAGTGGATAGAGCGTCAGCCTGCGGACTCAAGGGTCCCAGGTTCGATTCCGGTCAAGGGCATGTACCTGGGTTGCGGGCACACCCCCAGTGGGAGATGTGCAGGAGGCAGCAGATTGATGTTTCTCTCTCATCGATATTTCTAACTCTCTATCTCTCTCCCTTCCTCTCTGTAAAAAATCAATAAAATATATTAAAAAAAAAAAAAGACAAGGACCTCATCTTGTTAAAAGGTTGATAGCTTACCCTAACTGGTTTGGCTCCCTGGCCAGAGCATCAGCCTGTGGACTGAAGGGTCCCAGATTCAACCCCTGGTCAGGGCACATGCCCGGTGATCCCCAGGGTGGGGCATGCAGGAGGCAGCCGATCAATGATTCTCTCTCATCATGGATGCTTCTATCTCTCTCTCCCTCTGTGAAATCAATAATAATAATAAAAAAGTTGGCTGATAGCATAGAGGCCCTGGCATGAAATCGACACTTGAGAAAGTGCGCTGGTGAGCAATAAACCCAGCGGCTTCCCTTGAACAGGGTTCTACCATGTCCTCAGGGGAATGGATGAGAGTGAAAAGCCCAGGACCTCCAATCCCTGAAGACCGCCAGGTACCAGGGATGAAGTTGACCCAAGGCAAGCATGTCAAACTCACGGCCCACAACGAATATTTCTGCAGCCCAGCCAATATCACAGTGTGCGCAGTTACTTACAATGATGAACGGAAGTAAGTCTCCTGTCAGATCCGGAATCACTAACATTCACCTGGGGTCGGTTTTGAAAGTAATCACTGCGAACAACATTTCCCCCAAAGTAGGCCAGAGAGTAGCAGAGCAGAGATGCCAAGTGTCAGGAAGAAAACATGATTTTTATCATTGCTCCTGTGCTTTTTATTATACTATACTGTTCTAAATAAACCTACGTTTCTATGAGAATGAAAGCTTTTTTTTTTTTTTTTTTTTTTTGCGGCCCACATACACTTAAACATTGTTTATTTGGTCTGTGTTAGCCTTTGCGTTTGACATGCCGGGTTTATGTAAGGGGTTTACTGAGAAGCCAGGCCGAGGCAGAATCATCAGTGGGGTATCGGGGGCGTCCCAGACACAGCACATCTGCTTGACACAGCATCACTGTGTATTATAACTCTTTTTATTATTTCAGAGGAAGGGAGAAGGAGAAAGAGAAATATCAATGATGACAGAGAATCACTAATTAGGCTGCCTCCTGCACACTTCCCTACTGGGCATGGAGCCTGAAACCTGGGCATCGAACTGTGACCTGTTTCATAGATTGATGCTCAAGCACTGAGCTACACCGGTGGGCTAAACCTCTTTTTATATTTTCAACTCCTCTGTGCAGCAATATCCTTTCCTTCATCCACCCCTCGCTCCCTGTTTTGTTTTTTTATGTATCGTTTGAACTCGTTTTTGACAAGTATGGTAAGTTTTATTATGAGTTGCAAACAGTTACATGTATTTTAAGGTTAGAATTAGGTTAACATGTGTTTTTCATCTGTTAATCCTAACTTAGAATTGAAAATGCAAATAACTATTCCTGTCAAGTATCATGTATGAGCTCAAATAAATTCAAATGCAAGTAAATATTTCTGTCAAGTATCATGTATGAATATTACTGGAAGATGTTAGGGATTTCATGGAAGATCCCTCATGCAGACAGAAATTGACAACAAGGGGTCATATTTAGCTCAGGAATTCTCCCCTCTGTTTTATTCCAAAACCTTAATATTGTACCAGACAGGTTAGCAGCACCAGGAGATCTACCAAAAGACAGTCATCTCCTGCATTGACACTAGAAACCGGCACCATTAATAAATAGAAAAACCAAGAGAGGGGGGGGCAGATTGATCATTGTTACTCCAAAAGATATTAGAATATACCATGTAGACTTCAACACAAGGTGACTCCAGGCAGGGAATCAATGTCGCCATATTGACAACATATCAGGACTCCACTGGACTTCTCACTTGACAGTTGCTGGGGTTGGAGTTTGGGAAGAAGAAGAACTTGCACATTTCTTGGGACTGAGGACGGATGCACCTTCCTTAGGGGTGAGGCTGTTTCTGAAAAAAAGTAAGTGTGCTGAGTGAGCTGTAGATTCTGTTACCCGTTTGCTGCCGGTTGGAGCTGCCACCTCACTGTGCTCTTCGCTCAGGAACACCAGGCAGTGACAGAGGGAAAACAAAGCAAAACAAATAACCACTAACCTTCCGAGCGGTTGGGTTATGCACAGAAGGGACACAGTTTCTCACCCCTCACACCGACGAGGACTCAGGACTGCTGGGGAGGAGGCGCTGCCACTGTCCTGTAAACTTGGCAGCAATTGTTCTGGCAATGCTGATTACAGATTATTATTAAACACACAGCCCAGCCAACATAGCTCAGTATCTCTCCCTCTCCCTTTCTCTCTGAAATCAAGAAAAATGTATATTTTAAAAATAGACACTTGGTCTTTTGTCCAACAAGGTAGTGTTAGATAAATAGGTAAATGAAAAGGGTAAAAAATAGATGCTTGGGAAGAGAAGGTGTTTACCATCTAGAACAGCAGTTCTCAACCTGTGGATTGCGACCCTTTTGGGGGTCCGTTTACGTTTAAAGTTATTATTGAAAGGTACTTGTTTGTAGCCATTTCTTTTTGTGTGTGTGTGTGGCTGTTTTCTTTCTGAGCTTTTTATTTCTTCTTTTTATACCAGTCCCTTTAGCATTCCTTGCATTGCTGGCTTGGTGGTGACAAACTCCCTTAGTCTTTTTTTGTCTGTGAAGCTTCTTATTTCCCCTTCAAGTTTGAATGATAGCCTTGCTGGATAGAGTATTCTTGGATTCAGTCCTTTGCTTTGCATCACTTTGTAAATTTCAGTCCATTCTTTTCTGGCCTGATGTGTTTCTGTTGAGAAGTCATTTGACAATCTAATGGGAGATCCCTTGTATGTAACTTTCCGTCTCTCTCTTGCAGCCTGTAAGAGTCTCTCTTTGTCCTGAACATTTGCCATGGTGATTATGATGTGTCTTGGTGTGGGTCTTTTCGGGTTCACCTTGTTTGGGACTCTCTGGGCTTGTGTGACTTTTTTCTTCCCCACCTCAGGAAAGTTTTCTGATATTATTTCTTCGAGTAGGTTTTCTAATCCTTGTTCATCTTTCTGTTGTTCTGGTACTCCTATTATTCGTATGTTGTTTCGTTTCATGTTGTCCCAAAGCTCCCTTAGGCTCTCCTCCTGTCTTTTAATTTTTTTCTCCAATTGCAGTACATTTTGGGTGTGTTTTGCTTCCTTGTCTTCTAATTCACTTATTCGGTCCTCCGCTTCTCCTAGTCTACTGTTGATACTTTCAATGGAGTTTTTCATTGCAGCTATATCACTCTTCATTTCTTCTTGGGTCTTACTTAGGTTGTTGATTTTTTCATCTGTTTCTTCTAGCTTCTTCCATATGTTATCGATTTTTTCATCTGTTTCTTCTAGCTTCTTCCATATGTTATCGATTTTTTCATCTGTTTCTTCTTGCTTCTTGCAGAGGTTGTCGAATTTTTCCTCCATCCGGTTTATGCACTCTAGGATCCTTATTCTGAATTCTTTATCTGTCATGTTGCATGCCTCTGTATTACTTAGCTGCTTTTCTGGAGAGTCCTCCTTCTCTTTCCTTTGGGGGTTTCTTTGTCTACCCATGTTTGATCTCACTGACATATCTAGACGTTGAGTTGTTCAGTGGTTGCTCCCTTGGTGGCAGTGACTCCTTGGTCTGTGGTTGCTCTTCGGGCGGTTGTGGTAGCAGCTGCTCTTCAGTTGGCAGCAGCTCCTCTGGTGGGTGCTGTTCACAGCTGTGGTGGCTCTTCCGGCTGGTGGGGCGAGGTTTCACGTACAGCTGCTGTTCCTCAGCAGAGGATGAGGTGCTCAGGAGGTTGCTGTTGCTTGGATCTGCTGCGTTGATTTAAAGGCACAAAATACAACACAACAAGGCACCACGTACCAGGCACTATACACAAATATATTCACGATATTAATAACCCCAATTAAAGGTGACCACCTGAATTAAGAGAATTAGGGGATAAGGAAGAAGGAAGAGAAAAAGATAAAAGAGAAAAAGGAAAAGAAAAGTAGGGACCAAAAAAAGGGAGTGCAAAAATGAAATTGGGAAAAAGGAAGGGGGAAAATAAAAGCGAGAAAAGAAAAGAAAAAAAAGAGCGAAAAGAGAGAATGAAGTGGAAGAGGGAAGAGACTTTTTATATGAGGAGAATACTCCTATAGAACAGCCATTAATCCCAACAAATTCCAGCAACAGCTCCCTGGATATGAATGCAAACTAGAAACAACCAATAATATAACGATGAAAATAGAATGGTGAACACTAATCCCAAAATAAAATAAAGAAAAAATAAAATGGCACTTTAAAAAATGGTAAAATGGTAGCAGTAATAATACTGGTTAAAAATAAGAAGGTAGTAATTAAAAGGGTAAAATCAGGTGATGGAAAAAGAAGAAAAGAAAAAAAGAAAAAAAAAGAACAGAAAAAAAAAGAATGAAAAAAAAATTGGTTTCTTAGTTAAAAAGTGAAAAAAGAAAAAAAATTGCAGTAGTGAAGGTCCTTCGTTTCTTCTATTCTTCAGTGTGGCTCGCCTTAGACCTTCCAGGTATTCAGGAGAGTGTTGAGTTTCCCTGCGATATACTGTTCCTCTGTGTTGTAAACCACAGTCCTTATTTTAAAGCATGCCGCATTTATTTCCCAGACTGCCTTATTTTGTGTTTAGCAAAGAGTCAGTTTGTGGGTCAGCCTCTGGGTGGCAGTGTTCTGGGGTTGGCCTCTGAGGCTATAGGGCCTCTCTGTCCAGTGGAAGTTCACTGCCCAGAGCTGACTGCGTAATAGTTAGTTACTGGGATTGAAAATCCCCCTATAGGCCAGACCCTGTTAACTCCCAGGGACTGATCAGGTTATCTTAATCCTTGATCTCGTACAGGGTGGAATCTGGGTGTGGCTGTGCTCCTTGCCTGGGGGCTGGGGGGAGGAGACTCCCTCTCAGGAGCGGGTGGCTGCCCCAGTCCCGGGCTCTGGGGTGTCTCAGCACTCAATTCACTACCACCTCTCCCGGCTCCCCCTCTTTCCCCAGTCTCTCCCCAGATTCCACTCCCCAGCACACTCTCCCTCTCTTCAGCACAGGTGAGTGTCTGTATCCGAAATGTCCCATGAACAGGATTCAGCGAAAACAAACAAACAAACGCCGGCTGCGGAAACGGGGAAGGCTTGGTTTCTGTAAGCTTCTTCTCTTACCGGGACTGCATGGTCAGGTCAGCTCTTCAGGCTGCCCCCTTTAGGCTCAGTCCTCCGTGATCACAGAACCCAGCTCTCAATTTCCCTGGCGGCGCCAGGAATCCCGAGGTTCTCCTTTCCCCCGTCAGGGGCTGTGCCTGTCCCAAGGGACGCGGCTGTCTGCCACGCGGTCTCCCTCCGACTCTCCCTTTTGGGGGTCGAATGACCCTTTCACAGGGGTCGCCTAAAACCATTGGAAAACACATATATAATTACATATTATTTTTGTGATTAATTACTATGCTTTAATTATGTTCAATTTGTAACAATGAAAATACATCCTGCATATCAGATATTTACATTACGATTCGTAACAGTAGCAAAATTACAGTTATGAAGTCGCAACAAAAATAATTTTATGGTTGGGGGTCATGACAACATGAGGAACTGTAATAAAGTGTCGCGGCATTAGGAAGGTTAAGAACCACTAATCTAGAAACAAAAGCCCCACTAGCACGGGGTCACATGCTGGTGGGTGTGACTAAATCAATGCTGTGCCACCCATGTTGCCTATTAGCTCTGCCCCTAAGGCACCAGGGACTGGCTCGGGTTGCCTGGTGATGAGCTGGGAAGAAAGCTGCTTCTCTCCCCGCGGGAGGACTAGCCCAGGCTCCCAGCTGCTGGGGGGCGGGCCTCCGAGTAGACACCCACATAGAACATGTTTCTCCTTATTCAAGTCGGCTCCCTGCTTTCTTTCTTTTAAAAATACTTTAAAAATATATATATTTAAAAATATATATTTTATTGATTTTTCTACAGAGAGGAAGGGAGAGGAATAGAGTTAGAAACATCGATGAGAGAGAAACATCCATCAGCTGCCTACTGCACACCCCCTGCCCGCAACCAAGGTACATGCTTGTGCTTATTACACAAACCTCACAGGATGCTGTCAGCCAATTCCTGCGCAAAAACGATCCTCTCCTCCCCTCTTGTGGCCATTCTAGGAATAACACCTTGTGCTGCTGTCCGTGGTGCTGAAACCCCAGCTAATGTCCTGTGAACAGGACCAACAATTCTGGAGGCCGAAATTAAGGAGGTAACCAGTAGCCTGGAGGCGGCCATGATTGGGGCAGTCCTACCCTGCAGGCCGCCATTAATGAGGCAGTCATTCAGTACCGAGAGATGCAGCGCCGGTTGGAGACCATTGGAGCCGCTAGATTCTTCACCAGGGCTCTGGCCCAAATTCGAAAAAATATATTTTATTGATTTCAGAAAGGAAGGAAGAGGGAAAAAGAGAGAGGAAAATCAACGATGAGAGAGAGTCATGGATTGGCTCCCTCCTGCAGGCCCCACACTGGGGATCCAGCCCACAACGCGGGCCTGTGCCATGACCCGGAATCGAACCATGACCTTCTTGTTCTTTGGTGGATGCTCAACCACAGAGCCACACCAGACGGGCTCTATGCGGTTGCTTTTGTCTGTAGCCATGCAGTGTGCAATCATGACACTGTTTTCCACAGTTACTTGTATTCATTTTTATCCTCCTCAATCCCTTCAGCAACAGTATGATGTTAACATACTACAGTCCGGTTCACCTGTTAGTGCTTTCATTGCATTTTGGGTTCCACCACTCCCATGGCCATTCATAGTTTGTTTATTTTGCTGGTACATGAAGCGTTACTATAGCTGTGAGAGTGAGAGTATGTCTGTACAGGAAGGCAGACTCAAAAGTGTGCCTCTCTCCTTCTTCCTGCTACTTTGATCCCCTTCCTCCACGTTCCTGCTCCTTTCAAACCCACCCACCCCAACAGGGAACCGGTCTCTGTCATTGCTTGGGTTTCTCTGTTCTGCACGGGTGAGCAGGGCACATGTGTTCCTACAGCCTCTTTCCCTGCAAGGGCATCACAGTATGGGTGCGGTTTTGCGCTGGCTTTTTCACTTCATCCTATGCCCTAGAAGTCTCCCCTTCTCAGTCCACAGAGATCTTGTTTATTTCTGTAGCATACATCACCCCGTGGCGCAGCTGCACCCGCTTATCCAGCCACTCGCACATGCAAATAATAAAGTTCTCTCTGACACTACTCAGCTCCAACCACCGTGCCGTAAGCAACCTTGGTTATGCAGCTCCCAGCTTGTTTGTTGTTTTGTTTTCATATATATTTTTTAATTGTCATTGTTGAAAGTGTCATATGTCCCCTTTTCCCCCACCCAGCCCCTCCAGCCCACTCTGCCGCCTGCCCCAGGCCTTCACCTCCTGCCCCAGGCCCTCACCTCCTGCCCCAGGCCCTCACCTCCTGCCCCAGGCCCTCACCATCCCACTGTCTGTGTCCATGGGTGATGCTCTGCATACAAGGACTTTGGTTGATCACCTCCCACCCACCCACCCACCCTCCCCCCCTCCCCTCTGAGATTTGCACGCTGTTCCAAGCTTCCCTGTCTCTGGACCCACCCTGTTCATCAGTTCATTAGATTCCATCCATGAATGGCAACTCACAGATATGGTTGTTGAGTTAAATTAAAAGCACGACAATGTTTCCATGCATAGATATCCTTGCCTTTTAGAAAAGTGTCCCAGGTCCACACCAAAAGCCAGGAGAGCACCTGCCGCCTTAAAAAGTCCCCGAGGAGGCTTCTGTCCACAAGGCTCTTCAGCAGCCCATCCTGTGCTGGTAGGACACACCTCCTAGCAGGGCCCTGGGAGGAGCGCGTTTTTTTTAGGAAAAACACCTCATCCCCAAACTCTGTCCCCCACGAAGCAGCCAGAACACACCCACATATCACCACCCAGAAACAACTAGGGTGCGGAGTGAAGGCAACCAAGTACCAGACTCTTTCCTTTGGGTTTTTCTGCAAAGCACGTGGCTGCTCTCAGCACAGCGTTCCCACCCCCCACCCCCGCTTCCTACCCCCGGGCCCTGGGAGACTAAGGCAGAGTGGCGACCGACCAGAAAGTCCTTTTGATCTTAGCAACAGGGCTCGGAATAGCTCAGGACAACAGTGAACCCCCTGCCCCCCCCCCAACCGCGTTGAGCCAGCACAGTGATGGCTGCACTCCACAGGGGCTCCGGCCCCACACTGAACAGCTGCGCAGGTAACTGACATTTCAGTTTATTTTCTAAATACATTTAAGCACCGTATTTCAGTTTATGTTTTAAATATATTTTTATTGATTTCAGAGAGGAAGGGAGAGGGAGAGAGAGAGAGACATCAGTGATGAGAGAGAATCATGGACCTGCTGCCTCCTGCATGCCCCCCACTGGGGATGGAGCCCACAACCCGGGCCTGTGACCTGAGCTGGAATCGCACCATGTCCTCCTGGTGCAAAGGTCAACCCTCAACCATGGAGCCATGCAGGCTGGGCTAGGATCCATATGTTAGACCCTGTTCTAGTTCATTACATCCTGATGCCACTGACCTCCGAACCTGTATGATTGTTCGGATCTCCAATCCGAGAAACACTGTCGTGTCGGCCCGGGCTTCCAGGTCAAACAGATGTGAGCTGGGACCCTGGAGGCAACCTTATCGCAACCTCAGGAGGTGTTCCTGCACCTGCGTGAGCCACGGGTCCCGAGGAAGGAGGGAAGATGGTGCAGAGCAGGGCTTGTTGCATTGACTCAGTAACGAGGCAGGGAGCACACAGGGCAGTTGTGACATCTTGTTGTTGTTGCTAATCCTCACTGGGTGATGTTTTCCCCATTTATTATTTATTTATCCAGTTATTTATTTATTTTAGAGAGAGTGGAGGGGACAGAGAGAGAGGCATTGATGCAGGAGAGACACACCCATTGTTTTTCCCCTGCACACGTCCCAACCAGGGCTGGGCATCAAGCCTGCCACTGAGGTATGTGTCCTTGCCCAGAATCACATTCAGTCCATGAGCCAAAGCTATGTCCATGGAGCCACACCAGCTACAGTGGGAAAGGGTGGTTTTTATGAAGAGTGATCACATGGGGCCAGAAGTGGAGATGCTGTGCTAAGGATTCCAGTTGTCAGCAGGCAGCCAGGGCCCAGTGGTCCGCCTGTGGCCACTAGGGTCCTTATCCCTCCATAGCCCACTCTGGAGCCGGGTCAGGCAGGAATCTGTGGATGTGAGGATTCGATGGCTGCTGCCCCATCCCCCCACGGTGCGGTCATATCTGGTGTAAACGTCATTGGGCAGGTCTCACAGGCAAGTCCAGAAATCCACACGCTCACCCCTCAGCCTGTCACCACCTCCTGTGAGCGTGGCAGTCATTTCCCAAGGTGGGTGGGCCCTGGCCAGCAGCTCACCTGGTTAGAGCATTATCAATGGCAAGATTTCACAGCACAAGCCCGGGTGATTTTGACAGTCCATTCATTAAAGCTGGGGACTGAAACGAAGGAAGGACTGTAGAAGAAGCAACAGGAGAGAGCCTAGGACCTCAGTGATGGCAAGCCTTTTGAGCTCAGCGTGTCAGCATTTTGAAAAACCCTAACTTAACTCTAGTGCCGGGTCACATATAGAAGTTTTTTGATATTTGCAACCATAATAAAACAAAGATTTATATTTTGATATTTATTTTATATATTTCAATGCCATTTAACAAAGATAAATCAATCAAAAAAAATGAGTTTGCGAGTCACCTCTGTGGAGGGAGGAGGTAATGGGAAGAGATCAACCAAAGGACTTGTATGCATGCATATAAGCCAAACCAATGGACATGGACAACAGGTGATGAGAGCATGAGTGGACGGGGGGAGGATGGGGTGTAATGGGGAGGAGATGAGGACACATTTGTAGTAACTTAACTAATAAGAATTAAAAAAAAAGAAAGAAAGAAAAAGAAAAAAGAATACAAAAACATGAAGATAGTGTAAGCAGCCTCTGGAACAACTTCAAGTATACAAACATTCACTTTATGGGGGTGCCAGAAGAAGAGGGAGAGCAAGCTATGGAAACCTATTTGAAGAAATAATGACAGAAAACTTCCCCTACCTGGTGCAAGAAATAGACTTACAAGTCCAGGAAGCACAGAGACTCCCAAACAAGAGGAATCCAAAGAGTGTTGGGATCCAACCCCTGCAGGTCCAGGGGTTCCCAAAGGTGTTGATGGAGTCGGCGAAGAAGGAATGACACAGAGACAGCGTTCAGTTAATCAGCAGCCTAGTCAGGTTCTCCAGCCAGGGTCTCCAGCCAGGGTCTCCAGCCAGGATCTCCAGCCAGGTTCCGTGTTTTATTGTCTTGTTACATCTGTATTTATACCAGCTGATTTTTTTAAAAATATATTTTATTGAATTTTTACAGAGAGGAAAGGAGAGAGATAGAGTTAGAAACATTGATGAGAGAGAAACATCAATCAGATCAGCCGTCTTCTGCACACTCCCCCACTGGGGATGTGCCCGCAACCAAGGTACATGCCCTTGACCAGAATGAAACCTAGGACCCTTGAGTCCACAGGCTGACGCTCTATCCACTGAGTCAAACCAGCCAGGGCTACCAGTTGATTTTAATCCTATCAATTTCTATTCCAAAGGTTAGGGCATTTCTCATCTCCTTTCCAGGGAATAAAGATTATGTAGCTTAAGCATGATTGTTCTTAGATAGAGTCGTTAACTACCCACCTGGCACTTATTTAAAAGGTTTTATTCCCTCCCTTATTTCAGGGCAAAATCCCTATCTGGGGAAACAACCTTTCTCAGAGAGTTGACCTTGGTGAAAACACACAGCCCCAAGAAGGGGAGCAAACATATTAAGAAGAGTATGTCATATACACCAGGTCCCTGCAGTGACTGTGTCAAGCAGCAAGGACGGAGCAGCTTCTGGTAAAAGAGGACCACACCAAGACACATCATAATTAAAATGCCAAGAGCTAAAGACAAAGAGACTTTTTTCTTTTTTTCTGTTGGATATGACCTTTATTGAGCTTATCCACTGGAGTGGAAATAATGTCTGTACAAAACCAAATGTTTGTTCCTATAACTTCTGCATCACAATTAAAATCCAGACAGTTTTTTAAAAGCAGTCAACTCAATCAAAACCACTACTTCAGAATCAAGGTTCTTTGAAGCCAAAGTAACACTTAAATACGGTTACAACTCGAATGCAGAAATGTGGTTGGTTGGAAAGCTAATTAAACTTGCGACTTGCTCAAATAGAATTACACAAAGGCAAACTTGTGTTTTTCACAGAGATACAGTCCGCTGGAATCACCAACACTAGACAGCTGTTAGGGTGTTTAGAGTCCTGAGATAATAAGAAATCCAGGCATCCTTCAGACAGTCTTCTGTTGTCCTTTCTTCCCAATCAGAGATTGGTGGATGTGTGGAATAACACCACCACCAGCAATTGTAGCCTTGATGAGAGAATCCAATTCTTCATCTCCACGAATAGCAAGTTGCAAATGACGAGGGGTAATACGCTTTACCTTTAAGTCTTTTGATGCGTTGCCTGCCAATTCAAGTACCTCTGCCGTGAGGTACTCCAGAATGGCTGCGCTGTACACAGCAGCGGTAGCGCCTACACGTCCATGGCTGGTCGTCCCAGATTTCAGGTGTCGATGGATACTGCCCACCGGAAACAACAAGCCGGCTCTCTGCGAGCGGAAAACCGCCTTTGTCTCGGCCTTTCCGGAGTCTTTCCCAACCTTACCACCAGCCATGTCGATTTCTGCTGAAGCTCAAGCGAGCAGGGCAGAGAAAGGAAGAGCCAGACACCCAGCAAGATCCCAGCACTGACTCACTGGCACCGCCATTCAAACTGCGCGGTCGCCCCCTTTCCCTGCTCCTTTTATAGGGCAGAATGTTGCCTCATCCAAATACTTGGATTGCTCAGTCCCCCAATGGCTGCCGCCCACCCTTGGGGTGCGCGTCCTTGAGGCTTCAGCCAATGAGCAAGCGCAGAGGAGGCTGGAGGGGCGGGCGCTTCACAGCCCAAGCCGCTATTAGGACCTGGGAAAGGAGGGAGGAGAAGGGAGGAGAAGGGAGGGATGGGAACTGGGAGGAGAAGGGCACCAGGGTGGGAGGCAGAAACAGAGCCAAGAGAGACTCTTACAAGCAGCAAGAGAAAAGCAGTCAGTTGCCTACAAGGGAATGCCCACACAACTGTCAGCTGACTTCTCAACTAAAACTTTGCAGGCCAGAAGGGAGTGGCAAGAAATATTCAAAGTGATGAGTAGCAAGAACCTACAACCAAGATTACTCTACCCAGCAAAGCTATCATTTAGAATCAAAGGTTAGATAAAGAGCTTCACAGACAAAAATAAGCTAAGGAGTTCATCACCACCAAACCAGTATTATGTGAAATTTGAAGGGTATTCTTTAAGAAGAGGAAGAAGAAAAAGATAAAAATTATTAACAAAATTTTATCGGAGAGGTGACCTTGGTGAAAACACATAGCGCCAAGAAGGGGAGCAAACATATTAAGAAGAGTATGCCATATACGCCAGGTCCCTTGAAACATATGCTGTGCAGATGTTTCTTCCCTGCAGCGACTGTGTCAAGCAGCAAAAATGGACAAGCTTCTGGCAAATTCCCCCTTTTTTATTTTTTAAATGACAGTGTATTTAAGTCCCACAGTATTGCCTTGAAATCTGTTACAGCAAATCTTTTCCAAGAGTGTCTTGGCCTTTTGCTCTTTCATACCATTGTAGAATTTGGCTTTTCCATGTTCACACACCTGAAGAAAGGGGACCCTTGTATTTCTAAAAGACACTGGAGGAAACATTCTTAGAAACACTGCCCAGTGAAATGTATCTCACCTCCTAGATCAAAGGTAACCATTCACATTCTACTGTCCACTGCCTTCAACCTTATTTTCCTTAACCCAATCTCATAAAAATCAGTTTAAGTATGACCTTGAACTTAGACAGCCCAATCAGTAATCACACATAGTTTATCCATTTTTCACCACAAGTACCCTATAAGTAAGTGATAGCGAACCTTCTGAGCTCAGCATGTAAACATTTTGAAAAACCCTAACTTAACTCTGGTGCCGGGTCACATATAGAAATATTCAATTTTTAAAATATTTGCAACCATAGTAAAAAAAAGATTTATTTTTTTGATATTCATTTTATATATTTAAATGCCATTTAACAAAGAAAAATCAACCAAAAATATGTATAACGTGAACAAAAGCAGAAACAGGTTCATACTTGGTGCACTTCAAGGCCAAGCAAGCACCACTAACTTCATCTCTTAGCCCATTTCTTATGTTCGTTGTAATATTATTTAATGCTGAGAACAAAGTCTCACAAAAATATGTTGCTGAAAAAATTCTTAGCAAAGCGATTGCTAGATTTTTTTATTTCGCTAAAAGTGTCAGGCACTCTGTTTGAAGCACACAAAATTCCTTGTTCATAGTTGCACTCTTCTTCCTTATTCAAACGAATAATGAACCTGCAATCAAAGAATTAGCAGACAAACTTCAGCACCAAAAAAGTCACTAGTTTCTAGTTTTCATACCATTTGATTATCATTGTTTTTATTATTATTTTTTCCTAAATGTACATTGTTTTTCTGTATTTTTTCATTTTATACATATTTTTGGTTGATTTTTCTTTGTTAAATGGCATTTAAATACATAGAATGAATATCAAAAAAATAAATCTTTTTTTTTTACTATGGTTGCAAATATATAAAAATGAATATTTCTATATGTGACATGGCACCAGAGTTAAGGTTTTTCAAAATTTTGAAAAGCTGAGCTCAAAAGGTTCACCATCATTGCCTTATAGGGTACTTGTGGTGAAAAATGGATAAACTATGTGTGATTACTGATTGGGCTGTCTAAGTTCAAGGTCATAATTAAACTGATTTTTTATGAGATTGGGTTAAGGAAAATAAGGTTGAAGGCAGTGGACGGTAGAATGTGAATGGTTACCTTTGATCTAGGGGGTGAGATACATTTCACTGGGCAGTGTTTCTAAGAATGTTTCCTCCAGTGTCTTTTAGAAATAACAATGGTCCCCTTTCTTCAAGTGTATGAACATGAAAAGTCAAATTCTACAATTGTATGAAAGAGCAAAAGGCCAAGTCACTCTTGCAAAAGATTTGCTGTAACAGATTTCAAGGCAATACTGTGGGACTTAAATACACTGTCATTTAAAAAATAAAAAAGGGAGAATTTGCCAGAAGCTTGTCCATTTTTGCTGCTTGACACAGTCGCTGCAGGGAAGAAACATCTGCACAGCATATGTTTCAAGGGACCTGGCGTATATGGCATACTGTTCTTAATATGTTTGCTCCCCTTCTTGGTGCTATCTGTTTTCACCAAGGTCACCTCTCCAAGAAAGGTTGTTTCCCCAGATAGGGATTTTCCCCTGAAGTTAGGGAGGGAAATAGGCAGGTAGTTAATCACTTTAACTAAACAATCACGCTTAAGCTACATAATCTTTACTCCCTGGAATGGAGATAAGAAACCGCCTAACCATTGGAAGAGAAATTGATAGGACTAAAATCAACTGGTATAAATACAGATGTTACAAGACAATCAAACACAGAACTTCGCTGGAGATCCAGGCTAGAGAACCTGGCTGGGCTGCTGATCAACTGAACGCTGTCTCCGTGTCATTCCTTCTTCGCCAACTGCATCCGCACCTTTGGGAACCCCTGGACCTGCTGGGGTTGGACCCCAACAATTGGCGCCCGAACAAGTAACTGGCCTTGTTTTCCACCTTTTGCTTTTGGTTCTTCTGACGCTGCCCGGCTCTCGTCAGCCTCCGGCACGCTTTCTCCTTGAGACCGAGCACCATGCCTCCAATTAAATTGCAGAGTTCTGATGGAGAGATATTTGAAGTTGATGTTGAAATTGCCAAACAATCTGTGACTATCAAGACCATGTTAGAATATTTGGGAATGGATGATGAAGGCGATGATGACCCAGTTCCTCTACCAAATGTTAATGCAGCAACATTAAAAAAGGTCATTCCGTGGTGCACCCACCACAAGGATGACCCTCCACCTCCTGAGGATGATGAGAACAAAGAGAAGCGAACAGATGATATTCCTGTTTGGGACCAAGAATTCCTCAAAGTTGACCAAGGAACACTCTTTGAACTAATTCTGGCTGCAAACTATTTAGACATCAAAGGTTTGCTTGATGTTACATGCAAGACTGTTGCCAATATGATCAAGGGGAAAACCCCCGAAGAGATTCGCAAGACCTTCCATATAAAAAATGACTTTACTGAAGAAGAGGAATCCCAGGTGCGCAAAGAGAACCAGTGGTGTGAAGAGAGTGAAAAGCTGTGCCCGACACTGTAACACTGTAGGGATTGTTCCAGATACTAGTTGCACGGCTCTGTTTATAATTGTTAATATTAGGCAAACAGTAAAAAACAAACAAATAAAAATTAAAATGAAAATTGTCTCCTCAGCCATGTCTACTCTGGTGCTTCTGGGTGGATGTTGTCTGATTTCGTCCCTTTTCGGGCCTGGCCCCAGGAGGAGGTGTGTGACGTTTCTCCCTATTAGGCCACCATTTGGCGGGTTGGGGGGGACTTTCTCCACTTTCATTTTTCCGTTATTAAAATGGTAAACACAACTTCCCACCAGAAATATTGTACAGATAAAGAGAGAAGAATGTTTGTGAACAATGTTGCACACTATTGACACTTACTAACTCCCCCCCCCCCGCCCCGGGTTTCAGAGCATGGTTTAATGCATTCATACATCAAAATTATTTTCAGAAACATGGAAAATCCTAAGTCACACTATGGATTTCCTCGCGATCCTTGCTGAAGGCTGGGGCTGTTCCAGATGCAGCAAAGGCTGAGATGGAACCTGTTGGCACCACCAGGCACCAGAGGGGTCTGAGGAGGGTCAATGTAATTAGTCATCCTTCTTAAACTTGCCATTGATGTAGGCTACCCAGTCTAGAATCAGCCTCCACTCAGTGGCCCACACTAGCCCCATGGTGCCCATGGTGCCCCATATGCCCAGCATGGGAATCCAGTTCTTGGCCAGTTGGACATAGCAGGGGCCCAGGAACTTGCTCATTGTCTCATCGAGGTCTGATGTTCAGGGTGACCCAGGTGGACGCACAGCCTAGGCCCACAGAGATGCCACAGCCTGGGTCAACATTTCACGCGATATCTGGATTCCTGGGCTGCTGCGCACACAGATCCACTTAGTAAAACTTTTAAGAGCTTCACTTTCCTTCTCTTGCTGTGCTAGCTGGATGCTCATGTCCTTAACTGCTGAAGGGAAGGCCTGGACTGCCAGCAGCAAGGCTGGAGTCTGCCCTGAAGTCAAGTGGACTTTTTCAAAATGTTTAAACTCCACTACCTCTTGCCTGGCATTTCTAGAAAGTGCACTGCACCCCACCTTCCAAAGAACTTAGAACCAGAAGCAAAAGAAATAGCACAGGCAAGGGAGGCAGGGACACTGAGACAGTCACAAGGTTGAGAAGCTGTTATTACTGCCTCTCCATCACCTTGCTTTCATTGTGAATTACGTATACTCATGCTTGGTTTAAAGTAGCATCTCTGTTACATTTGAATGGGTCTACATAGCTTTAAAGTGTAAACGTGCTTATATATATATAAGTCCCTGGGACACAGTGATTCTTGGTTCTTAAAATGTATAAGACCATATTGGTTTATCTTGCTAGAAAAGACCAAGGGTGCTACGGAGGTCAAAGTAAGTATTCACTTTTACAATACAGCTCATAGAAGATGAGGTTAAAATACGGTTGGACTTACGGGTATGATAGAACATCCTGCTATCATAAATTGATGTCAAGTTAGAAGTCTGATTGGTCTGGATGAGCCTTAATTAAAAAGAATTGTCACCCTAGCTGGTTTGGCTCATTGGATAGAACGTCGGCCTGCAGAATGAAGGGTCCCAGGTTCAATTCCAGTCAAGGACACATGCCTGGGTTGTGGACTTGGTCCCCAGTAGGGACATGCAGGAAGCAGCCAATCAATGATTCTCTCTCATCGTTGATGTTTTTATCTCTCTCCCTCTCCCTTCCTCTATGAAATATATTAATAATTGTCTCAATGGCCATTCAAGGCTCAGGAAGAATTTGGAAGTACACGGAGCTAACAGGAGTTTTGAGGAGAATAGAACGCTCTAGACAGGAAGGGAATGATCAGACTCGAGTCCTGGCTTGGTCACTAACTTGCTATGTAACCTGGATATGGCCCTCAGCTCCTCATAGACTCAGAGATCTGCAAGCTGTAGGTAGGGGATTCTGAGGTTCACTCCTTTCTCAAGCACTTTTTGTGAAAGTTACATTCCTTTGAGTCTATTAAGACCCCTTGAGAAGAGGAGAATCCTATACTGAACATAGACTACTGGGTAAAAATGAGGTGTGGAAGACAGAGAATGGAAAACAAAATTAGCAAATGCAAAAAAAAACACCCATAAAATATAAATAATTTTTTTTAATTTTTATTTATTTTTTAAAGTATTAGCGATGTCCCCTTCCCCTACCCCCCCCCCGCCCCTCACCCCTATCTAGCCCTCACCCTTGCCCCACCCCAGGCCTTCACCACACATTGTCTGTGTCCATAGGCTATGTATATATGCATATAAGCTCCTGGTTCATCTCTCCCCACCCCACACCATGCTTCCCTCTATAATTCACCAGTCTGTTTTATGGTTCTATGTCTCTGGATCTATTTTGCTCATTAGATCCACATATGAGTGAGATCATGTGATACTGGTCTTTCTCTGACTGGCCTATTTCGCTCAGCATAACACTCCCCAGGTCCCTCCATGTAGAAATACATTTTTTTAAAATACATTTTATTGATTTTTTACAGAGAGGAAGGGAGAGAGACAGAGAGTTAGAAACATCGATGAGAGAGAAACATCGATCAGCTGCCTTCTGCACATCTCCTATTGGGGATTTGCCCGCAACCCAGGTACATGCCCTTGACCAGAATCGAACCTGGGACCTTTCAGTCCGCAAGCCGATGCTCTATCCACTGAGCCAAACAGGTTTCGGCTTTATGTTCTTCTTTCAACATGCCTTTATTTTTTATCTTTTTCCAGTATTGGAGGGGAAAAAAAATCAACGAAGGAAGAAACTATATAAAGAATGTGGAATTTTTTGAACTTTTGCAAAAGCCAAAATAAGTTTCAGAAGATTCAGTAATTCACTTAAAAAAAAACCAACTAAATATTTTTTTCTAAAGAATTTTTTTAATAAGTTTTATTGATTTTCTACAGAGAGGAAAGGAGTGGGATAGAGAGTTAGAAACATCCATGGGAGAGAAACATTGATCAGCCGCCTCCTGCACGCCCCCCACTGGGGATGTTCCCACAACCATGGTACATGCCCTTGACAGGAATCGAACCTGGGACCTTGAGTTTGCAGGCTGACGCTCTACCCACTGAGCCAAACTGGTACTGGCTAAAGCTTTATTTGATTTATATAAAGTTTTGTATAACCCCTGAAGCCATCTGCATAATTCTTGTCAGCAAGGCAGGTGTCAAGGCAAGTGTCATTCGTAGGATGCTCCCATGTCTACAGAGCAGCTGAGTGGTCTCTGGATTCTCTCTGCAGCTGCACCTGTCTAAACGTTGAGCCCAGTGTGACATTCATTCATTTATTTGGAAGCATATCTGTAAACATTTTCTATGCTCAAATTGTTCTGAATGAGAGTCTCTTCTGTGTCCCTATTGCTGTCCTTAGCCGTAAAAATTCTTTTCCGCCAAAGCCGGTTTGGCTGAGCGGATAGAGCGTTGGCCTGCGGACTGAAGGGTCCCGGGTTTGATTCCGGTCAAGGGCATGTACCTGGGTTGCAGGCACTTCCCCAGTGGGGGATATGCAGGAGGCAGCTGATCGATGTTTCTCTCTCATCGATGTTTCTAACTCTCTATCTCTCTCCCTTCCTCTCTGTAAAAAATCAATAAAATATGTTTTTTTTAAAAAATAAAAATAAAAATAAAAAAAATCTTTCCCCACTGGTGCTTTTGGAAATTGGTTGAAATTCATGAAGACACCAGCATGTGTCTTAGGAACGGAAGCTCAGACTCTCCATCAGGGAGGACAAGGAAACCCTTGACACAGGAGGCAGCTTACTCTGGGGGAGCTGACTTGGCTGGATTTGGAGCCCCACCAATTCTGGCCTCCTGTCTTCAGTTCTCGGCTTTCTAAAATGGGAGGCACTTGGGGACCATTGTGGGATTAGAACAATACATGTAAAGTGCCTGAATTATGGAAGACAACTAGGTTTTTTTTAGTTCTTATTGTGCAGATGTTTATTTAGCAAAAACTTATCCATTTTTCCCTTTTATCAACCCTTTTGAGCACTGTGAGATTTTATACTGTCTGGACAGGTATCAGGCTGTGTTTACCATTTGTGTAGCTGGAGGTGACAAAGACTCCAACTACCTCTGAAGTCTCTGCTTTTGTTTTTCCTGCTGCCTTCAGATTACCCTAAGAATTCCTTCTCAGATAGAGTTTGCTTCATGCAGTGCGATTAGTTGGCATGCACTCATAGTTCAGAGGGCTGGAGAGTGTCACACCCAGGGGCAATGGTAAGATTTCTGGGTGGAGGTGGGGAAGGCATGGTTTTCTTTACTAAAATGAGAGGAGAGACTGTGAAAGGTGAGATGGGAAAAAAATAATCACAGATGACTCCTCAGGCAGATCAAATTTGAAAAGAGCACCTAGAAGGAACAGAACTTAGAAATTAATTTTCTCAAATACTTTGTAAACACTTACATACTCTTGAAAAGTCTTCATGTGCCCTCTTTTCCAGTGTTCTCAAGTTTTCCATCAGGGAAGGTCTGTATGGATAGGAAGGAGAAGCAAAGCCTTCTGAGCTCTGGTAACTGTGGGAACAAATGAAGAGATTGAGGACAGGGAACTGCAGATGCCTCCTGTCCCCTCCTCTGCAGCCAGGACTCTCAGAGGGGAGAGGGGGACACACAGACACTGGGGTTAGAATTGGAGGGCTGAGGACTGCTCCCCTGGGATTATCGGGGCAGACTGGGAGCCCCCAGCAGGGATGCTGCATGTCCTCGCTCTCTGGGTGAGAACTCCAGAGGGAAACTTGGAGTAGGACTCCACACATGGACCCAGACTAGCTACTCCCTGGGCGACAATAGGAGATACAAAGACTCTGCCCCTGTTGCCAGAAAAACAAAATAGCTCCACCTCCCATCCCATATAACACCAATGGGAAAGGCACTGTGTTCATTTAAAGACAGGATTCAGTTCATGAGGCTGAACTCAGATATTAAATTGAGCTAAATATTTTCTTTTGCTCTTGTCCCCTCTATCCCCTGGTGGGGGACTCAAGAGAAAATCCATTTAGAAATAAATAAATAAGCTATATTTTTTCTGCACATTGAACATACTGAATATATTTGCAACTTTGGTCCGTACTTATCTTTATTCATACAAAACTGTAACTCTATCTGACATTTCTTCTTAAAGGTTTTTCTTCCTCGGTACAATGTGCAAAGGAAATTTCTTATTATAAAAATCATGCTGTGGTTTCACCTGTTGTGTTTCTGTAAAGTAAGCTGACCTTCTTTCACTAGATACTGAGCAGGGGTCTTGTGAAAATAGCATAAAGGCTCTTGTGAGGGGAGAACCCTTCCTAGTATCTAGTGATAAAAGTAATTCAGAATTTGTATATATTTCTTAAAAAGAAACCTTCAAAAGTCATTGCTGAATTCCCACTCAGCACTGGGGACTCTTTGGTCCTAGCACAGGCCTAGGCACCTTCTGAGAGGGAGAGCCAGTACTGAAAAGGTCAGTTCTAGAAATGTCTGTAAAACATACATTTGGCAAATGAATGAACAAAGAAGCAAAGAAACACTCATAGAGAAGATGTTCCACTCTGCTGACTTAAAGTTCGCTTTCCAAAGGAGGTTTGAAGCTTCCTACTGTTTTTTCAGCTCCTTTGGATTTTTAAAAGGCAGGGCCTTTGAAGTCTAATGGGAGAAAGACAAGAAAGTGCTGGGCATTCAGAATCATGGGCAGTGGGAATATTGGGGAACCTCAGACCAGTCCCTTCATCTCCCTGAACCAGTTTCAATCTGCAAAATAACTAATGTGTGTTTTTTAAAAAAATGTTTTTATTTATTAAATCCATTGGGGTGACATTGGTCAACAAAAACATATAGGTTTCAGGTGTGGGTTCTATGTGACAGGATCTGTATATTGCACCTTGTGACCAACGCAGGAAGCAACACCAGGCTGGTGAACAGGAGAAGAGGTGTAAGGGCGCATCATGGGTCAACTGGCCACCAGAGGCCAAAGGACTGGCCTGTGAAGGACCAGGAACAGGAGCAACATCCTGGCTTGAACCTGGTCTGCAGTCAGAACCCTCTCCTCCCCGAGGCAGGACATAAAGCAGCTACTGCATTTCTGAACAAGAAATTGAGACGCGGGTTTTGACCAGAAAATTAAGATATTTTAAAAATTCATGAATCTATGTGGGATGTCCTAAAGAGGATGAAGATATCATATGTATGTACATGTTAATGAATCAGGTTTATTACAAATAAAAAATATATGAAATCCGAAAAGAGCTCTTTGCTCAGGAAATCATTCAGCAAGTGTGTGCTATCTACCTGGGTCTTGGGGACTTGGCCTTCACAGGTCACCTTTCAGGTGCTGAGAGGGCCTGAGAGACAGACAGGCGAACAAGAACCAAGGCCACACTTTATTTCAGAAGATAGGAAGAGCCATGCAGAAAATAGACTTATCTTATATGACTAGGGAGCCACAGGGACACAAAAGATTTCTATTGGTGCCCTGACCTATGACCTGAAACGCAGTGGTTCACAGGACAAAGTGTGAGATCCCAGGTGCTGTGGGTCAGAAACCTGAGGTGGTTCATTGGGTTGCCCTCCTCCCAGGAGGCCTCAGGGTCCTGCACATGGGGAGGTGCAGAATCCATTCCTTATGGCACAGTTCCCTTCTGTGTCCCTGCCAAAGCCACTCCCAGCTTCCTGGGGCTCCCCAAAATCTTGGCCTTTGATCCCTTCCTCCAGCCTCAAAGACAGAAACTCAAGTGGAGTCCCTCCCTGGCTTCTCTGACCCACCCTCCCACCCAGTTTTCACTTTTAAGAACACCTAGTTACTGAGGGCCAGGACCCAGGAGAGCCACACCTCCTGTGGTTTCTGTAGAGGGCCTTTGGTATGTTGGGGTCAATAAATGTTTATTCACTGATTTTTAACAACACCACCACCAGAAAACTTGAGAGGTTGGCCCACATGGCTGGCCTGGCATGGTGGCTAGGTTACCTCTATGACCTGTCTTACCATTCTGACCTCTGTTAGTATTGTGAGCTACTGCCAGGTGATATACCATAGGGCTGGCTACATGGGGGCTTCAGAGCAGAGTGACTCCCTAGCAGGCTCAGGAAAGGGCTCCCCAAAATGTTTAAATTGAGACATGGCTGTTGAGAAAGAACTGGCGCCATGGAGACCTGGGGAAGCCACCCCAAAAGGAGAGGCAGTGCCCCAGGGCAAGGAGAGCCAGGCTGGATGGGAACAGCAGAGAGCGGGGGTCGGGGGGAGGGCATAGAGGGCCCTAGTGTGGGTTGAAATTGCTATCACAGCAGGAAGGCTTTTAGGCACGAGAATAGGGGGATCTGATTTATATTTTTTAAAGATCACTCGGTGATTTGACATTTGAAATGATATTTGACATGTATCCTGAGAGCCCGGGAGGATTTGGGCAGATGAAGACGGTGAGATGTGCTTCATGTGCAGACAGTGGACACGGCCTGGAGGCAGGACAGAGGAACACTGGGGACCAGAGCACATGCCTCGCAGAGCCTGTGAGTGATGGGAACAGGCAGGGAAACAGAAGACCCTGCATGGATGGGGAAGGGCAGGGGAAAGGGGTCCTTCCATGGAGGGGGCAGGGTAGGAGAGGCAGTGAAACCTCCATGGAGAGGGCAGGGCAGGGAGGAGAGAGGACCCTCCATGGAGGGGAAAGGAAGGGAGGAGAAGGGACCCTCCATGGAGGGGAGAGGGCATGGAGGAAAGGGGACCCTCCATGTAGGGGACAGGTAGGGAGGAGAGGAGACCCTCAATGGAGGGGAGAGGGCAGGGAGGAGAGGGGACCGTCCATGGAGGGGACAGGAAGTGGGGAGAGAGAACCCTCCATTGAGGGAAAAGGAAGGGAGGAGAGGGGACCCTCCATGGAGGGGAGAGGGTAGGGAGAAGAAGGGACCTTCCATGGAGGATGCAGGGCAGTGGGGACAGGGAATCCTCCATGGAGGGACAGGCAGGGAGGAGAGGGGACCCTCCATGGAGGGGACAGGGCCATGGGGAAAGGGAACCCTCCATTGAGGGGACAGGCAGGGAGAAGGGGGACCCTCCATGGACGGGACAGGCAGGGAGGAGAGGGGACCCTCCATGGAGGTGTCAGGCAGGGAGGAGTGGGGATCCTCCATGGAGGGAAAAGGGCAGGGATGAAATGGGACCCTCCATGGAGGGTGCAGGGCAGTGGGGAACATTCCATGGAAGGGACAGGTAGAGAGGAGAGTGGACCCTCCATGGAGGGGTGAGGGCAGGGAGGAGATGGGACCCTCCATGGAGGCAGCAAGGGTAGGGAGAAGAAGAGACCTTCCATGGAGGGTGCAGGGCAGTGGGGACAGGGAACCTTCCATGAAGGGGACAGGCATGGGTGTGAGGGGAAACTCCATGGAGGTGATGGGCCAGGAGAAGAGGGGACCCTCCTTTCCGGGACACATAGGCAGTAGAGGGGTCCCTCCATGGAGGGAACAGGCAAGGAGGAGCAGGGACCCTCAATAGAGGGGATGGGTCAGGGAGGAGAAGGATACCTCCATGGAGGGGAAGGGAAGGGAGGAGAGGGGACCCTCCATGATGGAGAAGGGCAGGGAGGAGTTGGGACCCTCCATGCAGGGGGGACTGTTAAGGTGATGGGAACTCTCCATGGAGGGGACAGACAGGGAGGAGAGAGGACCCTCCATGGAGGGGACAAGACAGGGAGGAGATGGGAACCTCCATGGAGGGGACGGGTCACGGAGGAGAAGGTACTCTCCATGCAGGGGGACAGTAGGGTTATGGGAACCCTCCATGGAGGGGACAGGTAGGGAGGAGTAGGGACCCTCCACGGAGGGCATGGGTAAGGGAGGAGAAGGATCCCTCCATGGAGGGTACAGGGCAGGGAGGAGAGGGCAGAGACGGGGAAAGGGAAACCTACAGTGATGGGCCAGGCAGGGAGGAGAGGGGACCCCTCCATTGAGCGGACAGGGCAGGGAGAGAAGGGACCCTCAATAAAGGGGACAGATCAGGGAGGAGAAGGATCCTTCCAGGGAGAGGAAGGGCAGGGAGGAGATGGGAACCTCCATGGAGGAGATGGGTCAAGGAGGAGAAGGTACCCTCCATGGAGCAGGGAGCGTAGGGGACAGGGAAGGGAGAATAGGGGACCCTCCATGGAGGGGGCAGGGCTATGGGGAAGGGATACAGGGAACCCTCTAAGGATGGGCTGGGCAGGGAGGAGAGGGGACACTTCATGAAGAAGGGAGGGCAGGGGAAGTGGGGACCCTTCATGCAGGAGACAGGGCAGTGGAGCAGGGGACCCACCATGGAGGGAAGAGGACACAGAGTGAAGAGACCCTCCATGGAGGTTATAGCTAAAGAGGAGATGGGACCCTCCGTGGAGGTAACAGGGCAGGGAGGAGAAAGGACCCTCCAAGGAAGGGAAGGATAGTGGGCATGGGTGCTCTATATGGAGGGGGAAGGGCAGGGGGTTTGGGGAACAGGGAACTCTCCATTGATGGGGCAGGGCAGTGGGGACTGGCAACATGGGACCCTCCAAGGATTGGCTTGTCAGAGAGGAGAGGGGACTCTCCATGGAGGAGGGAGGGCAGGGAAAGTGGGGACCTTCATGGAGTGGACTGGGCAGAGAGGAGAGGGGACTCTCCTTGGAGAGGACAAGGCAGGGAGGAGAAGGCACCCTCCATGGAGAGGGAAGAGCAGAGGAAAAGGGAACCCTCCGTGGATGGGACAGGGCAGGGGGGAGAGGGCATACTCCTTGGAGTGGACTGGGCACGGAGGAGAGGGGACCCTCCAGGGAGGGGGCAGGGCATTGGTGACAGGGAAACCTCCATGGAGGCTACAGAACAGGTGGGGCAGGGAACCCTCCATGGAGGGGGCAGGGCTCGAGGCGGGGGGGCTGGCCAGGGAACCCAACAGGGATGGGTCAGACAGGGAGTAGAGGGGACCCTCCTTGGAGGCGGCAGAGCAGAGGAACAGGAAACCCTCCATGGATGGGACAGGGCAGGGGGGAGAGGGCACACTCCATGGAGGGGACAGGGCAGGGAGGAGAGGGGACTCTTCATAGAGGGTAGAGGGCAGGAGACAGGGAAACCTTCATGGAGGGGGCAGGGCAGGGGGACAGGGAAACCTTCAGAAAGGAGTTAGAGCTGGGGGACAGGAACTGCACTTGTAGGGATGGAATAGTGGGTACAGCAAACCCTCCATGCAGTGGGGAGGACAGGAAGGAAGGGAACCCCAATTATAGGGGGCAGGGCAGGGAGGAGAGGGGAGACCAGGAACCCTCTATGGGCAGGGGGCAGGGCAGTTGGACAGGTAATCCCCATGCAGAGGGTAGGGCAGGAGGAAAGGGAACCTCACTTTGAGAGAGCAGGGCACAGAGGAGACAGAACTATCCATTGAGGGAGCTGGGCAGGGGGACAGGGATCCCAACTTTAGGGGGAGAGGCAGGGAGGAGAAGGTACCCTCCATGGATGGGGCATGGCAGGGGTGTAGAGAACCCCACTTTGAGGGGGAGGGTCAGGGAGGAAGATTTCCTTCGTGGAGGGGGCACGGCAGGGGGACAGAGAACCTCACTTTGAGGGGGCAAGCAGTGGAGAAAGGGAGCCCCGGTTTGAGGGAGAAGGGCATGGAGGAGACAGAATCCTTCATGGAGGGACAGGGTATGCATGAGAGGGAACAGGGAACCCTCCATGGAGAGGAGAGGCTGGGGGGATAGGGAAGCCTACTTTGAGACAGCAAGGATTTTAGCACAGGTCCTGAAATAGATGGCAGGGTAGGGGGGAGAGGGCATCATCCATGGAGGTAGCAGGGCAGGGAGGACAAAGGACCCCACATAGTCTGAGCAAGATAGGGGGGTTAGGGCACCATCCATGGAGGGGCCAGGGAAGGGGGGACATGGGAGTAGAGATAGGTAACAGGAGAAACAGACCCCTCCATGGAGAGTTCCCTGTTCCCCATGGTGGAGCCCTTGCCCCCAGCCCTGCCCCTTGGCAGCATTCCCTCTCATACCTGTCCATCGGCCCCTCCCCTGGTCCCCTGACCCTGCTGCCCTGCCTTCCCATGGAGGGGCTGCTGTCTCTCCTGCTCTGACCACTCTGTGGTTGGTCCCCTTATCCCTCTGCCCTTTCCCTCCATGCAGGGTCTTCTCTTTCCCTGCCCTGACCCCTCACTCACAGGCATCTGAAGGGCATATGCTCTGGTCTCTCCAGTGTTCATCTCTCCTGCCTCCAGGCCGAATGTCGACTCTCTGTACCTGAAGCATATTCTCACCTTCTTCATCTGTCTAAATCCTACCCGTGCTCTCAAGACACATCTCAAATATCATTTCAAATGTCAAATCACAAGCAGGGCAAGGGGAGTGGAGGGTTGGGGCTGGGAAGTTGGGGTTGGATGGATGGGAGGTGTGGGGTGTGGGGTGCGTGATGGGGGGGCGGTGGGGTTAGGGTTGGGGGTAAGAGTGGGAGGTGGGGGTGAGGGGTAGTGTTGGGGGATGAGAGCTGGTGGGAGGGGAGTTGGGGGTGGCAGATGGGGGCTGTGCATTGGGGATGTGGTGAGGCAGATGGGGGCTGGGTGTGTGGGGTGTGGGTTGGCGTGTGGGGAGTAGGGGGTAAGGTTGGTGGTGACAGGTAGGGGAGGGAGAAGAGGGCATAGGGGGGATAAATGGTGATAGTAGGAGACTTGACCTGAAGCCAGTGAGCACACAATGCGATATACAAATGATGCATTATAGAATTGCACACCTGACCTATGCAATTTTTTTAATGAATGTCACCCAAATAAGGTTGATTAAAAATAAATAAAAGGTGGGTCTTTTGAGGTTGATTAGGTTATGAGGGTGGAGCCCTCGTGAATAGGATTAATACCCTTTTCAAAGATATCCCATGCTAGACTTATCAGGAGATGCTTTTATATGTTATATAAATGTCTAACCACTATTTTGTACACTTGAAACTAATATTGAATGTCATCCCTAATTGAAAAAAAATTAAAGAAGTAATTTTTAATAAAAATGAAAATGCAAATCAGAGTGATCTTTAAAAAATATAAATCAGATCATTACACTCTGTGCCTAAAAGCCTTAAGTGCTCCAGCAGGGGTCAGCTCTCCAGACAGAATCATGCCTGTGAGGGTGTTACACTGCTGGGAGAGGAATGCCCTGTCTTCTTCCTCCAGTAGCTCCCTTCACTGCTCTGGTGATGTGTGGCACTGGTGCAGGGCAGAACTGTGCTTCCTTGAGAGTGAGCTAAGCATCACTTTGGCTGCTTAGTTATAGTGTGGGAGCAGACACACAGAAAATAAATTTAAGCCTTAAAAGTTCTCACAGCATTTCAACCCTCCAAACGGACCTCTATCCTCCCTTCCCTACACTCCAGCCAGCCTGGCTCACCCAGCCTTGAGGAAAGAAGGCAGGGACAGTGCTGCCCGGGAAGCCAGTGAGCATGCATCTGGTCAGAAGTCTGGAGAGAGCTCCAGTTCTCTTAGGACAGAAATGGAGGGATGAATCTGCTGAAATCAGCCACCCATGAGGGGATTCTACTTTTCACTACGTGATGGCTGGATTGCACCTGCATGATCCCACCATGCTCTCGCTCCCCTGTGGGGATCCATGAGTCATCTACAACAGGAAGCAGCTCTTTGTCCTTTGAGAATCCACAGACCTTCTGCAAAGCCCTTAAGCTCACCGGGCTGATCTCAGACTACAGATTCCAGACACCTTCAATCCTGGGAAGCAGCCTCTTTTGACTTTTTCATTCTCCTCCTACAAACAATGCCTGGTCTGCGTCTTCTGTACACTGCTCAAGGATGTGTGAGGACCCAGCGGGTGGCAGCTGGATGTGGTATACCCTGGGACATTGGCTGAGTGGCCTCAGACCCAACACTGACACTGAGCTTGAACCTGCATCCATCTGGTGAGCACCACTCACCTCTACCTGGGGACTCCCTGAGAACCTCCCTCATGCAACTTGAGTGCTTCCAGAGACTCTTTCATTAACTGAGACAAACAGGCACCCAGCAGATGGAGGCAGACAGGGAGGCAGAACATGGTGTGCTCTGGGGCTTTTGCTGACCTGCCCCCAGGCTCAATGCTAGTCAAAGCCAGCATTGGTGCCCTGCTTGGACCTTCCTGTGCTCACTGGGCCTCAGCAGAGGCTGTCACAGATTGTGAATTGCTTTGTAGATGCAAAGAGATTGCCCTGGGAGAGTCACATCAAGCATCTGACATTGTTCAGCACCAGAGTCCCTCCCAGGAAGCCCCAGGAACAACAAGCCGATAGCCAGCTTCAGAGCACATCAGAGAAGGATACAATTAGCCTCAGAAGCGGCAGATCCAAAGAGAGATCTAGGCAGGCACCAGACCCCGCTGAGATGAATTGCGCTCCACGTGGTCAACACCTGTCAGCAGCTCATACACTACACTGTAGGCAGGGTACACTGTGGTCACAGCCAACTAGCCTGAGCATCGAATCACTACATGAATGGGCCAACAGCCATCAAGAATCAACTGCCACAGGAAGGTTCACATAACACACACGGGACATCCCTGGAGCACTCAACTCAGATGATCAAGAAGAAATTGCCACTGGGTTCCACAGGACTCCTACTACACGAAGCCACACTACCAAGACCTGGATTTTAATACAAAGAAACAAACACACAGAGGCAGCCAAAATGCAAAGAAACATGCCCCAAATTTAAGAACAGGGGACACATCCAGAAAAAATGCTAAACAAAGTGAGGCAAGCAATATTTCAGATAGTTAATTGAAGTTAGGTGAAGAATGGATGAAATCATTGGGAACTTGAAAACTGATAGTAGGCATGAAAAAGAACATCTAAGCCATATAAAAGATCCAGTCAGAAATAAAGAGTAAAATCTTTGAAATGAAGAATACACTAGAGAAAATAAATAATTTGATTAAGGAGAGAATCAAATTAGTGATTTGGAAGACATGGTCACAGAAGACAAAAGCAGCAAAAAGAAAAAAGAACTTTTAAAAATGAGGAATGTTTAGGGGACTTTTGGGACAACATGACACATTAACAACAACCACATTATAGGAGTACAAGGACAAAAGAAAGGTTAAGGGACTACACCATATTAAAAGAAATAATGACCGAACACTTCCCTAACCTGGTGAAGGAAGAGACACACGTCCAGGAAGCACAGAGTCCCAAACAAGATGAGCCCAAAAAGGCTTGACACCAGGACACATCATCATGACAATGACAAAGATTAAAGACAGGACATCTTAAAAGCAACAAAAGAAAGACGGTGAGTTACCTACAAGGGAGCTCCCATAAGACTGTCAGCTTATTTCTCTACAAAAACATACCAGGCCAGTAGGGATTGGCACAAAATATTCAAAATAATGACAAGCTAGGACCTTCAACCAAGACTACTTTACCCAGTAAGGCTGTCATTTAAAATTGATGGAGAAATAAAGAGCTTCCCAGACAAGAAACAGCAAAAGAAGTGTGTTACCACCAAACCATTAGTATAAGAACTATCAAGAAGGAATAAAAGGGAAACAGAGTTAAAAGAATAAAACATATCTACAAATAATCACTTTAAATGTAAGTGGCTTGACTGCTGCAATTAAAAGACATGGTAGCTGAATCGATAAGAAATCAAGAACCATATATATGCAGTCAACAAGAGACCTACCTCAGAATGAAAGACATACTGACCAAAAGCAAGGGGATGGCAAAAGGTATTTCATGCAAATACAAATGAGAAATAAGCTGGGGAGGTAAACCTAGAGCTGACAAAATAGACTTTAAAACAAAGGCTATATTGAGCGATAAGAATGGACACCACAGAATGATAAAGAGAGCAATCCAACAAGAGGATATAACCCTTGCAAACATGTATTTCTTCAACATAAGAGCAAGTAAATGTGTAAATCAAATCCTGATGTACATAAATGGAGTGTTCAACAATAATACAGACGTAGTAGGGGATTTGAACAATCCCACTGGCATCAATGGCTGGATCTTCCGCACAGAAAATCAAGAAGCAAAGAGTGGCCTGGTGCTGGACTCTGCAGCAGCAGCAGCAGCAGCAGCAGCAGCAGCAGCAGCAGCACATATAGTAAACCTGGAATGATGCAGAGGAGATTAGGGTGGCCCCTGCGCAAGGGTGACACTCAAATCAGTGAAGCGTTCCCTTCCCCCTAGCGTGTGACATGCTCCCCTGGCTCCCCTAGGCTCCCCTGGCTCCCCTGGGCTGGGGCCCCTGCGGGTGGGGGTGGAGGGAGATGGGCGGGGGCTGGGGGGGGAGGGAGACGGGCAGGGGCTGGGGGGGGAGGGAGAAGGCGGGGGGGAAGACTTGGGCCCTGACCTCCTCCTGGGCTGGGATCCCTGTGGGTGGGGGCGGAGGGAGATGGGCAGGGGCTGGGGGGGGGAGGGAGATGGGCGGGGGCTGGGGGGGGAGGGAGAAGGTGGGGGGGAAGACTTGGGCGCTGCCTCACCCTTGCACAGGGCGGCCTCACACCTAGTCTTTAAAAAAAAAAGAGTGGACTGAAATAACACAATAGATCAAATGGATTTAATTGGTATCTTCAGAGCATTTTCACCCTGAAGCAGTAGAATATACATTCTTTTTAAGTGGACGTGCAACATTATCTAGATAGACCACATGTTAGGGCACAAAAACAGTCTCAGTAAATTTAAGAAGATTGAAATCATATCAAGAATCTTTTCTGATCATAACTGTATAAAACTAGAAGTCAATTAGAAAAAACTGACCTACAAGTGATCTATTACTGAATTGTACACACCTAAAACCACCCATGCCCCAATAAATTTATTAACAGAGATAAAAGCAATGAAAAGCAAAAATGAATAAATAAATAAAAATTTGGGGATACATGGTGGTGAGAATTGCATGTCAATATACTTGATGTATACTTAAATGTGGTTAAAACTCTAAATCTTATATTTATTTGACCACAATAAAAATTAGTAATTATAGGATAAAGAGAAAAAAGAAAAAGAAAAAACTATAAAACACAGAAAGTCTTGGAGGCTAATTAACATGTTACTAAACAATGAATAGATAACAATGAGATCAAGGAAATAATGAAATAATACCTTGAAACACATGGAAATGAGAACACAACAATCCTAATGCTATGGAGCACAGGATAAGCAGTCCTAAGAGGAAAATTCCTAACATTACAGGCCTACCTCAAGAAACAAGAAAAATCTGAAATACATCATCTAACTTGACACTTAGAGGAACTAGTGCAAAAGAAAAACAAAGACACCATAAAGTGAGAAGAATAAAGAAAATAATAAAGATCAGAGCAGAAATAAACAAAGCAGTAAAAAACAAACATGAGATCAATGAAGCTAAGGCCATTGTGTGTCAGTGGTTAGAGATGTGGTCCACGGAACAAAGGATCATGCGTTCGATTCCCAGTCAAAGGCATGTACCTGGGTTGCAGGTTCACCCCTGCCACCTGTTGAGGTGTACATGTGTGTGCGACAACCATTTGATGTGTGTGTCTCACACTGATGTCTCTCTCTCTCTCTCTCTCTCTCTCTCTCTCTCTCTCTCTCTCTCTCCCCTCTCTTTCTCCCTTCTTACCTCCCTCCCTCCCTCCCACATCTCTAAAAAAAATTCATTGGACAATATATACTAGGTGAGAATTAAAAGAAAATATAACTTCTCAACAAACGCAGGTGCTGGACTGGATGGCTTCACAGTGCATTTCATCAAACAGTCAGAGAAGAACTAGCACCTGTTCTCCTCAAACTCATCCGAAACACTCAAGACAGCGGAAGCCTCCCAAGCTCATTTTATGCGTCCAGCATCCTCCTAATCCCAAACCAGAATAAGACTTTATAAAGAAAAAAAATTATAGGCTAATATCCCTGATGAATGTAGATGCTAAAATCCTCAACAAAATATTGGCAAACTGGATCCAGTAATACATTTAAAAGATTACACATCAGGATGAAGTGGGATTTATTCCAGGGATGCAAGCTTGGTACAGTATCTACACATAAAAAACATGATACATCGTAAACAAAATAATCAAATTCACATGATTACAACAATAGACGCAGAAAGCATTCACCAAAACACAACACCTATTCATTATATCAACTCTCAGTGAAATGTGAATAAAGGGAATTCACCTGAACATAGTAAAGATCATGAAGAAAGAAGAAAGAAAGAAAGAAAGAAAGAAAGAAAGAAAGAAAGAAAGAAAGAAAGAAAGAAAGAAAGAAAGAAAGAAAGAAAGAAAGAAAGAAAGAAATGGAAGAAAGAAGAAAGTGAAAGAAAGGAAGGAAGACAGGAAGAAGTTGAAGAAGATACAAATTAATAAAAGCACATATGGTGTTCAAAGATAGGAAGAATTAACAACGTTCAAATGTCCAATGATGTAATTCAGAGAGCTACAACAAATATCACAAAAATTTATATGGAAGTACAAAAAAAACACAAAAAACACCAAAAAACCCAACACACACACACACACACACACACACACACAAACAAACAAAACAAACAAAATAAAACCAAACCAATAGAGTAATCTTGAGAAAGAAGAACAAAGTGGGAGGAATCATGCTACCTGATAACAAACTATACTACGAGGCCATAGTAATAAATATAGTATGGTACTGGCATAAAACAGACATAAAGATCTGTGGAACAGAACAAAAAGTCCAGAAATAAACCCATACATTTATGGTCAATTAATATTTGACAAAGGACACAAGAATATACAATGTGGTAAAGATAGTCCACTCAAAAAATGCTATTGGGAAAATTGGACACATAAGTGGAAAAATAAATGAATGCAGACTACCTTCTTACACCATATTGAAGAATAAACGCAGAATGGATTAAAAACTTGAAAGTGACATTTGAAACCGTAAAACTTCTAGACGAAAATAAAGGCAATAAATTTTCATAGAAATATTTTTTATTCTGATATATCTATTTGGGCAACAGAAGCAAAAGAAAAACTAAACAAATGGGACTACATCAATCTAAAAAGTTGTTGCACCGCAAAGGAAACCACCAAGAAAATGAAAAGACAACCCACTGAAGGGGAGAACATATTTGCCAATGATACATCTGATAAGGGTTTAATACCCAAAATTTATGAAGAACTTAAAAAACTCAACATCATAACAAAATTAAACAATCCAATTTAAAAATGAGCAAAGAACCTAAACAGACACCTCTCCAGCGAGGACCTGCAGATGATTATTACACAAAAAGATGCTGAGCATCACTAGTCATTACAGAAATGGAAATTAAAGTCACAGTGAGGTATCACCTCCCATCTGTCAGAATGGCTATCATCAATAAATCAATAAACATCAAGTGCTGGTGAATATGTGGAGAAAAGAGAACTCTCGTGTACTCTTGGTGGGAATGCAGATTGGTGCAACCACTGTGGTAAGCAGTATGAAGTTACCTCAAAAATTAAAAATAGAACTGCTTTATGATCTAACATTTCCACTTCTGAGAATATCTCTGCAGAAACCTGAAACACTGATCGGAAAGGATATATGCAATGCTATGTTCACTGCAGCATTACTTACAATAGGAAAGATTTCACAGCAGCCCAAGTGCCCAGCAGCAGATAAGTGGAGAAAAGGCTGTGGTACATTAACACAACGGAATACGACTCACCCACACACACAAAAAGGAAATGAAGGAAATCTTACCTTTGACAACAGCATGGATGGAGCCGGTGAGTATTATGCTAAGTGAAGTGAAGTAAGCCAGTCAGAGAAATACAAGTTCCTTATGGTTTCACTTATATGTGGAATCTAATGAACAAAATAAACTACAATCAAAATAGAAACAGACTCATAGGTGCAGAAAACTGACTGAATACTGTCAGAGGGGAGGAGGTTGGGGGACTAGGGGGAAAAGGTGAAGGGATTAAGCAAAGAAAAGACTTACAGACACAGACAGCAGTTTGGTGATTATCACAGAGAGAGGGGTGTGTGTAGAAGAGGGCTTAGAAAGGATAAATTGTGATGGAAGGAGACCTGACCTGGGGTAAGAGGGGAGGGAGGTGAGATACATAATTCAACATACAGGTGATGTATTACAGAACTGTATACCTGAAAGCTACATGATTTCATTACCAATCTCACCCCAATATATTCAATTTAGAAAAATAGGCCATTGTGGCACATGCTAAAACCTGGATGGACCCTGAAGACATGATGCTCAATGAAATAAGCCAGTCACAAAAGGACAAATAGTGTGTGATCCCACTCACATGAGGTCCCTAGAGCCATCAGAGTCATAGAGGTAAGATGGAGGGTACCAGTAATGGGGCAGTGGATGCAGAGTTGTTGTTTAGTGGCGACAGAGCTTCAGTTGGAGAAGATGAGAACAGTGATGGAGCGGATGGTGGTAACGGCAGCACAACAATATGATTGTTAAGTTGTGTTAAGGACCACTTAACAGCACTGGACTGTGCTCTGAAAAATAGTTAAAATGGTAAATTTCATTGTGAATATATTACTGTGATAATAATATACCCCCCCAAAAAATAGGAGGCTCTGTCCTGGGTGTGGGAGAATCAGGTAGAGCTGTTTTCTATCGGCCCTACATGGGCAGTTGGGTCACTGTCAATATCCTGGCTGTGAGATTTTTATAAGATATTATTGAGAGAAACCAGGTCAGATTCCATGGGCTACCTCTGCGTTCTCTCTTATAAATAATGGAATCTACAATTATATTTTTAAAAGGTTAAAAACTAAAAGGGGTGACAACCAGATTTGGTTGTCTTGCCCCAGGGAATCTGGTCCAGCAGGTCCAGTTGGGGTCAGGGCTGAGTATAAGGAATTGCCCACAGGAACTGGTGGTCAGTGGGATTGAGGGCCACCATCCAGACCAGTGACCTACACAGCTAAGTTCTCATCCCATCATGAAGCTTCCACAGCTTTTAATACAGCTGCTGTGTCTCAGCCACCTCTAATGCGATCACTCGGGGGAACAGCTCCTTCACTGTGCCACCTGGTTTCTTAAGGGAGCTTCAAACCTTTTAACCAACTCACAAAACACAACACAGGTAGTGCAATCCTCCCACAGTGACCCTCTCCTTCATTACACCACATCCACCAAGTGACAAGGATGGGCCTTTTGTGCCATTCCAGGAACGCTGGGCCAGGGTCTCGTCGACAGAGCAGATTCACTTCTCCGTGCCTTGGTTGGGACCTGGGTACAGGGCCCAGGAGTGACGGAACCCAAGGACAAGGATGAAGGAAGGCAGCATTGTCCTTGGAAGCAGGTGCCTTTTAATCATCTACAGATCTCAACCGTAGAAAAGATACCTATGCCCTGTTAAAGGTCAGGAAAGGTAAATAGTTTTTCTCTTTGTACTCGACAGAGTGGTGCTCAAAATGAACTAAAAATAATACCCTGTCTTCATATGCTCTCTCCTTCCACAGATGGCTCCAATTTTCCTGTCAACTTGAATGTGAGATGGAAGAAGTAATGCTGGTGGATGAAATCAACACATCCCTATTTTAACGGGTGAAACGTAGATGAGAGATGGAGTGTCACTCGTTAAAGGTTTGGTACTTTACTCTGTGGTCAAGTAGGGAGTTTGTAATTGTCCATCCAAACCTGTACCATTAGGGTAATAATGTAGGGCTGTCATGAAGGCATTTTCAGTGTCTGTACCCCATAAAATCTTGCTCTTTTTGGTCCATGATGTGGGCCAGGGAGCCACCAAAGCTCATCCTCTGCACGCAGTGACTCAGGGCTCCAGGGCTCCCCTGGCTTGTGGATTTAGCTGGCAATGAGCACAGCTCAATGGTGTAGAAGTCGGACAGACGAGCGGTGTCAGGATGGCCTGGGAGCAGCCACTCATGGCTATCCTTGCCTCTGGCCAGAGCTGATTCACATGGTGAGAGAGGCTCAGAAATGCAGAACAGCACAAACTCCTTGCTACTTGGCACACAGGGCAGCACACTCACCCTCTTGTTCCTTTACCTGTGCAGCCAGCCAACTCAGTCACTTTCAGGAAGAACATCCAGAAAGAATAATAAAATGAAAGTACCTCATGCCAATCCACATAGCACTTCAAAGTACTAAGAGTAAAAACTCACTGTCCATGCATTTCTACAGAAAGGCTACTTGCTGTCCAGACCCATATTCTTGCTCTTTTTTCTTCTTCTCAAAAGAAGAAAACACATCATTCTGGAGCCATCGAGATGGAGCAGATCAATGGCCAGCTGTCCACCCAATGATGTCAACCATGGTCTCAGAGAGAATAGTATCTGCGGACTCCAGAGAGAGCAGCAGTGGGCTGAGTGGGGAGAGAATTGATAACTTGACCAGTGACCAGCACGGTGGTGAGCTGATTTGTCTTTAAGGCAGCAAGTCTTAGCACTGATCTGTGCGCAGGACGGGAATGACTCAGAGAAGACTGGACCAGGGGCCTGTTGGAGCCAGAGTGGCGGCTGCACTGGACCCTTCCCCCTTCTATCCTGGCCGGGCCCTGGACTCCAAAGTATTGTGGTGACTCCTGATTATTTTTCTTCTTTTTCTCTTGCCAGTTTTCCTTGAAAACCATCCTGTTATATGAAGCTTCCACACAGCTCATGGGTGGAGAGGACTGTAAGGTTCTGAGAGAACCAAAGCTTCTAGCAGAAGGACCAGTAAGGTGGCTGAAATCCAGGGAGAGAGGAGCTGTGGGTGAGCTGGACCCGCACAGAGCACACCCTGGAGGCCAGCATAGGCTCTGCGCATGCTGATGCTGAGGTCACCCCCAGAGCTGCTGAGACACAAGTGACTCTGAACTTCATATGCTCCACAGCCTTACACAGGGGGCTCTCACCTCTGACACTCCATGGTGGGAAGACAGACTGTGGAGCCCCGTCCAGCAGGGGCAGCACATCCATCACCAGCCTCATGTGAAGTCTGGAAGGAGAAAGGATCTGCATGTGAATAGGCACAGGGCTCAAGTGCAAGGGGCCAGGGCAGTAGAGCCCCCAGCCTGCAGACCCACCACACCCTGCACTTTAGTTCCAAGTACAAGCTCTTTTTTGCAATAGTAACAATTGTAGATTTGACTTTGAAGAAAAAATAACCCAAATTACATTAGAGATTTCAATTTTGGTTTGTCACATCTTCAGTACATGTTAGCTGAACCCATTGTGGTAGTCATTTCACAATGTAGGTGAATCAAACCATCCTTTTGTCTGCCTTAAACTTATACAGTGGTGTATATTGATTATTTCTCAATAAAGCTGGGAAAAATAAACAGTGCCTTAATAAACAGGAAAAAAGTGGTTATAGATGCAGTGGAATGAAAACACCATAACTAAGAGAAAACAAATCAGGATACACACATTAGAAATAGTATCATCTTGCCCTGGAGGCGTGCTCACTGGTTGAGCCTTGATCTATGAACCAGGAGGTCATACATGGAGTCCCTGTCAGAGTGCATGGGTCTCCATCCTTAGTAGGGGGCATGTAGGATGCAGGTGATGAATGATTCGTTCTCATCATTCATATTACTACCTCTCTCTCTCCCTCTCCTTTCCTCTCTGAAGTCAATACAACATATATTAATATAAATGAATTAATAGTATCACCTCAAAAAGGTATCTAGATATATAAATGTACGAAAGACAAAAGGAAATACTTTGAAATGTTGACAGTGGTTAACCTTGGATAGTGGAAAGAAGTGATTTCCTTTACTTTATACTATTCTTTTTAAAATTCTAATGATCCTATATTATTTTGATAATGAAAAAAATCTTCTAAAAAACATTTAAGTAACTTTTTTTGGTGTAAAATGCAGTTTGCATCCATGTTCAGTGACCATCCACTTATCTTTGAGAAGCTTAAAAAGTGCTTTGGGTTGTAAAATATCCTTTAAAATGCATTCTTGCACTCCAACAGCTCCTGAATGAGAACACTGGGCTTTGGAGATGCTGGGTCTGCTTGGAAAAAATAATGAGCAGGGGTTGGAGGCGCGGTAGGGGATGGGGCGGGTCAGCAACCCTGAAGAGAGGCTCTTAGGCAGGATGCCTCAGGGTCCACAGCTCAGGCTGTATTTGAAGAATTCCTCATTGGAAGGCTGATATCTACAGTAAAGTTTCAGATTTGATAAACTTAGGACATGAGCCACAGTAACTTTTTTTAAAACGGTTTTTGCCGTTCATATTGCAAAATCTATATATATAAAAGGCTAATGTGCTAAGGATTCCACCACCTGACCACTCACTATGAAGAGCACTGACCACCTGGGGCAGACGTTCAATACTGGAGCTGCTGTGACCTGAACTGGCCATTTACAGAAGAAGGGCACTGCGCACCCAGAGTCCACAAGCAACACTGCGCTTTTACCAAGTGGGACACAGGCCCCGCCACGAACCCATGGCACAAAGCCCACAGGCCAGCCCAGCACAGAAATGGTGGCTGTGGGCACCAGGTAATGATGTCACATAGTAATGCCAGGCTTCCTCTCCCTAGCGACTAGCCTCCTTGGAGTTTCTTCACCCACTTGCTTTATAGCCAGGTGCAAACATTTTACACTTTAACCAAATGTCTTTGAAGTGTTTTCATGTGCCTCATCTCATTTGATCCTCACTGAAGTCCCGGAATAGGTAGAGAGGAGACTTGGTAGAATCCTGTTTTTATTTCATTAGCCAGAAAATGGAGGATTATAATGTTTTAAAAATTTACCCAACTGAAAAGAAGCAAGAAATGGTAGAACCTGAACATGACTTCAGGTTTTCTCACTGCACGGAATATAGTCAATCAGGGCTATAGTTAAATATTTCTCCCTTTGTTATCTCTGCATGATCCACAATAATAATCTACTTTAATATTGGTATTTATGCTGTTTTGCTGGCAATATCCTGAAAAAGAAATTGGGACACTTCACTAGGCTGGAAAAAGTTTACCTAATCAGAAAGCAGGTCTAAGTAAGCGAGTATATATATATATATATATAATCACTGGCGCCAGTTGCATGTGTTTCCATCTGTCATTGTTGATCGTGAATTTGGTATACACTTCTATTATTGAGAAAGGGCAAATAGTGATCTTACAATATTTCTTCTAATTAATTTCCTTTCAATGTGCACGAATTCATGCACTGGGAATCTAGTAATTAAATAATACTATCAAGACTCCTAAGAGAAACATATATATACAGAAAAGATTTTTAAAGGATTCAGATCTCCGAAGTCACAGCTCTATGGTTCTAACCTCAACTGGGTCTATAGAGGCTGACAGGAAAAATAGAATGAGCACTTGCCCTGGGTTCTCATTTGATCTCTGCTATTAATAGCTTGTGGTCTTGGGGATTTCACTTACCCTTTCTGGGTCTCCTAGCTGCATCTATAGGATGAGGGTAAAATTGGACCTCTTAAATAAGGTTTCTACAAACGCTTCAAAAAATAATTGTAGGTTCAGATTTCTACAATGTTCCTAAATATCTCAGCAATAATAAACTTTTCCTTGTTTTAAACTTTGTGGTACAAAACTTCACAAAAATGTAAACACAGTTTTATAATACTACTCATTTCAAAAATATACAACCTCTATAAAACTTATCCTATAACATTTTGGTAGATACTATTAAACATTTCTTAGTAACTGTACTATAACCCAAATTCATAAATTTAGCATTATCTTTTTAAAACATCAATTGCATATTCTTTGTATTGGTGTGAAAAGGCTCAGAAAATACAGATGTGTTGAGCACTATATGTCACTTGTATTAAAATTCAACAAGTAACTTTCCAGGTATGGAAAACTTCAGCTGAAGCCAATTTTTGGGGTGTAAAAATCAACTCTTGTAAACATCAAATTAAAATGTGGCTGTATTTTCTGCCTTAAAAGTTAAAAAAAACATAAGAGTTGTTATTTGACTCACTCAAATGGTTTGTGAAGCTGAAATACTTCCATGTAAGGTCTGCCCCATCCTGACATTAGTTTAGTGCAAGGACTGAGAGCCACATGTCACCTATTCTCTCCAGTGAGGAAGGGAGCTGTGTGTGAATCATTCCTACCACTAAGCCCCTCGGACAGCCAGCCGCTAGGCAGCAAGGATGCCAGCCTCAGCTCACAGGTGGGAGAAGTGCTGCCATCTCTCTCAGAGCACTTCCAATCTCCGCCCGAGAAGGACAGGCCCGACCAGCCAAGACCAAGTCAGGCCACTGCTGGGCTCTAAGTAAAGACTGACGATTGTCTCTACCTCTTATTTCTTCTGAGACCAAACCAACCAACCTCCCATGCAACCAACCAACCTCCCACCCAATCAACCAACCACCCACAACCAACCACAATTTAATCATCATCCTTGACTGAAGCCACTGCTGAATAAACACCAAGTTGTATATGGGCTCACGTGGTGACTACCCTCCAAGACACATATTCCCAGGCCTGGAATAAGCTCTGCCCCTGCCCATTTTTTTCCCTCAGCTCGACTCTCCACCCTCACCCGCTCACCCCCCCCCCACACACACCCTATTTGACCAGGTTGTTAACTTTCTAGGGACTACAGATCTGTCTTGTCTCCTGGCTTGAGACACAAGCCCCAGAGAAGCAGGACACCTCACTGCCTGGCTTAATAGACAGGGGGCCCTGCTGGGGTCTGGCTGGAACTCTGTCCCCAGCTGCCACCTGTCAGCTCAGCAGCCACAACTCCTCCAGGTTCAGGGAGCACATGTAACCTGCCCCACAATGACAGGAGACCAGACCACACTGGGGCTATTGGTCTCTCACTGGGGCTCTTGGTCCCAGGTTGCAACTTGATGGAACCTCTCCACTCTCCTGCTTTCTCCCAGGAGCCAGGGGCTGGCCAAGTCCCACCCTTCGGGAAAGTGACTCCTTGGCTGCCCCCACAGAGCAAGGCCCAGGGGAACCCCAATCCTCCAAGCGTTTTAAATACCTGACAAGCCCAAGTTCACCCTTGGAATGAGCCCTTCCCGCCCACAACAGCCACTACCCCGTGGGACCCTCCAAGTCCCAGCACCTGGGACAGCCATGGGCAAACTATGGCCCGCGTGCCGGATTTGGCCAGTGTGAAATAATAAAACTAAAAAAAAAAAAAAAGACGGCACCATTTCATGTAATGATGTTTACTTTGAATTTATATTCGTTCACACAAACACTCCATCCATGCTTTTCTTCTGGCCCGCCAAGAACCCATTGTGGCCCTCAAATCAAAAAGATTGCCCACCCCTGTTCTAGAGACAACTGCCTTTCCAGCTCACTTGAGTGGAGAAGGTCAGGAGACCAGGATGTCTCTCTGTTGCTTCCAGTTCTTCCAACGCTCTGGGCAGAAGAACGCCCAGGGCAAGAGATGTTTCTGTTGCTAGGGAAACAGGTGCAAGCACCACCTCCAATACCCCTCGCCCTCTGGCACGAGGCCCACACAGGTAACCAAGGGCAGGCCCTTTCAGCTCACACTTGGGCGCCAACTGGGGGTCACACCTGGGGAGCCCACACCTCTTGCCCCTCATCCCGGCTGTGTGCATGTGTGTGTGTGTGTGTGTGTGTGTGTGTGTGTGTGTGTGTGTGTGTGTCCGGGATGGTGAGGGGAAGAAAGCGGGGGATGAGGGATGCTCATCCTGGGCTCAGGAGCAGGTTGGTAAGTGTCAGAGGTCTGGAGGGTGTTGGAGGGTGTGTCATGTTCACTGCCCAGGTCATGGCTCACAGGAAGGGAAGCTGAGTGCTGGGGTCGGAGCTCTGCTGCCCACTTGTTAAATCACAGGGGTGCTCAAGGGGTCATCAACTTCACTCCCTGCCTGGAGGTCTTTGCAGATGCCCCTGTCTGCCTGATCTGGGGAGCAGAATGGGTGGTGGGCATCTTCCCCACTGGTAATGCCCGGGGCCCCTGATGCCTCCTGGCCCAGTAGCAGGCTCTGTCTATGCAGAGCTCCAACAAGGGCAGCGTTGAGGAGCTGGCTGACAGGTTCACTTAGGCCCTCAACGGGTACAAAGGGCATTTGCGTCAGGACAGGAAAACCGTCCAGTGCCAAACTGAGATGAGAGCTGGCCCACACCCAGGACCCTGAGGTGACTGGGGTGGGACCAGAAGTCAGACTCAAATCTGGGGCCTCAAAGTTCTCACAAGCCCACTCCCAAAGTGATCTGTACCTTCAATCCTCCCGACCAGCTCCCTGGTAGGGGAGAAAAGCAGTCTTTCTTCCTGTGCTTCTTGGGATCAGAGAAAAGGCATCTGTTGCTGTCTTTGCCTCATGCTCCTTTCAACTGATGAACTCCCTGCCCCAAGTATCCTGTGGACCAGACCCAGCCCGACTGTCCTTGTAGGCCTTCTCCAAGCCTTACAGATCATCCCACTTGATAGTGCTGTGTATTTAAAAAAGAAAAAAAAAGAGGGGGGAAGAAGGGGTAGGGGGGTTAGGGGCATAGGAAGGGATTAAGTTCTTGAATACTTTTCTCTGCAACCTATCACCTCACAGAGGACGACAAACCATTGCAGCGTGGCCAGCTCAGGAGCTGTGGCCTGACCCAACTCCATATCATCCCAACAAGGACAGAGTTTTCCTCAGTGATTCAGGCTTTCACTGTGGCTCCACCTTGACACAAATCAATTGTTGCTAGCTCAGCAGGGCTGCCAGGAACATCCTCACTGTGTCCTCACAGAATAGGTCTGCCATGACACAGGACCACAGATTGGGTGGAAGGTTCCTGATGCCTCCTGGCTCAGTACCCACTCTGTCTTTGCAGAGCTCCAAGGAGGACATCATTGAGGTGCTGGCCCATGGACCCGACTACACCACCTACGGGGTCAGGGTGCAGGTGCACCAGGCTGACGACACAGACCAGTGCCTGTCTGAGGTGAGAGCTGGCCTCGAGGGTCTCTACACCCACAACCTCAACACAACCTGGCAGTGCCCAGAACCCACACTCAAATCTGGGGACTCCCCGGGCACCCTCCCAGGACTCTCCCTAGTGTCCCACAGCCCCAAGACAAAAAAATGCGGACCCCCATGCCCCCCTCCAGCAACATGGGACGGTAGAGAGACGCTCCTCACATATTTGTAGCAATATCAGAGAGAGAAATGTCCTGTGACTTCACAGTGGACCATGAGCACTTGGGCATTTTGCTGTTTGTGTTGCTTAAACTACACTTGCCACATATCCTCTGGAGCACTCAGCTCCACTGTCCTTGCAGACGTGGTCCAGTCGGGGAGGTCGTTTGCCCAGCGATGTGGCCTTTCAGTGCTAATGGACATGGGCCTAATGCAGTTCAGCTGCCATGTCAGCAGTGCTGCCCGGAACACTGATGTGTGTCGGAACGGACTGTGTTAGGTTGCTTGCTTGCGCTGCCATAACATAGGGCCACACTGGGTGGTGTTAACAGCAGACATTCATTTCCTCACCATTCAGGAGGCTAGAAGTGAGAGATGGTGCTGTCAGCGGGGCTGGTATCTCCTGAGGGGGTCGCTCCTCAGCTTGTAGATGGCTGTCTTCTCTCTGTGTGTCACATGGACTCCCCTCTGCACTGCCACCTGTCCTCCCCTCCTCTTCTAAGGACTCTGGTCAGATTCGATGAAGACCCACACCACTGAATTCACATCACCTGAATGACTGGCTTGAAGACTAAAACTCAAATGCAGACACATAATCAAGTTCGAGGGGTTGCAAAGTCATGGGATTAGGGGTACACAATTCAGACCACAGGACATGTAATGTCCCCAGCTGGAGATGGATGCCCACTGCTGGGGGAAGGACGAGCATGTGTAAAATTTGAATGGCTGCAGGCAGATTCCAAACCCAAAGGGCTGTGGCAGGGACATTGCCAACAGCAGTTTCTCATGATGGCTGCTGCCTTGCTCCCAGCCTGGCCCGGGAAATCTCACTCATTGAAAGTTTCACCTGGCCGACATCAAGGTGTCCAACTCAAACACAGTGTTCTGTCCCTGGAAATTGCCTCATGGGGACACTGAGGCACCTGTCACTTTACACCCACCACATGGATTACCTCCTCGACAAGTCCTCGGGTCAGATTCCTGCCCCGTGATCGCCTTTCTCCCACCTGCAGTCTCCAGGCATTTGCCACCTTGCGGAATCTGCCATCTCCATAATGAGGGTCTTAAAATGCCTTTTAATGTAAAAGGATAAAACATAACTTGCTCTTTTGAAGTCAAAGGCTTTCACAGGCCATATCTACCGTGTACACTGTTCCCACGCTGGGGAGGGACAACGTTCCCACACCCTTTCCACCCATGTCAGTAGCAGGGAAGTCCCCGGTACCTGAGAAGGAATGTCATGCAGGACAGTACCCAGTTCTGACCTGCATGCCCTTGAGCAGGCATCTGATATTTCCTAAGCCTCTGTGTTCTCATCTCTATAACAAGGACCTTTCTTTGGGACTCACAGGGCCCGGGCTCTTCATATACACTATCACGAAAAGGAGGTTGGTTGATCCTCAGCTAAAGGGAAGGGGGCGGGGGCGGGGGGTAAGATGCCGAGAAGGTGGCAATTGTATGAACATGTACGGAACTTCAGTGGCACTTTGAAGACCTAGAACCTTGTCCTGCCAGGACACTCCTGTCCCTACTCTTGCACTCGTCCCAGTGGGGCTGGGACCTCCCGACTGAGCTCCAAATCTCCATCCTTGTGGGATTCACGGTCATGCTGCTGACATGGATATCCTTCCTTCTCCCACCCAGTGTGCAGCTGAGCGAACTGGTAACCTGCATGAGTCCTGCAGGATGCAGGCCCTCCAGGAAGGCACCTCGGAGAAGGTGGCCAAGGCCATGGTACCAGCTTTCCCGGGGGGAATCGTCCCCCACGTCTCCACGCTGGCCTGCTACAGAGCCCAAGGGTTCCTGGACGAGCTTCTAACTAGGTGAGCACACACTTGTGATTCTGCCCACTGCTAGCTGTGAGGCATGAAAACGTCACCACATCTTCCCGAGTCTCAGGATACTCCTCTGAAAAGTGGGCTGCTGGGGGGGGGAAACCTCATAGCACTGCTGTGGGGACAAGCCATGGCAGGTCTCACCTGCTCCCTGGCTCTGCAGACAGGGTAGGTGGATGTGCGGCGGTCGTTGGTGGCAATTCTTTCACTCTGTCCCATGGAAAGAACTCTGACACACCCATCAGCGGCCTGTGGCATCGGAGGTTGGAAAAGCACATGCAAAGCAACCTGTTAAGCAGTGTGAGGTTTCACCTAGCCGGTCCTGGTCCTTGGTGGACCACACTGGGGATTTCTGGGGAGAGCAGGGGCCCAGGCCCACTCAGATGTATGGCATGCTTCTGGTTGGAGTTTCTTTACTCAAAAATGTGCACGCACTTTTGGAGACACTGAGCCTGACTCCAGGAATGAAACAGACACAATCCCTGGGCCTCAGTTCTGGGCAATGGGTCCAGCAGTCACGCTGTCCATCATTCGCAGGTCGTGTCCACCATCCATCAGGGCTGATGCGATCAGAGTGATTTTTCCATCTGGAGGCACACCTGCTTACAATGCCCGGGCTGACACACCGCAGGACCAAGTCATAAAGTGAGTGGTCTCCGGGTCCAGAGGGAGGGCCCCCAGAGTCAGCATTGTGGGGACTGTGGTGGGTGGAGGGTGGAGAGTGCCTGGCAGAACCCTAATCTTATACATCATCTGATTCCCAAGAAAGGCCTGGGCTCTGGAGTCTTCTATTCCAGGAGGATAGGAGTCAAAGATGACAGTGGGTGGGGTCCCGGGCCTTGTAGACCCAGAGGGGACGCTGTGCTGAGTTGTCCCTCACAGTCCCCTCCCACCCCCCACAGACCCACCCGCTCTGCCTGCCCCCTCCATATCCATCTCCCCTGACCGCGGTGGCCCGGCTCAGAACAGGACTGTGGTGAGCAGGCTGCTCACAAGTCTGTCTCAGTCCTCAGCCCAGATGCCCAGGGCCTGGAGGGTGGGGGTGGGCAGTGCACTGGACCTTCAGGAGAGCTGCCAGTGGGAAGAAGAGTCTGACACAGACTCCGTGTTGAACCTGCTGGATCCCACAACTGCTACAACCAGGACAGCCACACAGGGGCCGGGGGTGGCATGGGGCTGTCCCCTGGGTGGGCAAGGGGGGCCTGCACAGAGGCTCAGATCTAAACAAGTGTGCCATGGGAGGTCAGAGTGGAAGGAAACACCAGGACTCAGACTCTGCTGCCCTCCTGCCTCTCCCCAGGGCCTTTGCTGCGATGGTGGGGACCTGGCTGGACCACGTCCAGGGTTTGGGGCAGCCCCTTCCTTTCGCCTGCTTCGAGGTAGAGCAGGCCTTGGTGCCCGTCAACTCCCCCGCCTCACACCTGGTGGGCCACGCCCAAAATCTATGGTTGGCGCTGCAGCACCTTGAGCCCACCGAGGATACTCAACAAGGTGCGGCGGAATGATCATCTGGGCAGATCATCGGGGGAGGGCAGGCTCATGGGCTGGAGTTCCCTTAAAGGCGGTGGCATCTTTCCTGTCTGCAATAAGTCACAGGAAAGCCAGGAGTGTGAGTCAATCTGTCTCTTTCTCCTGCTCCAGTTCCACGCTCAGAGCTCCAGAGTTCTCCGGAGGCAGAGGAAGGGTCTGCTCAGGGGCCAGAGCCTGGTCCAACCAGAGGCCCTGCCCTGGCCAGGCCTGGCCCGAGGCAGTACCTGAAGCCATTATGGAGCCAGCTACTGGCTGCGCTGGAAGCCTTCTCTCGTGCTGTCAGAAGAGTTCTAGGCGATTATCTTAAATAATTCAGAGGAATACATCCCAACTGTACATTTATAATAGTAAATAAGGATAATTTCTAAAAGTACCCACCTATTTATGTAGACTATGTCCCATTAAGTTAAATACTCCTCTTGATTAAATAAGGATGTTTATTAAAAACACGTGTAGACTATGTCTTCTCATGTACATATACATAATTCCATACACACACACACACACACACATGTACACATATATGCTGGCATGGAAGGTGCTCACTGTATAATACAGTTTTAAAATAAGTTTTGAAACATTTAATTTCTTCTGATATCTACGTATACACTGATAAAATGGGGAAATAAAATCTGGAAATATATACACCAAAATGTGCACACTAGTGAACTGTCAGAAGTGAAACTACTAGAAGTGACAGTTTCTTCTCATTTTGCTTTATGTATAGGTTCTGGTTGACACAAGGATCATACCTCCAATATATAGATAGACAGTGGAGAGAGGAAGGGAGAGGCAGAGAACATAGATGAGAGGTGCACCAGCCGCCTCCTACCCACTCCCGCCAAGGAATTGACCGCAAAACCCTGCCACGTGCCCTCCCTGGGAACTGATCCGGAAACCTTTCAGTGCAAGGGGAGATGCCCATCCAATGAGCCCCATCAGCCGGGGCTAGACTCAGTATATATTTTAAAAAATACACTTTGATTGATTTCATGGAGGGAGAAAGGGCGAGACAGAAACCTAAACCATGAGAGAGAAGCATTGATCGGTTTCCTCCTTCATGACCCCTATTGGTGATCCAGTCTGCATCCCGGGCCTGTGCCCTGACCCGGAATCAAACCAACTGTGCACTCCTGCCTGCTTCACAGGCGGAAGCTCAACCACCGTGCAACACTGGCCAGACTCAATCATATCTTTCTAAACTTTCCCAAGAGCCAATTTGTCTCTTGAAATGGTCCCATGAAAGGAAAAATTACTTAATGGGGGGCATTCTACTTCCCTCGCTGTTTAGCTGGATTTGCCTTTTGGCCAGAAACAGCCAGTAGACTAGCTCTCAACCATACTTAAAATCACTAGGGATAGCAAGAGCATTGCTTGGTTGCAACAGGAGTAACTCAAAACAACTCCCCCCACTAAACACTTCCTGAATCATTTCCCTTCCTCCATGAGCCCAGAATTTAACTCACCAGTCAAACTCAGCTTAGGGAGAGGCAATGGTTCCACTGGAACAGGACGGTACTGAAACAAGGTACGCAGCCCTGGTTCTACCGGAGGGGCCATAGTTCACTGACACCACCACTGGAACAATCTATAATTGAAACGAAAACCACCATGTCAGAAAATTCTAAGCAGAAAGGACAAAGGAATGCCATTGGTGAGTATTTCAAAAGGAGGCACGCTGTGCAAGAGGGATCCGTTCAGTGCTGTGGCCCAATCATCCAAAGCTCATCGTTCTCATGTGAGCAGCACTCTTGCTCTGAGGGGAGACACATTTCCTTTCTTTCATTTCATATTTGCTTTCAAGGCAAACCAGCTAGCTGGTCAATACACCAAGCCAATAGCCCTCAGGTATCCAACAAGAGAAACCCAAATGCCTCAGTGAATTTTAAGTTTTACTAAATTAGAATTTAAAAAAATTTCATTTTAAACTGATATGTGGCTGCCCAGCTGGGATGGCTCAGTGCTTGAGCGTGGACCCCAGAACCAAGAGATCCCCGTTTCATTCCCAGTCAGGGCCCGTACCGGGGTTGCGCGCTAGGGGCTATGGGACCATTGATGCTCACTCATCATTGATATTTTCTCTCCCCTTCCCAGCCTCCTCACCGCCCCCACCACCACCCCCCGCTCTCTCTGTTCCCTTTCCCTTCCTCCCTCTGAGATCAGTAGAAACATATATGTTTAACCAGTTCTATGTGGATAATATGGACCCTATGAGACAGGGTACTTCAAAACACTAGGCAACCGTTGTGAAACAGTCATCCCTGTATCTCGGGACACCTTTCCTCCACAAGTCCACACAGAAGAAATGTACGGGGCCCTTAGTGATCACAGTAGAAACAGCAAGCTCACTATCCCACATGTCCCCACTGCCCTTCCCCTCACCACCTCCTCCTGGGCTGAGGCACCTCCTTCAGGAGCAGTTTGACACTAAACTGCTCCATGTCCCTTGCAATTCGGACCGTTCTGCCCAAGGGTTCACGAAAGACTCTCATAGTTGATTTCTGAAACACAAAGTTCCTCCCTGATATAAAGCACAATAGCGAGGAGATGATTTTTTTCCTCTCGTTGATGCTGAGAGCTTACCCTGACATCACTGAGCAGCTGAATTCAATATTGGATCCACCTACCTGTGGACTTGTTCTTTTGTGAGAAAGACAAGGCCCTACTGTTAGCTTCATCACTATTCTGCTGCTTATAATTCTCAGATTCCACACTGAATGAGATCGTTAAAACCCCTGAGGGTGGACAGGGTTGTAGCATTTCATGGTATTGCAAAAAAAACAACAACAACAAACACGAAAACACAAACAAAAAACGATGGGAGCAGAGAGCAGGACAGGGGAAAGATGGGAGATGCCGGAAAGAACACCAGCCTTCCACCGACTCTAGAGGGAGACGTCTGGACACAGGGCATGGCACAGCTCTAAGCTGGGCTGGCAGAGTGTGATGCCAATGAGGATCTCAAAGTGTGACCACAGAAAAGGGGTGAGGGAGAGACAAGACTGCAAAAGAAGCTAAGGTCCGACCATGGAGGGCCTGGAAGGACACGCTAAGGATTTGAGACTCATTTCTAAAGGCCATAGGAGAGCACTGTCAGTCTTCAGAAGAGACATGATCATATACTGACATTTTCAAAAGATCCTTCGGGCTGCCGGTAGAGAATGCTTAGGGACCTGGTGATACTAGAGGTTGATAGGTCACAGAGAATGCATGGGATCAGGAGGCCCTGAAGTCAATGTGGCTTAGTACTCTTGCTGCTCACCTTGATGGCTTCACACTAGAATTGTCGTATCAGGAATGTCAAGGTGGAAATCGATCCCACTCATGGGACTTGACAGCTTATGTCTACAAGTTACAATAAAGTAGCACGATATGCCGTATCTTTTCTCAGACCAAGACACTCTCAGAACAAAGTGAAGAACATACCAAAACCAAGATTTGCTAAAGTGGTAAGGAAAAGGGTGTGGACTCAGCTTTCAGACAGAATAACAGGTCAGTGGCACAGACAGAGAAAGGAAGAGAGAGGCTGAGAGGAAGGAAGGGACCTCAAGAACTAGAGTACCAGAGAAGTGACAGGACCTGACACCCCATCAGCTGGGCTGTACTCTATGTTGTTTAGAAGCGAATTTATGACATAGAGTCCAAACAAAACCGAAATACAAGCAAATGTCACCATACTGTTCACAAAACTTTTAATGAAACAGATGCTTACCTTGATGAAGTGTGCATACTTCTTCAGTTGTTCTGAAAAGCATTGTGTAATCCTTGCAGTAATGATCTAAGTAAAACTCCAATTTTAAGTCCCTACAACAACAAGAACATATAAAATACAAATAACTAGGAAGGTATTACAATATTCACCCCCAACAGTTAGCATTCATCAGTAGAACTTTCCCATTTAAAAACATACTCATGAGAAAAAAGGTAATCAAATCCAGAGCCCCTTTATTCTATTTCTGGACTTTCCTGTGCCCAGTATTGTAAGTGCAACCTCAACTACTTTTGCTAGACAAATTTTATGTAGGTGAAACTACTGTAAAAACACTGTGATCTCGGTTCTCTTCCATTACCTATTAGTTGTTGATTTTCAACAAACCATCTCTAGAGCCTCAATATTTTCTTCCAGAAAATGGGGAAATACCAGTTAATTCACTGTGAAGTTTTAAAACTAAATAAAATATGTGAAAAATACCAGAGCCCATTATTAGGGTTGGAAATCATTTCATTATAAAACAGTTTTCATCATAGTAATAATTTGTCCTAAGAGAAATAAAAAAATTAAAATGCCATGTATCAGAATGCAACTTCTTTATCTCAAGGAAGATCACAAAAATTAGAAAATGTTCTGTAATATTAACTCAGACGTTGATATTTTAATTCCATTCAATTTTATTATCAAGGGTCACAATACCCAAGTGTGTGACCTTTAGAATTCGGTGTTTAAACAGAATGCTGGCAAGGCTGTGAAAGTGCAGTGTTAGCACCATTTAAATGTAGATCCACTAGGAACCTGAAAGACACAGAAGGCGACAGCACAAGTGCAGCAGAGAGCCCACAGCTAACCAAGCGTCATGGTCTTGGAAACACACTCTGACAGGTTTTCTCATCACTAATGGGGATCATGATTCCCTGGCCTTGTTGACAATTTATGTAGCTAAACTGCAATTCTCTGAACTGTAAGCACTACTAGAATGTAGGTATTGTTACAGCATAGCAGGTATTGTTATAGACCTTCCACCACAGTGCAGGCAGTCAGCCTGTCAACATGAAATGCACTTTGGGTCACCCCCAGTGTTTACCATGTTTCCTGACTTCCTGCTGATCTTGGGACAAAGATGACTCACAAGCCCTTACATAGACAGTATCTTCAAACAAGTCTGTGTTTTGCAAAAAATGCTCTGGGTTCTTAAGGCCAATTTCTAAGTCACCTGAGCACTCCTGGAAGTTTTCACTCTACACACAGTATTTACCTTGCCAGCTGAACAAGGGGGGTCAACAAGTGAATGAATTCCTTCTCCCATCAGAGTATTCCATTTAGGCTCCTCAGAGACCCAGTGAAGTAGGAAAAAGATTGCTGGTATGTGAGAGAAGTGTAGAAGAATCCAGACTGAGATTCTGTGACAAGTCCTCATCCTTCATCTGAGAAACTTTCCAAAGGATTCAGACAAAGATCTGTTCAAAAGGTGAGACTCAACCTTCTGGTGGTGGTCTGACTTCAGTAAATACTCCCAATCCCGAGAAGAAGAAACAGATGTTGATTTTTTAAGTCATGCCTCCTTGTAATTAGGGGGGTGGGAGTGATCAAGGAGGGGTCGATGGGGGGAAAAGGAGACATATGTAATACTTTAAACCAGTGTTAAACTCAAACTTCCTAATGCTGCGACCCTTTAATATAGTTCCTTATGTTATGTTGACCCCCAATTTCACTGTTACAAATTAAACATAATTAAAGCATAGTGACTAATCACAAAAACAATATGTAATTATATATGTGTTTTCCCATGCTATTAGGCGACCCCTGTGAAAGGATCATTCGACCACTAAAGGGCTCATGATCTACAGGTTGAGAACTGCTGCTTTAAACAATAAGAAAAATTCATTTAAAGCAATTCAAGGGAGCAAATGGAGTGAGCAGCTGAAACTAATAAAACCCACCCCGAATTGGCGAAATTTCTCAGCTGGTGAGACCGTTTGCAGCCGGGAAGGGCAGAACTCGCCTGGAAAGGTAAAAAAAAAACCCACAGGGATTTGGGCAGGAAAGTTTGCCAGACCTCTGAGCCCAGAGGGTCGGAGGGAGATAGTGTGGAAGACAGCCGCGTCCCTTGGGACAGGCACAGCCCCTGACTGGGGAAAGGAGATCCGCGGGATTCCTGGCGCAGCCGGGGGATTTGAGAGCTGGGTTCTGTGATCACGGAGGACTGAGCCTAAAGGGGGCAGCCTGAAGAGCTGACCAGACCATGCCGTGCCGGTAAGAAAAGAGCTTACAGAAACCAAGCCTTCCCCGTTTCCGACGCCAGCGTTTTTTTGTTTGTTTTCACTGAATCCTGTTCATAAGATATTTCGGATACAGACACTCACCTGTGCTGAAGAGAGGGAGAGGGTGCGGAGGAGTGGAATCTGGGGAGAGACTGAGGAGAGAAGGGGAGCCGGGAGAGGTGGCAGCAAATTGAGTGCTGGGATACCCCTGAGCCCAGGACTGGGGCAGCCATTCTCTCTGAAGAGTGAGACTCCTCCCCCCAGCCCCAATTCAAGGAGCACAGCCACACCCAGATTCCACCCTGAATGAGAATAAGGATTAAAATAATCTGATCAGTCCCTGGGAGTTAACAGCGTCTGACCTATAGAGGGATTTTCAATCCCAGCAACAACACAGAGCGGATAACTATTAAGGAACCAGCTCTGGATAGTTGACCTATCCAAATCAGTTTTAAATGCGATAGAGAAGCCTTATAGCCTCAGAGGCCAACCCCAGAACACTGCCACCCAGAGGCTGAGCCACAAACTGAGTCTTTGCTAAACACAAAATAAGGCAGTCTGGGAAACAAATACGGCCTGCTTTAAAATAAGGACTGTGGTTTACAACACAGAGGAACAGTGTATCGCAGGAAAACTCAACACACTCCTGAATACCTGGCAGGACTAAAGGCGAGCCAGACTGAAGAACAGAAGAACCGAAGGACTTTCACTACTGCAATTTTTTTTTTCTTTTTTCACCTTTTAACTAAGAAACCATTTTTTTCTTTTTTTTCTTCTTTTTCCATCACCTGATTTTACCCTTTTAATTACTACCTTCTTATTTTTAACCAGTATTATTACTGCTACTATTTTACCATTTTTTAAAGTGCCATTTTATTTTTTCTTTATTTTATTTTGGGATTAGTGTCCTCCATTCTATTTTCATCGTTATATTATCAGTTGTTTCTAGTTTGCATCCATCTCCAGGGAGCTGTTGCTGGAATTTGTTGGGATTAGTGGCGGTTCTATAGGAGTATTCTCCTCATATAAAAAGTCTCTTCCCCTCTTCCACTTCATTCTCTCTTTTCGCTTTTTTTTTCTTTTCTTTTCTCACTTTTATTTTCCCCCCTCCTTTTTCCCAATTTCATTTTTGAACTCCTTTTTTTGGTCCCTACTTTTCTTTTCTTTTTTCTCTTTTATCTTTTTCTCTTCCTTCTTCCTTATCCCCTAATTCTCTTAATTCGGGTGGTCACCTTTATTTGGGGTTATTAATATCGTGAATATATTTGTGTTTAGTGCCTGGTACGTGGTGCCTTGTTGTGTTGTATTTTGTGCCTTTAAATCAACGCAGCAGATCCAAGCAACAGCAGCCTCCTGAGCACCACACAATCTTCTGAGGAACAGCAGCTGTACGTGAAGCCTCCCCCCACCATCCAGAAGAGCCACCACAGCTGTAAACAGCACCCACCAGAGGAGCTGCTGCCAACTGAGGAGCAGCTGCTACCGCAACCGCCCGAAGAGCAACCACAGACCAAGGAGTCACTGCCACCCAGGGAGCAGCCACTGAACGACTCAACGTCTAGATATGTCAGTGAGATCAAACATGGGTAGACAAAGAAACCCCCAAAGGAAAGAGAAGGACTCTCCTGAAAAGCAGCTAAGTAATACAGAGGCATGCAACATGACAGAAAAAGAATTCAGAATAAGGGTCCTTGAGTGCATAAACTGGATGGCGGAAAAAATCAACAACTTCTACAAGAAGCAAGAAGAAACAGATGAAAAAGTCAACTACCTATGCAAAAAGCAAGAAGAAACAGATGAAAAAATCAATAACATATGGAAGAAGCTAGAAGAAACAGATGAAAAAATCAACAACTTAAGTAAGACCCAAGAAGAAATGAAGAGTGACATAGCTGCAATAAAAAACACCATTGAAAGTATCAACAGTAGACTAGGAGAAGCGGAGGACCGACTTAGTGAATTAGAAGACAAGGAAGCAAAGCACACCCAAAATGTTTTGCAATTGGAGAAAAAAATTAAAAGACAGGAGGTGAGCCTAAGGGAGCTTTGGGACAACATGAAACGATACGACATACGAATAATAGGAGTACCAGAACAACAGAAAGATGAACAAGGATTAGAAAACCTATTTGAAGAAATAATATCAGAAAACTTCCCTGAGCTGGGGAAGAAAAAAGTCACACAAGCCCATAGAGTCCCAAACAAGGTGAACCCGAAGAGACCCACACCAAGACACATCATAATTACCATGGCAAATGTTCAGGACAAAGAGAGAATCTTACAGGCTGCAAGAGGGAGAGACAGAAAGTCACATACAAGGGATCCCCCATTAGATTGTCAAATGATTTCTCAACAGAAACACATCAGGCCAAAAAGAATGGACAGAAATTTACAAAGTGATGCAAAGCAAAGGACTGAATCCAAGAATACTCTATCCAGCAAGGCTATCATTCAAACTTGAAGGGGAAATAAGAAGCTTCACAGACAAAATAAGGCTAAGGGAGTTTCTCACCACCAAGCCAGCAATGCAAGGAATGCTAAAGGGACTGGTATAAAAAGAAGAACTAAAAAGCTCAGAAAGAAAACAGCCACCCAAAAAAAGAAATGGCCACAAACAAGTACCTTTCAATAATAAATTTAAATGTAAACGGACTAAATGCTCCAACCAAAAGACATCAAGTGGCTGAATGGATAAAAAAACATGACCCATACATCTGCTGTCTACAAGAAACCCACCTCATTAGAAGAGACTCACACAGACTGAAAGTGAAAGGATGGAAAAATATCTTTCAGGCAAATGGAAAGGAAAAGAAAGCTGGGATAGCAATACTTATATCGGAAAAAAGAGACCTCAAAGTGAAGGCCATAACAAGAGATAAGGAAGGCCACTTCATAATACTAAAGGGATCAATACAACAAGAAGATATTACCCTGCTAAACATATATGCACCCAATGCAGGAGCACCCAAATTCATAAAAAAACTCCTGGAAGATATCAAAGGAGAGATCAACAACAATACAATCATAGTAGGGGACTTTAATACACCACTGACAGCACTAGATAAGTCCTCTAGACAAACAATCAGCAAAGATACAGCAATCCTAAATGACTCACTAGATCAGATGGACTTAATAGACATCTTCAGAACACTTCACCCCAAAGCCTGGGAATATACATTCTACTCATGTGCTCATAAGACATATTCAAAAATAGACCATATATTGGGTCCCAAGCAAAGTATCCCCAAATTCAAGAAGATTGAAATCATAAAAAGCATCTTCGCAGACCACGAAGGCATAATATTAGAAATAAACTACAATAAAAACAACCCAAAATACTCAAACACCTGGAAGCTGAATAGCATGCTATTAAATATTGATTGGGTTACCAATGAGATCAAAGAAGAAATTAAAAACATCCTGGAAACTAATGACAATGAAAACACAACAATCCAAAACCTATGGGACACAATGAAAGCAGTCCTGAGAGGGAACTTTATAGCTCTACAGGCCTATCTCAAAAAACAAGAAAAAATGGTAGTAAATCATCTAACTCTATAACTCAAAGAATTAGAAAGAGAGCAACAAGAAAACCCCAGAGTGAGCAGAAGGAAGGAGATAATAAAGATTAGAGCAGAAATAAATGACATAGAGACCAAAAAATCAATACAGAAAATCAATGAAACCAAGAGCTGGTTCTTTGAAAGGATCAACAAGATTGACAAACCTCTAGCCAGACTCACCAAGAAGCAAAGAGAGAGGACCCAAATAAACAAAATCAGAAACGATAGAGGTGAAATAACAACAGACCCCACAGAAATTCAAATGATTGTAAAAAAATACTATGGACAGCTCTACTCCAACAAACTAGACAACCTGGAGGAAATGGACAAATTCCCAGAAAAATACAACATTCCAAAACTCAATCAGGAGAATCTAAAAATCTCAATAGGCCAATAACTATGGAAGAAATTGAAGCAGTCATCAAAAACCTTCCATCAAACAAAAGCCCAGGACCAGACAGCTTCACAGGGGAGTTTTACCAAACATTCAAGGAAGAACTAAAACCTATCCTCCTCAGACTACTACAGAAAAATCAAGAGGAAGGAACACTTCCAAGCTCATTCTATGAAGCCAGCATCACCCTAATACCAAAACCAGGTAAAGACAACACGATGAAAGAGAATTACAGGCCAATATCCCTCATGAACATAGATGCCAAAATCTTAGCGCATCGGATCCAGCAGTACATCAGAAAGATCATACACCAGGACCAAGTAGGATTTATCCCAGGAAAGCAAGGATGGTACAATATCCTCAAATTAATAAACACATAAACAAATTGAAAGAAAAAAAAAACCACATGGTCATATCAATTGATGCAGAAAAAACATTCGACAAAATTCAACACCCATTTTTGATAAAAACTCTCAGTAAAGGCGGGAGTAGAAGGATCATACCTCAACATAATAAAAGCCATATATGACAGGCCCACAGCCAACATCATACTCAATGGACAAAAACTAACACAATTTCCCCTAAGAACAGGAACAAGACAGGGATGCCCCCTCTCTCCACTCCTGCTCAACATAGTACTGGAAGTGTTAGCCATTGTAATTAGGCAAGAAGAAATAAAAGGCATCAAAATTGGTAAAGAGGAAGTAAAACTGTCCTTATTTGCAGATGACATGATATTATACATACAAAACCCTAGAGACTCCATCAAAAAGCTACTAGACTTAATACACGAATTTGGCAATGTAGCAGGATACAAAATTAAACCCAAGAAATCTGAGGCATTTCTATACACCAATAGTGAACTTTCAGAAAGACAGATTATAAAAACAATCCCGTTTACAATCGCACCAAAAAAATTAAGCTACCTAGGAATAAACTTAACTAAAGAGGTAAAAGACCTCTACTCAGAAAACTACAGGACGTTGAAAAAAGATATAGAGGAAGCCATAAACAGATGGAAGAACATACCGTGTTCATGGATTGGTAGAATCAACATCATTAAAATGTCCATACTACCCCAAGCAATCTATAAATTCAACGCACTTCCCATTAAAATACCAACGGCATACTTCATAGATCTAGATCGAACTCTCCAAAAATTCACCTGGAACAAAGAAAGACCCTGAATAGCTGCAGCAATCCTGAAAAAGAACAAGTAGGTGGGATCTCAATACCAGACATCAAGATGTATTACAAAGCCACTGTTCTCAAAACTGCCTGGTACTGGCACAAGAATAGGCATATAGATCAATGGAATAGAATAGAGAGCCCAGAAATTGGCCCGTACCAATATGCTCAATTAATATTTGACAAAGGAGGCAAGAACATACAATGCAGGCAAGATAGTCTCTTCAATAAATGGTGTTGGGAAAATTGGACAGATATATGCAAGAAAATGAAACTAGACCACCAACTTACACCATACATAAAAATAAACTCAAAATGGATAAAGGACTTAAATGTACGACAGGAAACCATAAAAATTCTACAAGAATCCAAAGGCCACAAAATCTCAGACATATGCCGAAGCAATTTCTCCTCTGATACAGCTATTAAGGCGCTTGAAACTAAAGAGAAAATGAACAAATGTGACTACATCAAAATAAAAAGCTTCTGCACAGAAAAAGAAACCATCAACAAAACAATGAGAAAACCCACTGTGTGGGAAAACATATTTGCCAATGTCATATCTGATAAGGGCCTAATCTCCAAAATTTATAGGGAACTCATACAACTTAACAAAAGGAAGATAAACAATCCAATCAAAAAATGGGCAAAGGACCTAAATAGACACCTTTCAAAAGAGGACATTCAGAAAGCCAAGAGACATATGAAAACATGCTCAAGGTCACTAATCATCCGAGAGATGCAAATCAAAACAACAATGAGGTACCATCTCACACCTGTCAGACTGGCTATCATCAACAAATCAAAAAACGACAAGTGCTGGAGACAATGTGGAGAAAAAGGAACACTTGTGCACTGCTGGTGGGAATGCAGACTGGTGCAGCCACTATGGAAGACAGTATGGAGTTTCCTCAAAACACTGAAAATGGAACTCCCATTTGACCCTGTGATCCCACTTCTAGGAATATATCCCAAGAAACCAGAAACACCAATCAGAAAGGACATATGCACCCCTATCTTCATAGCAGCACAATTCACCATAGCTAAGATCTGGAAACAGCCTAAGTGCCCATCAGTAGATGAATGGATTAGAAAACTGTGGTACATCTACACGATGGAATACTATGCTGCTGTAAAAAGGAAGTTACTCTTACCATTTGCAACGGCATGGATGGAACTGGAGAGCATTATGCTAAGTGAAATAAGCCAGTCAATGAAGGAAAAATACCACATGATCTCACTCATTCATGGATAATAGAGACCATTATAAACTTTTGAACAATAATAGATACAGAGGCAGAGCTGCCTCAAACAGATTGTCAAACTGCAGCGTGAAGGCCGGGGAGGGTTGGGGGACAGGAGGTAGGGGGGTAAGAGATCAACCAAAGGACTTGTATGCATGCATATAAGCATAATCAATGGACATAAGACACTGGGGGATAGGGGAGGCTAGGGGACTGTCTAGGGCGGGGGGCAAAAAATGGACACATATGTAATACCCTTTGTATTAATTTAAGCAATAAAAAAAGAATCAGATATTATGAATGAGAGAGGAAACTTTAAGAACCTCCAGTCCTGAGTCCTCATTTTAACCTGTTATCTTCTCTGAGTCCATGTATAATGCCCTTTTATTAAAAATACTGCTAAATACTACAAAATAAAAATCATGTCCTCCAATGTGGGCTCCTTGAAGTCAAGGGCAGTATATAAAAAAAATAAAAAATAAAGCAATTCAAGTTCCATTTTCACATTAAGTTGATCTAAGAATATGAAAAAAAAAATCACAATGCTGGCCCAGCAGGTGTGGCTAAGTGGTTGAGCATCAATCCATGAACCAAGAGGTCATGGTTCAATTCCTGACCAGGGCACATGCCCAGGTTTCTGGTTTTATTCCCAGGAGGGAGTGTGCAGGAGGGAGCCAACTGATGATTCTCTCTCATCAAGGATATTTCTATCTCTCTCCCTCCCCCTTCCTGTCCCTAAAATCAATTAAAACATTTTAAAAATTAAGTAATCACAATGCTGGAAAATGAAAGGAATATCAAAACACCTAAATGACTTTAGTGATCTTCTAAATCCTCTGTTGTCATTTCCAGTCTCCAAAGCACTTTCTCCACGAGATTTGAGGCTCTTTGTTGTCATTTCCACAGTCTCCACAGCACCTTCTCCAGAAAGAGATGTGGGACTCTTCCTTTAATGAATAATATAAAAATGCTTAGACAAAACCACAATTATTCATTTTGTTTTGAACAAGAAAAAAAGAGGTATACATTTGGAATAAAAAAGTTCAATAAAATTCCAAAAAGAAACTTATTGTAGGCTTTTTCAGACTTACCCTGTGATATGATAAATGCCTAAAATTAAAACAAAATGCTTATCTAAGAATTGCATCTAAATAATAGCCTATTAACAAATAATATCTAAATAAGAATTGTGGTGAGCTAGAAGGGGGCAATAAAAAAGGGGGGACATCTATAATACTTTCGAAAGGAAAGATTTTAAAAATAAATAAATAATTATGACATATAGCTATATACTATCTTCTCACCAGCTCAACACATGCACCATGGGAACTAAAAAAGGTAAAATAAAATTAAACAAATTAATGATAAATATTATAAGAAAAGATAAACTATGTGTGTAAATAAATTTTAAGAAAAGAGTAGACAAAAATTTAAAAATCTACTAGATAAAAGCCTTGCCACAAAAGTGACCTCAAACCGTGGCTCAACCTGTATTGACCTTATGTCCTTTATAAAACCAAAGATTACCAGAAGAGCTATTCATAACCTACAGTTTTCTTAATGATCTTATCATTCTTAGACAGTCAGAAAAAAATCTTTAGAAAAACTAAACTTTCCCTTGCAAAACATAAACTAGGAAATGCCATTCAACTTTCACTAGCATGCCTAACAATCACTTGAAATTATTTAATGGTATTTTATGGGTTTTTTAATTGTGCTTAAATATACATAATGTAAAATTTACCATTTTAACCATTTTGTGGTGTACAAATTCAGTACCATTAAATACATTCATTCATAAAGTTGTGTAACCTCAATGCTATGCATTTTCAGAACTTTTCCATTATCCCAAACAGAAACTGCCAATTCAACAACTCCCCCTTTCTCCCTCCCTCAGCTTCTATTATATTTTCTGTCCTTATGAATTTACCTAATCAAAGAAAAGTACCCCATGAAGGTGGAATTATACAGTATTTATGTTATGTTGGGTATAACATCCTCAAGGTTCATCCATGTTGTAGCACATCTCAGAATTTCCTTCATTTTAAAGGCTAAATATTTCACTGTAGGCATATACCACATATTGTATATCCAGTCATCTCTCCATACACACTGGGGTTGTTTCCAATTTCAACTATTGTGAATAATGCTGCTATGAACACTGGTGTTCGACTGAGTCCCTGCTTTCAAATCTTTTCATTTCAACATTTTTTATTAAGCTATTACATATGTCCTTATCCCCCCATTGCCCCCCACCCCACTCCCGTTCATGAACTCACTCCCCTGGGTCTGTGTCCATTGGTTATGCTTATATGCATGTATACAAGTCCTTTGGTTGACCTCTATCCCTTACCCCCACCCTCCCCTATGTTCCCTCTGAGGGTTGAGCATCTGATCGATGGTTCTGTCTTTTGTGTATATATACTCAAAAGGGAAATTGTTGGATCATATGGTAATTCTAGGTTTAACTCCCCCCCCCGCTAATTTATCTTGAAATTTATTGTTGAAATTATTATAGATGTCCCTTTCTATCCCCCATTGATCCCCTCCACCCTGCCTAGGTTTAATATTTTGAGAAACAGCAAATTGTTTCCCGTAGTGGCATTTTTTTTTTACTTTTCCACCAGTAATCACAGGGTTCCAGTTTCAACATCCTCACTTATTTTTTTCATTGTTTAATATATCAGTCATCTCAGTAGGTATGACATGGTATCTCACTGTGGTTTTGATTTGCATTTGCCTAATGATTAAACATGCTGAGCACTGTTTCATGTGCTCATTGGCCATTTAGAGAAATGTCCGTTCAAGCCCTCTGTCCAGTTTTAAATTGAATTGTCTGATCTGTGGTTGTTGAATTTAGGAAAAACCGGCATTAGAGCTACACTCCAACCTGAAATGTCCCAAATCTACGCTGTACCTATTATTGACTCAGCTTCCTTTTATGAAATCCCATCCTCCTAGTCTCTAAAAGCAGATAGTATTTTATTTTTATTTTTTAAATCTATATTGTTGAAAGTATTACATAGGTCCTCCTTTCCCAGCATTAATCTCTTCCGGACCACTCCCATCCCCACCCCAATAGTATTTTCATACTCTCCATTACTCCTGATGTCTCAGGACTTGCACATTCCCTCAGCTCTGTCTCTCATCTCTGTCTTCTCTCTTCAGAGCCAATCTTTTTCCCCTGAACTATCATAGAACAGTATCCTTGACAACATTCTCTCTACTCTCCAGCCAATCCTACACATCCTATACATTGCCACCAAAGTCATATCTTCTCAAAATACAGAACTGAAGATGTACTTTCCATTTTAACATCCTTGACAGGCTCCTTCTGTATACAGTTTAAATTTCAAGTTCTCAGGTACAAACAAGGCCCTTCAGTTTGGATCCACTCAGCACCTGCAAGCATCTCTCCACACCCAAACCCTGTGTACATCCATTCTGAACTTAGAAAACATCATGTTTTTCCATAAATCATTTGGCTGATTTGCTCTGCCTAGAATGCCCTTCTTTTCCCAACTTCCAGTTCAAACAGCAACTTCTTTGAGAAATCCTTCCTTCAGAGCCAGTCCCCTGACTCTCACCACACTGTGGACACACAGGTATTATATGGCATTTTAATTTATCTGCATACAGCATTGTAGTTATCTGTTTATTTGTTCAACTAAATCTGAGTCACATACACCTGGTATTGATTCCTAACCAAAATATAAAATATCTTCCCCCATATAGTAAGAAGATTAAAGAACAATATGTTTTCCAGACCAAAAGACTGAAATTAAAAATCTTATCATTCTATTTACAAGCCATCTTAAGATAACGGAGACAAAAGAGACAATTCATCTAATTGCACATCCATGGAATCTAGTAAACATGCAATCATCCTTTGGAGAACTTAAGATGGAAACATAGAAGCAAAGAATTAGTTTGAGCCCAGCCTGCATGGCTCTGTGGTTAAGCATCGACCAATGAACCAGGAGGTCACAGTTTGATTCCAGGTCAGGGCATATGTTTGAGTTGCAGCCTCGATCCCCAGGAGGCAGCCAATCAATGATTCTCTCTCATCATTGATGTTTCTATCTCTCTCTCCCTCTCCCTTCCTCTCTGAAATATAAAAATACATATTTTAAAAAAAACAAACACTTGTTGGATATTGTCATGCCACTTTCACAACTACACTAACCATATGGTTACATGGGGTGGGGGTGGGGGTTGGAAATATCATCAAAATGGTCACTGGTGTCCTAGCTGGTTTGGCTCAGTGGATAGAGCCTGAGCTTGTAGACTGAAGGGTCCCAGGTTCGATTCCAGTCCAGGGCACATGCCCGGGTTGCGGGCTCAATCCCCAGTAGGGGGCGTGCAGGAGGCAGCCGATCAATGATTCTCTCTCATCATTGATGTTTCTATCTTTCTATCCCTCTCCCTTCCTCTCTGAAATCAATACAAATATATTTTTAAAAAAATGGTCACTGGCTTCAACACTCCTGGACAGAAATACTTTTACACATGCCCTCAAGTTTAGGAATAATTCAGTTTATCGATCCCAGTATATTGTCAGAAGGGTACAATGTTCATCAGGAAACAGTTAATGGGGGAACACACAAAAAAGCAATATCCAGGTACCAAGATTGCAGTGCTTACCACTAAGGAATTTAACATTAGTCAAAAAGTCTTGAAATCTCTTGTCAATAGCCCAACAATTAATTCAACTGCTATAAATATATTCTCCCCCGCCCCAAAACTTTTTATTCTGAAAATATTCAGTAAGAAAAGTTCAAATAATACAGTGAACACCTGTTTCATCTAAATCTAACAGTTGTTAAGGCCTAGCCAGTTTGGCTCAGTGGATAGAGCATCGGCCTGCGGACTGGTCCTGGGTTTGATTCCAGTCAAGGGCACATACCCAGGTTGCAGGCTCAATCCCCAGTAGTGGGCATGCAGGAGGCAGCCGATCAATGCTTCTCTTCTTACCATTGATGTTACTGATGTCTCTCTCTCTCTCTCTCCCTCTCCCTTCCTCACTAAAATCAATAAAAAATGTTTTAAAAATAAACAAATAAATCTAACAGTGGTTACCATTCTGCCAAATCTGCTTATGTGCATGTGAGGGATTTGAGTGGGGGGTGCTGACTACCTGAAAATCCCCCACATCATGACTTCCTCATGCATTTCCCCATAATAAATATTCTCTCCTATACACCACAAAACCATCATCTTGCCTAAGAAAAAATTTTTCTAACATCACCTAATATTCAGTCCATTTGCAACTTTTTCAAATTTTCCCCAAAATGTTTTTCTAAGACAATTTTCTAGAACCAGGACTCAATCAAACTTCATTCAAAATGGTGCAAAAAACATTGCATTTGGTGATGTCCTTTAGTCTCTTTTAACTTAGAATAGGCCCCACCTTTTTTCCCCCTCTATGACTTTTTTTTTTTTGCTTTTAACTACTGTTCTTTTTTTTTCTTATTAATTAAATCATTATGTTCAGATTATTACATTTGTTCCTCTTTTTACCCCCCATAACTCCCCTCCACCCAGTTCCCACCCCACCCTCCTCCCTCACTCCCCACCCACTGTCCTCATCCATACGTGCACGATTTTTGTCCAGTCTCTTCCTGCATTCCCCTCACCCCGTTGCCCCCCAAGAATAGCTAGTCCACTCCCTTTCTATGCCCCCTGATTCTATTACAATCACCAGTTCATACTGTTCATCAGATTGTTTACTTGATTTTCAGATTCACTTGTTGATAGATGTGTATTTGGTGTTCATAATTTGTATCTTTACCTTTTTCTTCTTCTTCCTCTTCTTAAAGGATACCTTTCAGCATTTCATATAATATTTGTTTGGTGGTGAACTCCTTTAGCTTTTCCTTACCTGTGAAGCTCTTTATCTGACCTTCAATTCTGAATGATAGCTTTGCTGCATAAAGTAATGATGGTTGTAGGTACTTGGCATTCATCACTTTGAATATTCCTTGCCACTCCCTTCTGGCCTGCAAAGTTTCTGTTGAGAAATCAGCTGACAGTCGTATGGGCACTCCCTTGTAGGTAACTGACTTTCTTTCTCTTGACGCTTTCAAGATTCTCTCTTTGTCTTTTGCTCTTGGCATTTTAATTATGATGTGTCTTGGTGTGGTCCTCTTTGGATTCCTTTTGTTTGGGATTCTCTGCGCTTCCTGGACTGGTAAGTCTATTTCTTTCACCAGGTAGAGGAAGTTTTCTGTCATTATTTATTCAAATAGGTTTTCAATATCTTGCTCTCTCTATTCTTCTGGCACCCCTATAATTAAGATGTTGGTATGCTTGAAGCTGTTCTAGAGGCTCCTTACAATATCTTCGTATTTTGGGATTCTTTTTTCATTTTGCTTTTCTGGTTGGGTGTTTATTGCTTCTTCGTATTTCAAATCGTTGACTTGATTCTTGCAATCCTCTAGTATGCTGTTGGGAGTCTGTATACTATTCTTTATTTCACTCAGTGTATGCTTAATTTCTAGTTGGCCCTTTATCACAACCTCGAGGGTCTCATTATATTTCTTGTAGATCTCATTAAGTTTATTGGCAGTTTCTGGAAAATTCCTGATAAACCTTAAAAGTGTGGTTTTGAACTCTATATCCAGTAGTTTGCTTTCCTCCATTTCTGTCATTTGTGTCCTTTTTCTTTGTCTCTGCATTTTTTATGCTTCCCTGTGTTGATAAAGTGGTTTTCTGTGCTGAGTGTCCACTAGGGCCCACTGGTTCAGCCTCCTCAATTACCTGAGGAGGACACTCTTGGTGCACCCCCTTGTGGTCTTTGTGCACAGTCTTGTAGTTAAGCCTTGATTGTTGTAGTTATCACTGGGAGGAATTGACCTCCAGGCCAATTGGCTGTGAGAATCAGCTGTGTCTGCAGAGGGAGAACTTCTGTGCTGGACACACCCCTCTGGGGCAAGACTTGCTTCAATGGGGCTTTGTTGCTCACTGAGTCTGCCCCCTGAGTGTGTCCTTTATGGTTCCATGGAGCTGCAAACTAGATGGTCCCACTCTGACCTCTGGGTTTCCTGGCTCCTGGATCTCTAGGGAGGTGCTAATCTAGCCTTTGCCTGAGGCTATCCAGCAAAAGCCTCCCTGCAGGACTTGGGCAGGGTGGGTCCCACAGGATCAACAGGGCGGAGCTAGCAGTTATGGCTACTCTCAGTCCAGCCCTCAGAGGCTCTGATTCTCAATGTCCCTGTAATCACTGTAAGCACCTCAGAGAGAAAGCTACCCTCTAGTTCTGACCTATGCCAGACAGTCCCACTTCTCCTGTATGAGTCTGGGTCCCTAGAGACTCGCCTGGAACTGGAGCTCAGAGCCTGAGACTCCCTCCTGATTGAAAACGACAACCGCACCCTCAGCTGCTAGTCCGCTCTGCATGCACCTCCGCACCATAGTATTTTACTGCCATACTGCGTCTCCTCTGAGTCTCGGTATGCTTTTCTCTTTCCTTCTCCCTTCTAGTTGTAGAATTTCCACTCAGCCAACCTTCCTGTGGTTCTGGATGATGTCTGTTCCGTCTTTTAGTTGTATTTTTGAAGTGGTTGTTCGAGGCAGCAAACTCCAGTATTTACCTATGCAGCCATCTTGGTTTCTCTCCATGACTAACTCTTTAAGGAGACCAGAATGTAGACTATCCCATATTCTGGATTTGTCTAATTGTATCTCATAGTGTTTTTTTCTTTAAGTCTTTATGATAGAAAATTTCAAATATATACAAAGTAAACAGAGTAACACAATAAATCTCCAACAGCCAGCTTCAATAATTCTCAATTTCTGGTGGTTCTTGTTTCATCTACACCTCCACCCATTCCTCATCTCATTTTACAAACTGATCCTCTAGCCCCCATACTTCCTATAACTGGAAGTTAGGTCTCCTTTCATGTCAAATATTTTGGGGAAGAAAACTGAATAGATGACATCATGTCTCCATGCCCCATTACAGCTATAGGTATAAAAGAGTCCTCTGTCCCCTATCAGTGATGGTAAACCCACCAGGTTGTGGAGGTGGAGAACAACATGCAGCTTCAAAGTAGAGATGCATTTGTTTCTTCACTTTGGGTGACACCTTGGTGCCATGCTAACACCTTTCACGCAATGGCATTACTATCCCATTTACAATCCTTGTCTGAATCAGAGGTTACACTGGAGTAAGAGTTTACACAGAATAGCGATTTTCAAATTCTACCATTCCTTCTATAATTATTAGCTGGTATTCTTCTTTAAATAAGGGTTTTCCTTTATTAACTGGAGATGAACTGCAAGGCTTCCTAAAAAGGCAGGGCAAATGCTTAATTCTGTCCCTTTAATTACTAATTTCTATTTGTTTCTATTCTTTTTTTATAATCAGTTACAAATATATGTAGTTTACATATAAATAAATATACATATAAATTGATATATAAATTTATTAAATATAAATACATATATAAATGTATTTTCATTGACTTCAGAAAGGAAGAGATAGATAGAAACATCAATGATGAGAAACGCTGATTGGCTGCCTCCTGCATGCCCCCTACTGGGGATCAAGCCAGCAACCCAACCATGTGCAATTACAGCAAATTAGATTTTTTTTTTCCTTTCCCTTACTCTCTATTTTTACTATGAACCTGATTTTTCTTTATTCAACACTTTGCAACCAAATATAATCATGTGCTAATATATTCTTATACCCTTAAATTTAAGTCTTATAAAAATTTTTGGCAATAACTAATTGAATTACTCAAGTGTTTAAACATTACCATGAAATTGACAAAGAACAGTGCAAAAAAATGATGATACAGAAAATAAATGAAATGTTTATTTCCCTACCATTATCTTCAATACATGTGAAAACATATATCTAGCTACTGGGATCATTATATATTTTTTTATTATTTCTGTTACATTTTAGGATAAAAGCTTTGTTTTTTAAAAATATTACTCAATAATCAATCAAATACTAAAATTCAAATCAACTCACCTGTTGAACAGGACTATCAACTGTAAAGGCCTTGTAAAGAGCCAATGCCTGGCTTTTACTTCCTTTGCTCCAGATCACCATATTTCCAGCCACACAGAGTTCCTCGTCATAATCCACTTCTCCAATTTCACTTCCGCCTCTCCTTAACTGCCAGCTTTCCTTAAAAATTTACATACGTAAGACATGTTTAAGCGGTTTTTATTTCTTTTGCAACATTATGGAGCAAGATTTATTAATTAAAATTGAACAGCAATCCAGATACAAGTCTCCTGCTCTGTCTGTGGAGTAAGACTCAGTCCAAGCCCAACTCTTAGGTTTGGTGCCACTGATTAACAGAGGAGGGGGTGTGGGTGTATGTATCATACTGTATCTTACAGGATTTCAAAAATGGGAATTTACCTCAAGAATTCTCTATATTAAGTATCTTATTATTACATTACCATTGTATGCTGCCAAAAACATAAATAAACAAAAATTAGACCTTATCTATATATCCAAAAATTAAACCAACATTCTTGGGAGACTAAAGACATATTAAGCATATGGGGGGTGAAGCAGAGGGGGCAGTGAAGTGCACATGGGACACTGGGGGAGCTTACCCACCATGCAGACTTCCCTGCTTCACAACTGCATATACATTCACCTTCCTGCCCTTGTGCCAACCATCAAAATGAACAGGACAGAGAAAGGTTTGGATTCCTAACTACAGACCTCCGCTCCTGGAAATTTTGGTATCCCAAAAGGGATACAGAAATGGAATTAAGATGAGAAAGAATGACTGTTTAACATGCACTTACTTCTCATTCCCCTATTTGAAAACTAGTACTGTATCTACTTATGTGGCATTTCTTTTCTCCTCTAGAAACATGTAAGTTTTTGGCAGCAGGGACTATTGATAACTTGACTATCTAACCATCAAATAACATGAAATCTGGTCCCACATACTAAGTGAGAAAAAGAGATTTAAATGGACCATAATCATAGTGACTCTCATTATAAATGCTGAGTTATATGTCTAAACAGCCATGACACTATAATACAGTTAAGGTCATTATTTTTAGCTTGATAAAAATTACCAAATCTTAACCTATACCCTAGAAGTAGCATCATACTCATTTCTCAGTTGCTTCTGTGTAGCCTTAAATTACAAGTAGATCGAATCTCTCTACATTTCAAAAGAAAACTGAGAATCTTGATAAAACCTTCTGTTTTTCGTGGATTGTAACCTCCTGCAGGGATCCCACCAAGCCAGCAGCACCATTAGACGACCACAACTCAGAGGCTGGCTGCAGCTGCCGAAGCTGAAGTTTCAAAGCATTAGGGTGGTGTCTGCAGTGGTCTCGACCAAAAGGAACAATTTCCTGCAAATCCCCAGCTGCAATCAGTGTTGCCCTTTCTTCAGAGAAGTTCAACATGGCTTTCAGATATCAATATTATTTCTGTATGAATTCAAACACATTCTGGCCAGCTGTTGGAATCAAAATGAGAAGACAATTATCAGAAGTTTTCAGAAGAGCCATTAATCCTTAGATGAGTGTCATACAATCCTATCATATTGTAGGTATGCCAGTAATCATAACATAAAGGGCATTCCAGATCTGATTCTTTCAGGTAATTAGTTACCATTTCATAGTTACCTTACACTATTTAAACTAATAAAAGAGAAAAATGGTAATTGGCGTACGACGATACCCTTTTCATTGGCTAATCAGGGCTATATGCAAATTAACTGCCAACTATGATTGGCAGTTAACTGCCAACTAAGATTGGCAGTTAACTGCCAACTAAGATTGGCAGGTAACTGCCAACTAAGATTGGCAGTTAACTGCCAACAAGATGGCGGTTAATTTGCATATGTAGGCACAATGCAGGGAGGCGAAAGGGAAAGCAGGAAGAAGCCCCCTGCCACTGACAGTGATCGGAAACCCAGGGCGGAGCTAAGAGCTGGGGGGCAGGGCAAGGCGGCCCTGGGGCCGCCTTTGCCCTGCCCCCCAGCCATGATCAGAGAATCAGGCGCCTTTGCCGCCCTGGCCAGTGATAGCAGGAAGTAGGGGTGGAGCCAGCGATGGGAGCTGGGCAAGGTCGAAGCTGGCAGTCCCAGGAGCTAGGGGTCCCTTGCCTGGGCCTAAAGCAGAGCCCACGATAGCGGGGCTGCTGCAGCTGCGGGTCCCCGCTGCCCGAGCCGGACGCCTCAGGCCTGGTCAAGGGGCCGATCCGGTGATTGGTGATTGGAGGGTGATGAGGGTCAACTCCTCTGGCTGAGGCATCAGGCCAGGGCGGGGGGCTGAGCCGGGGATTGGGGGGATATGATGGTCCCCTTGCCCAGGCCTGAAGCCTGGGTCAGAGGCATCAGGCCAGGGCGGGGGGCTGAGCCGGGGATTGGGGGGATATGATGGTCCCCTTGCCCAGGCCTGAAGCCTGGGTCAGAGGCCTCAGGCCTGGGTGGGGGCCAGAGCCAGTGATCGGGGGGAAATGAGGGTCCCCTGCCCAGGCCTGACACCTCTGTCAGAGGCGTCAGGCCTGGGCAAGGGGCCGATCCTGCGATTGGAGGGTGATGGGGGTCAATGCCTGAGGGCTCCCAGTATGTGAGAGGGGGCAGGCTGGGCTGAGGGACACTCCCCCCCACACACACCCAGTGCACGAATTTCGTGCACCGGGCCCCTAGTCAGTACATAATTAACATTACAGCTACATGTTAGTTGCTGACAAAATCAACTGTAGGAAATCACTGGGCTGAGAGATAAGCACTTATGTCTGACAATATTGATCCTACATTTCCTACGACTACTCACTAATTTCTCCACATTTCACATTTAAGAATTTAGACAAGTTTTACTTTATAGTAAATGGCTCTCAACATTTAAGGTCATTTCTGTTCAAATGCTGGAACAACATTTAAAAAGCACACCTAACACATCACTGGCATATTGAAATGAAACAAACAAAAACAACATATCATTTCTAATTCATCAAAAGTTGAACCACTTGGTGCTTTAAGAAACTATTAAATGTCATCATTAATTTTGAGCCTCAATCCACCTAAACATATAATTGCAAGCAATTCCAATTTCTGGTGCAAACCCAAAAGACCAAGGCATGAATAAAATTACTGGCAATGGAACATTTATGCTTGTTTGCAGACTTAACAGTTCTAGCTTTGAAAGAACATAATCTACTACAGTTCAGCTTATTACTACAAAGAAGTGGATGAGCTGTGGGTGGAAAGAGCCCTCACCCCTTACTTCCAGAACATTTCTACGAACAGTAACTGACAGCCAGTCAAATTTGGCCACTGTATAAGGTGTATGACAGTTCTGTCTCAGACAACTCTTATATGAAAAACGGTTTTGTGGCATAGAGGTTAAGCTGCAATCCTCAAATTCAGGAATCAAAACAAACATTCATGTCAGCACTAGACAACCTTTAAAAACAGTGTTGGAAATGGCTTTCACATCACAAACAGTTTAATTTGACATTGTTTCTCCTCTGAGGTCTTTTTGGCACCCGCAGCTTTCTTGGCTGAAATATCTGAGCCTGTGGTTCCCATGCAGCTCCTCTAGGGTTGCAGTTATGTTTTCTGTGAATTAAGTGTTATTCCTGAGATAACGGTTATGTCACATTCATGACACTTTTTCCTCCTTCTGATAAGTCAGTTTTGAGAACAGTTAAACTTGGGCCATGACTGAGATAGTGCCTGTGGGAGCCTAATCAGAGTACGCCAGATGTTCAAGGCCAACCTGAGCAGGAGAATCATAATCAGGATGTTCAAGGCCAATCCAAGCAAGGACACAGAGATTGTACTGTACACACTGGGCAGGGGTACCTTACTATAACCCAAATACTGATGTCACCGTTGGGCAGGAAGCCTTTGTGTCTAAGTTAGTATAAACGTGTTACTAACCAGCTGGTGTGTGGCTGCTTGGTATGGCTCCTGTTTGCTACTGTATTAGCAAGGGCTGCTTGGCGCAGCCACTGTGTGAAGCTACTTTGAAGCACTGTTTTGTCTGATGGCTCCTTGTTAGCAATGGCTACATGGCCTGCAAAAAAAGGCTCTCCTGCCCTAACCGGTTTGGCTCAATGGATAGAGAACAGCCTGCGGACTGAAGGGTCCCAGTCCAGGGCATGTACCTTGGTTGCAGGAACATCCCCAGTAGGGGGTGTGCAGGAGGCAGCTGATCGATGTTTCTCTCTCATGATGTTTCTAACTATCCCTCTCCCTTCCTCTATGTAAAAAAATGAAAATATTTTTTTAAAAAGACTCTCCTATATGCCTCTGTCTTCTCATGTCCTCTTTGTCTACTACCCGGCGTCCACGGGGGGTACAGCCCCTGGTAGAGAAGGACTGTGCACCCCACAGTGGCTTATAAAACTTACACCAAACACCCACAAAATCCAGGCGGCCTTCCTATGTTCTAGTCAATGGGATAACCAACATATTAACTCTGAGAGGAAGCCAAGGAATCGGTAATTAAAGAATCTCCTGCACAGAACAATGACCAATTTGTGCTGATTAGGATATTTAGATCTTTGCAGCCCCAGCTGTGTGCACGCTTCCTGGGGGCCCTATAACAGCACCGCACTGAACTGATGCGCTAGCATGGAGACCGCGGTCTCGCTTCCTGGGAACAGGGACCTGCCAAGAGCAAGCGAGGCGGCTGGCGGGGACCCGAAGGCACAGGAGGCACCAGCGCAGGGTCTGGGCGGAAGGGCCGCGTCTGGGGCCTCAGGGTCGGTGAGACCCCAGGGCTGAGCCAGGGCCCCAGCAGCGCTGGCCGCTGGGCGGGCCCGCCTGGAGCTACAGCCGCGGGGACACCGCGCTCAGCTGGGAAGGAGGCCGGGGCGGCGCGGGGAGGGGCGGCGCGGAGCCCAGGCCAGGCCGCCCTGGGAGGTCGGGTGCGGGGTCAGGGACACGCAGCGACCAGCAGCGCCTTGGCCAGGCCTCGCCTGAGTCACTCGGGACGCGTGAGGCGCGGGAGCCCGGCTGCGCCCCCAGGGCTACAGCAGAGTCGGTCACGGGGACTCCGCCGCCGCTGCAGCGTTTCCTCCCCCTCCGCCCCCCGCTCCCGAGAACCGGCGAGCGGCAGCCGAGGACCGCGGGCGTTAGCTCTGGATCCAAAACCAAAGGATGGGACCCAGCTGAATTTCCCCTCCTGCTTCTCGCGGGGCCCGGGGGCGGGGCCTTGAAGCACCGGGTCTCCCGGGAGGCGCCGCAGTCCGCGGTCCGGCTCAGCTCGCCTCGGGGAGGATGCTGGGTCCGCCCACCGGTACCGCCTCCATCCGTGGCGCTGCGTGGACCCCGGAAGCAGGACCCGGTCAGCTGGAGTCTGAGCTGTGACTGGACCATCCCCGCCTCTCCATCTGCACCGGGTCCTGTCACTATGAGCCTGAGCTGCCTCCACCGGGAGCTGCCGCACTTCCAGGCTAGTTCTGCTCGCTCCCCCATGGGACTGGGGCAGTGAGGGGCGCGCTGATTTCCTCTCTGCCAGTGCTCCTTCACCCTGTAGGGCCAGACCCTGTGAAAAGTGCAGGAAAGACACAGAGGTCCTCACAGAAACATGGCGTGCAATTTCTGAGCTTCACAGACACACCCCCAGGTGACCCCTAGACCTGGATGAAGCACCCCAGCTTTACCGGCCCTCCCTCTCCGTGGACTTAGCTGTACAATCTCACACTGATGGAAACTAGAAAACTTTCCTGAGCTCTGCTCTCCCACTGCATAGGATGTCTAGGTTAAAAATATCAATGGAGCCCTAGCCTGCTTGGCTCAGTGTATACAGAGTCAGCCTGTGGACTGAGGGGTCCCAGGTTCGATCCAGGCCAAGGGCATATGCCTGGGTTGCAGGCTCCATCCCCAGTAGGGGGTGTGCAGAAGGCAGCTGATCAATGATTCTCTCCATCATTGATGTTTCTATCTCTCTCTCCTCCCTTCCTCTCTGAAATCAATAAAGAAATATATATTTTTAAAAAGTATCAATGGAGCCCTGACCCGGTTGTTCAATTGGTTGAGCCTCCTCTTGTAACCAAAAAAGGTTGGGAGTTTGATTTCCAATCAGGGCACATACCTAGGTTGCAGTTTGATCCCCGGTGAGGGGCATGCAGGAGGCAATTGATTGAAGTTTCTCTCTCACATAGATGAATGAATAAATTCTCAGGTGAAAACTATATATATATATATATATATATATATATATACATATATACATATATATACATATGTGTATATATATGCATATATATACATATGTGTATATATATATATATATATATATTCAATAAACAACTTATGGCCTAAGAAATCAAGTTCAAATTCTTTATCCAGAAATATAAAATTGGCTGAAACCTATGTCTGCACTAAGATCATCTCCTGAGCGTCCCCAAACACACGTTGCACTTTGTGGTCTTGGGATCTGGGTACACCCTCATTTCTTTATTTGGAATGCCAGCCCTCAGGGTTTAGCTCAAATGCCTCTTCTCAGAAGACTTCAATACAAGTATGAGCGCGCTGAGAGGACTGAATACTTGTGCCCCCCCCCCCCGCCCCCAAATTCCCATGTGGAAACCATATGCTGTATGTGATGGTGTGTGGAGGAGGTGCTTAGGTCATGAGAGTGGAGCATTCCTGACTGGCATTCGTGCCCCTTCCACAAAGTGAGGACCCAGTGAAGGGAAGGTTGGCAATGAGTGAGAAAGCAGGCCCTCAGCAGACACTGAAACTACCAGCACCATGATCTTGGACTTCCCAGCCTGCAGAACCATGAGAAATAAATTGATGCTTATAAGCCATGCGGTTTATGGTATTTTTGTCATAGCAGCCCAAACACTAAGACAGAGTCACTCTTAGAATTTAGAGTGGCCTGCCGTTCTCTACGGTCATTTCCCTAAAAGCAAACTATCCACGTATTTCCCTGGCCTGAGGATACAGGGGGCAAAGTTTGATCTGTAGGAATAAGGCAGGAAGGAGCCAGTGAAGTCTCATTTCTTCTCTCTCGGGTGCAAGGAGATTGTCCTGTGTGACTGAGTGGGCACACCTGCCACACAGGTTCTCACCCATTGCCTTCCAAGGGCACGGGAACTTCCCTGCGGTGGCCCCCAGGGCCCTGGGCTGAGCTGCATGAACCAGTGCCTGCACCTGTGCACGGGGCAGAGGGTGGAAGTCCCTGAAGGGCCTGGTCAGGGACGGCTAGTTTGGGTGCTAGAGTGGGAGCTGGAGGAAACGCAAACCAGGAACCCACAGCTGCAGGACTCCTGCCCCCAAGAATCACAGATGCAGCCCCAGCTCTCAGGAGAACACGCCTCCTCCCTGGTGTTTCCATGGACGGTGAAGCTGGGCTTCCAGCCAAGGCCTTTGGGGAAAAGCCCAGTTAATGCTTCCTGTCCTGGGACCCTGCTCCACTTGCTGACCATCAGGGCCTTGGGTCAGGGAATGGTCAGGCTGTGGGACACAGACACACCCAGTCAGATCATTCAATGACAATTCAGCGGCCACTTCTCTCAAGTTTCTAAGTCCACAGGCACCTCGTGCCCACACCCTCCTCACACACACACTGTCACTCAACCCCAAATGGTGGCTTTTGGTAGGACACCCTGGCATCCACCCGACTGATTCTGATCCCATCCAGCCCCATCCACGAACACATCTGAAGACAGCAGGAGAGCACATGTCCACCGTGGTGGCACCGACACATTGACGGATTCCTCACAGACTGCAGTGCCCATTCAGCTGGAGTTGCTGGCCCTTTGCTCTGTGGGCTCTGCAGCAGCAAGTGGCCCACGGGTCAAGAAGCTCCCTGTGGCCTCTCGGAGCTGAGGACGCCTGCAGCAGCAGCCACAGGAGATCCACCCCTCAGTCCTACACCTGCAGGAAACCGAATTCTGCCCACAACTGGGGTGAGATTGGAAGCATCTCCTTTCCTCCTGGACACTCAGGGGAGACCACAGTCTCAGCCAAAACCCTGGTCTTCTGAGCCCCAAATCAGAGGGACCGCTTACACGAGGGGTGGGCAAACTTTTTGTCTTGAGGGCCACAATGGGTTCTTAAACTGGACTGGAGGGCCGGAACAAAAGCATGGATGGAGTGTTTGTGTGAACTAATATAAATTCAAAGTAAACAGCATTACATAAAAGGGTATGGTCTTTTTTGTTTGTTTTATCCATTTCAAATGGGTCGGATCCGGCCCGCGGGCCGTAGTTTGCCCATGGCTGGCTTACGCCATGCGCTGCTCCTGACTGCAGAAGCTGTCAGATAGCCAGGAATGTGTACTAGGTTAGTGATAACAGCAAGGAATATACGCCATGTCCTTTATCAAATCAGGTTCTCCGTCCTCAGTTGACTTGTATAGAAGAACCTTCCTATTGGAGAGGGTGCTCGTTCATAACACAATTTCCTGAAAGTGAAAGTTACATGTTGCCTGATGGGAGACAGTCCTCTGGGGCTCCCCCATGGTTCTGCTTGTCTTGCACGGGGCACTGTCTGCCCTTGTTCCTTGGTGTGTAGGGAACAGTTTTGGAAGAGCGTGTCAGCCTCTGGAACAAAGGGCAGGCTTGCTTTCAGCCCTAGGAGATGCAGATGAGGTCTCTCTTTGAGATGTGGCTGGTCAAGGAGAATGGGCCCTGTCCATGGTGCTGATGTACACTTTGGTCAGGACACTGAAAGCAGACAAGCTCTGAAGGGGTTGGTGGGTTTTGCTTAGCTTATCCTGGTAGACATCTAACTCATGATTCAAGAAAAGTGGTGTTCTTTCATCTGAACTGGGAGTAAAATAGTTGTATCTCGGCATGGATTTCTTGGGTTTATCCTAGTTGGGGTTTGTGTAGCTTATTAAATCTGTAGCTTATGTCTTTTGCCAGATTTTGGGATTTTTCAGCCATTATTTTCTCTATTACATCTGGCTCCAAACTCTCCTCGGGACCTTAGAATAAATAAAATGCAGTCTCCCTTTAAACACAAGATAATAGTCAGAAGGAGTTTGTACTCCAAGAGTCCAGGTTGATAATACATATTACTTTAGGGAGAGTTTAAATAAATTCATGTGTATTAGGTGTTGAGGGAGAAGGGAACTTTCATATGTGGAAAACCACTAGGATGCCCATGAGATACTGTTAACTGCCTAGCAGTAGGGGCTTGGAGGGCAGTGGATTGAATTTGACCTAAGCTGACATGTTTGGGGTAATTTCTAATTACTTTTAAAGCTTAGTTTTAGAAGTGCTATACTAAAATACACTTGTTGAAAATAAAAATTGATTACTATTCCTTTGAAAGATGTCAATTTTGACCATAAATGTACAGAATTTGAACCCATCTCTACAGTTTTGGCCCCTTTTGTGTTTCATTGTTTTATGTATATTGTGGGGCTAAGTTCTACAGTGGCATTTTAAAAGAAATAAGTTGCAGGAAGAATATAATGTACTAGAGGCCCAGTGCACGAAATTCGTGCACTGGGAGGGGGGAGGGTCCCCTCAGCCCAGCCTGCACCCTTTTGAAGTCCAGGAGCCCTTGGGAGAAGTCAGCAGTTGGACATCCTTAGCTGCCATGGAGGCGAGAGAGGCTCCCACTCCCACCGCCGTGCTCACCAGCTGTGAGGCTGGTTTCTGGGTGAGCAGTGCTCCCCCTGTGGGAGCACACTGACCGCCAGGGGGAAGCTCCTGAATTGAGCTTCTGCCCCCAGGTGGTCAGTGGGCATCATAGCGTCCAGTTGTTCCAACATTTGCATATTAGACCTTTATTGTGTAGGATGGGCCTTGAGATCTTGAAGAAGATGGAAGCATGTATCTGAGCTGTTGCCTTGTCTGTCTGAGGGGCAGGTGAGGGACTACACATGAAATGCTCTGACAAGTTCACGTGTCCTAAAAGGTCATTTGTACCCGAAATTTCACTGACTTTTCTGATCAATATAGTTCAGTTCACATGTATCTCACTTAATGTAATTTATTACTAGTGCAAAGATCTGAGTCTCGGTTCATTTTATTAGTTGCTTTTCTGTTTTATAAATACGTCCTGTAAAATTTGTTTTTGTTAATCTTTTTAAAAGTGATATATGTACTTGATACTAAACGAAAAGGAATCACAGAATTGCACAAGGAAAGAAGTGAAAGACCCTTCTCCCCTTGCCCCAGACAGCATAGTCCCTGTTAACTGTTTGGGGGTATTGAGGTTTTCTGGTGTTTCAGAGAGCTTCCTACATGCCTTAAATGAGAAAATATCATTTCTGGTTCTGAACATCATTTGTGCAGTGAGAACCAAATGGCAGCCTAGAAAGCCCATGGACCTTTCTCCCCAGGTGAGTCATCTGCTGAATGAATGCAATAGAAGGTGAACTTCTCTTATCTGTCAACTGATAGGCAATTAATTTCTAAGGCAAGAATGTAAAGTGTATTTCTGAAATGGCATGGTTATGTTAGAAAATATGGGGTCAGATTCAAATCTTTATTTAATGTTCTTTGAAGATGTACATAAAAATTACTCTCGTTATTGACTCAGCAAAGTCATAATTCCTGAATCATCTCATTCAATGCATTTCAGGGTTCAAATCTAAGAAATCCCCTCTGATGAAAACAGAAAAATGACATTTAGGAGGTGTTTTTCAAAGATGAAAGCTGTGCTTTCTTCAGATAAAATCAAGGTTGACATCTAGGTCCTGGACATCACGCCCAGGGACTGTTAATACAGGGATGAAGGGACTGGAGTGACACCTGGTGGTTTCCAACCCCTGAGTCAGCACTGCGTGGTAGCAATGAAGATGAAGGTGTTGGTGCTCTTTTGATAAGATTAGTTGTCTGTGGTTTATTTCACTTTATTTTCTCTTCCCTCACATTTTCATTGCTTTAGTATTTACTTCCCTGCCACACTAGTTCCCGTGTGTCCCTGCACCCTAAGAACCTTCATTAACTCCCTCTTATGGCATCAAAAGACCTTAAAGCAGGACAGAGGTTCAGTGAGAGGGCACCAGAGGTACCCGCACCCTGTGTGCTGTGTGTGCACACGTGTCTGGAGTACAACTCCTGAAAGGCCCTGTGATCCTCTAAGCTTCCTCCTGCTGGTATTTTGGCACAACACTTCATAGTCCTGCTGTGGTGTGTCTGTGTATGTGAAGTGTTTGGAGTAGAGTTTTCTAATGTTTTCTCAGACATAGAGGTGAACTGTTTGGAAGGACAAGTAGCTGGTGCAGTATGTCATAGCATTAATCAAAGGCAGCGGTTTTCAACCTGTGGGTCGCTACCCCTTTGAGAGTCGAACGACCCTTTCACAGGGGTCACCTAAATACATCCTGCATATCAGATATTTATGTTATGATTCATAACAGTCGCAAAATTACAGTTATGAAGTAGCAATGAAGATAATTTTATGGTTGGGGATCACCACAACATGAGGAACTGTATTAAAGGGTCGCGGCATTAGGATAAGTATTTCATTTAATAAAATGAAATTAAGCATCTGTGAGGTACAAGGCACTCTTCCTAGGTATTGAGGGAACTTACATGGTGTTAGGGAAGGAACCTGTGCACACATAATTAAACACCTGTGTTTATGCAGCTCTAACCATGTGCATTATCTCATGGAATCCTTAGAGCACACTACGGGGTGGGTACTGTTAGAACTGTCTCAATGGCAGAATGTAGCAGTTATGGGCCTCCTGTGCTGTGGAAGCACAGAGGAGGGAGAACTAGACCTTGAAGGATGGTGGGGTTTTATTGGCAGGAAAGAGGTATGTGATTGTCCCAGGAGAGGGAGGAGAATGAGCAAAGGGAAATTCACAGGGCTCACATGCCAATGTGAGTATGAAGTCTTTAATTTTAGCTCTGTTCACAAGGAACTGTGGCCAGTATAAAGATCTTATATGTGCAAATGACATCCATCACACCTCTGGGCGCGTAGGTGTAGTACTTGTTTTACTTAGTCTCTCTAAGGAAAGCGTAAGTGAACGTAAAGTTATTTCCCTTTAACACAAAGTTAAAGTTTTACATTTCAAATCATTAGTTCAGATGAGTCCAGTCCATCTGCTTTTTGTTTCCTGTAAGAGACCTTTACTCTGCTACAAGTCACGAAGCATTTACAAGTGAATGGAGCTGAACACTCCCTCCCCCCCACCCCCCGTTTTAATTGTTATTGATGACTTTAATTTTTTCATTATTTCAGGTTACTGGCACCTTGCCATGCTTGCTTGATGGTGATTGTTTCATCAGGCCAAATCCTTCATCTCCAGATCTTGGGATATTATTTGACCTTAGAATGTCTTATATTCCCAATGTATGTCAGTTGAAAGTTAAAGCTTTCTAATGTATTAGTTGAAAGAGAAGGTTTCAAAAAAACCTTGTATCTACCAGTAAAATAATTGATGTTTTTATTGTAGTAGAATTGTAATCCTTGAGGAATGGGGATGGCAGTGGTTTCACTTTTACATATAGTGCTGCCTATTCTGTAGCATTTAAAATCAAATTATAGGAGATGCTCAAGGTCACTAATCACAGGGAAAATGCAAATAAGAACCACAAAATGTCACCTCCCACTGCCAGAAAGACCATTACCAAAAAGACAAGAAGGGACAAGTGGTGTGAGGAAGTGGGGAAAAGGGAACCCTTGGGCACTGTTGGTAGGATTATACATTGGAGCTCCCCCTGAACAGTGGCACCCCTTGTGGAAAAGGTGTGGAAGTGGATCTTTCAGTCTCCAGAAGGGGTATAGCTCCCACAGGGCACCTCCCTTCCTGGCCTTAGAGATCAAGCAAACAGGAGGCATCCGAGAAGATGGCCCTGTTCTAACACAAATAGGAAATTCACGTGTTGAAAATGTTTTGCTCCATGCTGAAGTCTTGGTCACTTTATCTGAGTGCTTCTTTTCTTGACAGCACACCTGAGACTCTCCTGAAGGAAATGAGCAAGTTTGAGGAGCCTGTCTTTGCTCCTTCTCATTGAGCACTCGGCTAAACTCATAACCAGGTTAATCCAGAGACTGTCTATCCCTTGTCCAAGGGTGTAGACGTGCAGTTGTGTTGTATCGGGCAGATTGCCCTCCAGAAATACGGAGCACCGTCCAGTATGTTCCCTGGCCAGGCCCTGCCGTGGGCAGTGGGCATGGAGAGTCAGACAGGGGTGGTCCGTGCCTCCTGCAGCTCTGAGCCTGACAGCCTTGGACCTTCCCCTCACTCCTTAGGCCTCCCCACTGCTGCTGTCGGGGCTGTGCCAGGCCCTCTTCTTGGGACAGAAAGGAGTTCGGGGTCTGGCATGCAGGCGGTTGGACCTAAGGTCAGATATGCTTTTTTAAAAAATTCTTTAGGGTAATTATTTATTTTTAAAATATTTTTCAATGTATTTTTATTGATTTTAGAGAGAGAGGAAGGGAGAGATAGAAACATTGAGGAGAGAGAAACATCCATTGCCTGCACGCCTCCTGCTGGGGATGGAGCCCGAAACAGAAACATCATCCTGCACACCCCCTACTGGGGATCAAGCCCGCAACCCAGGCATGTGCCCTGACTGGGAATGGAAAGGTGACCTCCTGGTTCATGGGTTGACCCTCAAACCCTGAGCTACACTGGCCAGGCCAGATATGCTTTTTAAACTCCCCTCCCCCCAACCTTTTTTTTTTTTTTTGTAATCTGGCAACAATGATGAAATTGCCAGGGATGGCACTGGTGCTGAAAAGACTTTGTTGTGTTATAGCAAAATACCTTGTTTTTTAATTAAAATGAAAATACTTGGTTGTGTTTTACTTAAAGTTGGGACATTTGTTAACATTTTAAGCACATGGCAGTGTTTTCCCTCAGATGATGATGAGGAGGAGGCAGCCAGCAGCTTCTGGTAACACTGAGGTCTTTGAACAGAGGATCAAGAGACTTGTGAAGCTGGTGCGGCTCCTGTCTGTCTGGGAGCTCAGGTCACTCAGCATGTGGGCCATCTCTGCTCCCAGCTTCCCTGCTTGTCACCTTTTGTTGGTTATTTTTTCCTCATTAACTCGTCTGCCAAAGATCTCTAAGGAAATGGAATGGTAATAAAGTTCAGATTAGCTTACTCTTCTACTTACTCCTTCGCACAAAGGATAGATTTGGTCAGAAATAGTGTGGAGAACTTCTAAGTGGGCTTACCGATCCATGAGCCTATCTTCAGAGAACTTTTTTTTCTTTTTTAATACTCACCTGAGGATATTTTTCACATTGATTTTTAGAAAGAGTGGAATGGAGGGAAGGAAGGCAGGGGAGAGAGAGACAGAAACACTGATGTGAGAGACACACATTGATTGGTTGCCTCCCATATATACCCCATCCAGGGCTCTGATTGAACCTCCAACCCAGGTATGTGCCCTTGACCAGGAATCAGACCCATGACCTTGGGTGCGTAGGCTGACACTGAGCACATGGGCGAAGGCAGATTATATATATATATATAAATTGATTTCAGACAGAAAGGGAGAGAGAAAGAGATATAAAAACTTCAATGACGAGAATCATTGATTAGCTGCCTTCTGCACGCCCCCTACTGGGGATCAAGCCCGCAATCCAGGCATATGCCCTTGACCGGAATCGAATCCGAGACCCTTCACTCTGCAGGCCAATGCTCTATCCACTGAGCCAAACCAGCTAGGGCCAGGTAACTTTTTAATTTTAAGTTTGTTGACTTCTGACAAACATATACAGTCATGTAACTGTCCACACAGTCAGATAGAGAATGTGTCCATCACCCAAGCAGCACCTCTGCCTCTTAGTCATCAATGCCCCAGCCCAGCCTCAGCCCCAGGCAATCACTCCTGTTTTCTTTCCCAATACTTTTGCCTTTTCCAGAATGTCTTATACATCAGATCATACAGTATGTGGCCTTGTGAGTCAAGCTTTCACTCAGCCTAATGCTTCCAAGGTTCATCCATGCCGATGCACATATTAGAAGTTTGTTCTTTTTCATTCTAAACAGTACAGGCACACCTTGGGGATACTGTGAGCTCGGTCTTTATGTCTAGGAAACAATATATATACCTTAATTTAAAGTAGGCACCTGGCTGGTGTGGCTCAGTTGGGTGGGTGTCATCCCATGCACCAAAAGGTTGCTGGTTCAATTCCCATTCAGGGCACATTGCCTGGGTTTCAGGCTTGATCCTTGTCAGCAGGAGGCATGCAGGAGGCAGCCAATCGATGTTCTGTTCTCACACCAATGTTTCTCTTTCTCTCTCCCTTTCCCTTCCTCTCTCTCTAAAAATCAATAAAAATATTAATTTAAAAATGCTTACCATTATATGAGTCTGTTGGAAAAGTGGCCAATATAATTTCTCAGTGCAGGGTTGCCACAAATCTTCAATTTTTGTAAAAAATTCAGTATCTGCGATGCACAATAAAGTGAGGTGGGCCTGTGTTCCATTGGCAGGATACACCATAGAGTGTTTATCCATACATTAGTTGATGGACATCTGGGTTGTTTCTAAGTTTGGGCAATTATGGATAAAACTGTGCTGAGTAGTTGTGTATGAGTTTTTTTTTTTTTTTAAGTTGGACATATGTTTGTATTTCTCATGGGTATAGACACCTGGGAGTGGGATTGCTGGGGCATCTGGTGTTTGTTTTTACGAAGTTACCAAACTGTTTTCCAAAATGACCGCACTATTTTACACGCTCACCAGTAGTGTATGAGCGTTCCAGTTATTCTTGACAACACTTGGGATTCTCTGGGGTTTTGGTGTTTGATTTGCATTTTCTGCAGGGAGCCTTTATACTAGAAGAATCCAGGTCTATCCATTTCTAACTCAGGAACCTCTTGGACAAGTGAAAGCACTGCCTCCCTGGGGTCTCAATGTCTATATCTTTAAAACAGGCACAGCAGAAATATAACCCCATCAGCTATAATGAGCTTTAATGAGAAAATACACATACGGTACTTAGCTACTATTTATAGTGCATGGCACACATTAACACACTGAAAGTGTGAGCTCTAAGTATTGACTGCTGTTGTAATTATATCCTATATAATAAAGAGCTATTACGCTAATTGGAACAAACAGCAGAACAACCGTCCGGACAAACTTCCAGATAAAGCCAGGGCAGAAAGGGCCAGCCGAGGCTATGAGGGGCTGCGAGGGCCAAGCCCCTTGCACAAATTTCATGCATCGGGTCTCTAGTGTGTAAAAAAATGCAAATGTAATGACAGGTAGCTGGTGCAGTATGTCATAGCATTCATCTAAGGCAGCGGTTTTCAACCTGTGGGTCGCGACCCCTTTGAGAGTCGAACAACCCTTTCACAGGGGTCACCTAAATACATCCTGCATATCAGATATTTACGTTATGATTCATAACAGTAGCAAAATTACAGTTATGAAGTAGCAATAAAGATAATTTTATGGTTGGGGATCACCACAACATGAGGAACTGTATTAAAGGGTCACGGCATTAGGAAGGTTGAGAACCACTGATCTAAGTGAAGATGTGTGAGGTAGCTTGTAAGACAAGGGGCATTTGAAATGGGATTTGAAGGATTGGAGATGTGCCCTGTGAAGACGTCAGGAAAGGGCCTTTCTACAGAGGTGCACAGTGGACGGGTAGAGGGGGCACACAGCACGGGACATGACTGGGACACACCCTGACTGTCCAGCAGGACATGCTCACTGTGGCAGATTGTCCAGAAGTAGGAAGCCCTGGCCGGTGTGGCTCAGTTGGTTGAACGTGATCCTGTGTACCAAAATGTCACCAATTTGATTTCGGTCAGGGCGCATGCCCGGGTTGCAGACTCCATCCCCAGTAGGGGGAGGGCTTGCACATCCATCAATGTTTCTCTCTCTCTATCTCTCTCTTCCTCTCCCCTCCTCTCTCTCTAAAATCAATAAAAACATATATTTTTTTTAAAGTTACAATTAAAAAAAGAAGCAGAGTAATAATGAATGAGAACTTGGCCTACCTCTCTGAGTGGTTGTTTTTGTCATTCTAGAGTCTAGACCATGCTCTGAGTGGAACTTGACCTTGTTCTTAATATCCAATACTGAAATGTGTCTTGTAATTATAGTATTAACAGTTAAATCTTTCAGTCAGTGCAGGTGTTACAGAAGAGTGGAGAAAAACCAAGCAATGCTTAGAGAGATGGAGTTACATTTATTATTGCACGCAGGCCCAGAGAAAAATGACTCTAGAATTCTGGGCGAAGTCACAAAGAAAGTTTCCTGTATTTGTATCTTTTTACCCTCTTTGTCTCCCAAATATGGGGTTTTCTGGTCCCCTTTGTGAGTTCTTAGAAAGCCCCTATGTGCTGGGTCTTTGAGACCTCAACCAAAGGCTTGGCCTGGTGCCAGCACTGAAAACTTTGTCTGGGGAAGATGGATACTTCATTCCCCACTGGTTTTCTATACAGGAGTCAAATCATTGACTCTTTTGGGTCATTGTTGGGGAGGGAGTTATATTGACACCTGAGGACTATAAGCTTAATAGAATTAATTCTCTGCCAAAAAAGTCAGTGGGCTTGCTTATAAGGGCCTGGAATGAGGGCCAGGAATAATCTCTAGAGGGTCCGAAGAGTCCTGGACTCTCTATTTTCCATGGCTGTCTTAAGCTGGGTGTGATGAAGACACTTCAGGATCCCGTCGACCTTGATTGCCGTGGGGGTGGTCCTTTTCATGTAGGAGTCAGTCCTTGGGTGGCAGATTTCTTTATCTAAACGGAGTCACCAGGTTGGAAGGGATGGACCAGATCAGAATTTGGTACAGGCAGAGCGTCTTGAACGTGCTTCTGGACTGCTTTCTGGATGGACTGTAATGCCTGCAAGAACTCGAGAAAAGATTGGTTATGGATTTCGGCTTTTCTAGATTGGGAAGGTCAGCGTCTGAAAGAGTCACTAGAATCTGTAGAGGCCCCAGTGGTTTTAGGGCAGCCTCCCAGGCCACTTTGTCTGTGGCCCAGTTCCCTCTTGCTTCTGTGGAGTCTCCTTTCCTTGTAAATAGCATTATGTACATGAGCCATTGCAAATGAGTACCTGCTATCATTATAAATTGTTACTGATTTTTCTTTTGCCCACTGGAGAACCTGAAAGTGGGTGACTCGAGCGTTTGACATCTAGCGCTCCAGTGTGTTCTGGAGTAAAGCCTTGACTGCATGTGGGCCATTAGTTTCTGCCCTCTGGTTAACTTATTTGCTTTTTTGATAAGCATAGCTGTGGCTGCTACTGCCCAGAGGCAAGTAGGTCACCCAAATGTAAAGGGGTCAAGTCTTTTGGACAAATAGGTTACTGGCCTTTTCTAGGGGCTGAGACTTTGGTTGAGTACCACTTTGGCTATGCCCCTTGTCTTAAATACCCATAATGAAGTATAACATTGGCACTGCGGACACTTCTGACAGCTAAATCTTTTGCTACTAAACATGACACATGGTAGAGCTATACAAACATCTTAGGGAGGTGACCTTCTATTTTTGACCTTCTCACACAAAGCAAAACTGTCCTTGTCTCTCTGGAGTCATGTCCATGAAGACGCAGGCATTATCGAAGTCTATTATACAGTTTTCTGGAGGCTACTGTCAGGGATGTGTATGGTGGCCAGTTCCTTTTTTTTCTAGCCACAAACACAGTCTGTTCAATTTCCCTAAAATGTATTCTGAGTTGTTTTGCTATACACAGGCAGCTTAACCACTATACAACTGGGCTTGGACCTCTGTCTAGAAAACTGTAGTTTATAAGTTCAATATGCAAACTCCGGTTCTCCTAACCCAATGGGGTCTCAGCCAGTCCCTCGGTCAGACTCCTCCTCTCTTGGAGAATCTCAAAGTCCTGAAGGCTCCCCAGTCCAGGGAGAGTGTCTTTCCTTTGACCTTTGACTTTAAGCTGCCAGTCCAAAACAGCCAGAGTTGAAGTTAGAAACAGCTTTGCATATTGCAAAACACTCCTGTGGCAGTGACTTGGGTATTAGGCCCCTTGTCTTCCTACCAGTCCCCTTTGTGGCATAGCAGCAAACAGGCCTCTCCCAAGGGAGTGCACTGTAAGGGGATATCAGCCCCTCTTCTTCCAGCAACAACAGGTACTGAACCCTTTCAGTACATTTGCAAACAGGGAGCTTTCACTAGCTCTATCTGCTGCTTTCACAGATCCTGAGCTCACTGCTCTATTCCTGGGGCTGCAGGAAGTCTAGTAACAGTCACTGGCTTCTGGTTTAACTGCTGTAGCCAGCAATCCAAAGGCCTAAGTCTTGTATTGCTTGTTGCAAAAACACTCATTACTCACTAGGCGGCAGTGGGGCAGCTCTAATATCAGGTAAATGTCTGCTGTCCTCCACTTTTCTGAAGGCAGCTCACGAATCCAGCCCCTACCCCCGCTTCTTTCACCTGGCTTTCTGGGGCTGAGTCTGCCTAGCAACCAGTTCTAAATCACCAGGGCAGCTGCGGACTTCAGCTCCATTTCTCCTCCACTTGGCTCTTGGGAATTTAGTGTGTGTGTGTGTGTGTGTGTGTGTGTGTGTGTGTGTGTGTGTGTGTTTAATGTATTAGAATTCTTTATTTTTAGAAATGTCAATCCTTTAATGATTACCAAAAGTGAATTGTCAGCATTTTTATTTATTTATTTTATTTTTTTTAATTCTTTAAATTCTTTATTAGTTAAGGAATTACAAATGTGTCATCATCCTAGTCAGCATTTTTAGATTAATATTTATGAACTTAAAGTATATTGTATCGGTCTAATTTAGTATTCGGTTAAAAAGAATAAACTGGGACAGAGAAAGATTAATTGTACTTGCAGAAAACTTGCGACCTTGAATCTAGTGAAGTTCTGATAAGACACCTAGTAGGCTATGGACCAGACCCCTACACCAGCAGAGTGGTCTGCAGCCAGTAAAAATCAATAAAAACCTACCTTTCCCTGCTTCATAATTAACAGCCGACACCCCCCTGGTCCCCCAGCCCAGGGCCCGTTGCTTGTCTCCCTCTCCTATTGTGAGTCAGAGGAAGACAATTCCTACAGAGGGGGGAAATAGAAACAGTGGGAGTTGTGGAGAAAACCACAGACTACCACTGTAGTAGTCCTCCCTCCTGGAGGCTGGGGTCCACCCTGTGGAGAAAAATGACTTTTAGTCAGCCTGGAAAGATAGCAGATGAGGATAAGGTTGTGTAGGGAGATCTTGCAACTGAAAGCCTGGAGGGTCTCCTGAAAGAAAAGATCTTTAATCCAGTTACAGATGTTGTCAGAATCAGGATGAAGGAGGAAGGGAAAGACCAGGTTATGTCCTCTATGAGGAGCCTAATAAGTAACTGAAAACAGCAAGTCAAACAAAAAACACAACCACGAAGACAACAGACTGCACAAGACACACAAACAAGGTTAATGGGGTCCATAGACAGTTAATAATAACTTCAGACTTAGTTCCGCCTCAGGTGGCTCATGTTGGACTATGATGTCACAGGCAGGGGCAGGGCCCTTAAATCTCTCTGCCCTGCGGAGCTGTAAGCCCTGCCCCTGGAAGTCTCTGTCCACCAAAAGAGATAAGAAAAGCCATAAATAACAAGTTTTTGTTTTTTGAAGTTTACTACTTTGTTGCAAATAGTTAACTTGAAAACACTTCTCTCTTGCTTTTCTTACAAGCAATCTCAAAACCAAGCAATCTTGGAACCTAGCTGGCCTTTGTTTAAGCCTTTAAATTTACCCCAGAACTTCAAAAATTCCTATTTAATACAGCAAATTCACAACTCAGGGAAGAGCAACCACTAGACAGAAATTTTTATTAGCTAAGTGGGCTGATTCCCTCTGTGATAGAGAGCAAACGTCTCTGAGAAAAATAACTCAGCAGCACTGCTTAAGACTTTTGCAGATTATCATGGGTTCATCCTTTAATAAATCAAACGTTTAGCCAGACGAATCAACAGAAATGTAGAATAAATCAAAGTAGCTTTCTCTTTTACACAGGCTTTCACACTTATATTTATACACCAGACAATCCGAGTTTTTTTACTTTACCAGATATTTACTCAGAGTTTAAATAGTCCATCTGATTCCTGATTAATTGCCTAAGGAAGCTGTAGGCAATTAATGGCTTCCGGGGAGGTGATCAAGCTCCCCCTTCCACTCACTTGGAGTGGGCCTGACTGATAGGGGCCCCTACCTTACCAATTCTGTCGACAGGTCCAGAGGTGTCTGTCCACTCTCTCCAGATGCAGGCCAGGTCCTGGGCTGAGGTGCGGGAGTGCTCAGAGTCCCCAGGTTTAATTCTGCTAAGATCAGCAGTGTGCATGCCTCTCAGAGGCCTGTCCGACACCCCTGGGTCCCCAACCGAGTCCAATCAGCGGAGGCCAAAAGGCCAAGCATGGGTTGGTTTTCTTGGTCAGGGAACCAATAATGTTACAGAAGACCGGAGAAGAACCAAGCAATGCTTAGAGAGATGGAGTTACATTTATTATTACGTGCGGGCCCTGAATTCTAGAGACATTTTTCTCTGGGCCCACGCATAATAAAAAATGTAACTCCATCTCTCTCAGCATTGCTTGGTTCTTCTCCGGTCTTCTGTAACAGGTATCTCCTAGGTGGAGGCCACCAGGAGAAGAGGAGAGAGAAGGAGGGCATGTGAAAGGTGAGTCAGGGTTAAGACCCAGGCCACCAGACTGTGTCAGGCAGAATCAGTCTGCGGGATAGCTCAGCATCCTAGGAGACACCTCCACCTACCAACTCCCTGGCCCATGAAGACATCTGGATGCTCAACTGGCCAGAGACACAGCCTGCTGTTTCACATGCCAGTTAGGAGTCATATACCCTGGGAGTTTGTCCAGGAAGACCTGCGGTCACTAATACAATAGGTACCGTGTATCACCTGCTTCCCATGTGCCAGGCACCATGCTAGAAACTATAGGTGCAATTACAAAAGAACAAAACAAAAACAACATCCCCTCCCCCACTCATTCAATTATCAGAGCAATCTTGCAAGGTTGTATTAAGGTAACCTTCAACAGTGAGGCCACAGTCCAGCAGGTCTCACATCTAGAGAGTGGCAGGTGGGGGTTGAACCCACAGCTGCCCGGCTCTGCAGCCGTCTTTCACACCACCCGGCCCCTCTCTGCACAGTTCTACATCTTTGACACCCATCTTCATGAGTGCACCCTCCCTGGCCACCCAGAGGACCCATCTGTGACACCCTCACCCAGCACCAAGACTCAGGGAGCGGAGGCAGGGGCACGGTTGTGAATTCCACTTCTTCAGGCCTGCTCAGGGGTGTCAGGTTAGTGGGGTGAGCACGCTGGGAAGTGGGAGCGAGATGGCTCTCAGGAGGGAGTATCAGCTTCCACAACCAGCTCCTACAGCGAGGCTGCTTTGGTCTCACTGAGGCTGAAAAGGACCAGGTGACCTCTGGGCACTTGGTGGTGATGCAGATTCTCAGGGAGCCCCACCCCCGGCCCCTGAGCCAGAAACCGAGGGTCCGTCCTGTGTCAAGGCAGCCCAGGTGAGCGTGAGGCAAGCCGCAGTCTGAGAAGCACGCATCAGACCATGGACTTGAGGGCAGGGCTTTGGTTTCTCTCCAGCCCCGGCGCACAGTGCTCTGTAGACAGAAACAGAAATGATGGGAGGCAGAGACCATGTACATATTGCCTTCAGGACTGCCCACCTGACTAGGCACCTGGTTTACTTTGTTTTTTGGGGGGAGCAGGCATCATGCGTGCTGCCTAACACAGAGTACACGCTCAGTACATATCTACTGAACAAATAGTCTGTATTCCGTGTCACCAGGCTCCACTAATGCAGGCCAGAGAATTCACTATGTGGCCGGAGAGAGTTCCACTGTGTATGCTTAAGGGGAGGGAGACAATTACTAAAATCCTCCAAGGGTCTCAACTGTCAGGCAGTGACCTTCATCTGTGCATGGAGGCAACAGCTCAGTAACAGGTGCATGTGCAGGTTCAGGAAAGCTACATGGAGACTCGAGGGTTTCCTAAATCCGCTGACGACCAGGGGTCAGAGGTGCAGAGCAGTGCTCAGCAAACTGGTGGTGCAGGCTGACTCCAGCTCGCCACCCTTCTTTTGTTTGTGTTAATCCTGACCCAAGGATATTTCTTTCATTGATTTTTATAGACAGTGGAAGGGGTTAAGGGAGGGGCAGAGAGAGAGAAACATCAATGTGAGAGAGACACAATGACTGGCTGCCTCCTGCACATGCCCTGACCAAGACTGGTGGATCAAGCTTGCAACTGAGGGACATGCCCTTGACTGGAATCGAACTTGATACCCTACCGTCCACAGGCTGATGCTCTAACCACTGATCCAAGCCGGCTAGGACTTGCCACTTGTTTTTGTATGGCCTGTGAGCTAAGCAGTCTTTACATTTTTTAATGATTAAAACAAAATATTTTTAAAGAACAGACTTTTGTAAAAACTCTATAGAATTCAAAGGACAGTGTCCATAACAAAAGTGTCATTGGAGCACAGCCTTCCCGTTTATTGACAGATGGTCTAGGACCGCCTCCTGCCCAGCGGCAGCGTAGAGTAACTGCACACAGACTGCATGGCTCAGGCCCTCCATGCTGGCCTTTCTGCCCGCTCCCTGCACAGATGGAGAGAACAGCCTCCCAGGTCTGGGTGGGCTGCCAGCACAGTCACTTTCTGGCTAGTGGTTATGTTCCCCATCCAAGCCAGCTCTGCAGCCAGGTGGCGCCAGCCCCACCCCATCCCTCTCTGTGACTTTGCTGTCCAGGTCTCCCCTCTGGTCCAGGTCCATCTGAGGGGAGAGAGGAAAGAGCACTCCCAGGCCTCACACAGCATAGGGGGAGCGCGGTCAGGCTCCTCCAGGAACTCCTCCAGGGTGACCATCCTCTGCTCTGGGGGACCCAGGGCTGCCCCAAGGCCTGGGGCTGGGCCCCACCCCTCTACTGGATGCCTCCTGGTGGAGAGGCCCATCCTGGGTGGCGGGTACTCCTGGAGGCTGAGGGTAGTGTGGCCTGGGGTGCTGGCATCGCGGGGCGGGGCAAAGTGCTGTGTCCCTGCTGGGCATCAGGTCCTCACTGCTCTTGGGTTTGTGGTGGAGCCGGCCGAGTCGGAGGAACCTGGTGTCAGGGCGAGGGGACACAGAGGGACACACGTCAGTCTCTCACTCTCGCTCACCTACCTCCAGTGGGCTCTGTGCTGCCTCCGGCTCACGGAACACAGGGAGCCCCGCTGGGGAACCCAGAGCACACTTCTCCCAGGCTGGCACTGGGATGTCAAGGACATGTTGGGATTCTCTAGAAGTTCACAGTGGGGTTTAAAAACAAAATAACGTGGGAGGGAAGCACAGAGCTCCTGCTAAAGCTGAAATTAGCAACAGCTGTGAGGCACCACTCTCCTTAGCCCTTGGGACAGCGTAGACAGACCATCTTCTGCACCATTAACAAACTTAAACGCTGTAAAGGAATCACACTCACCCGTGTCCTCTGACCACGATGGACCGGAACTCCCAGCCCTGTCCCCATCTGGAAGCTGCAGGAACCCACACTTGGAGGATGGGTGGCTCGCCCAGGTGCCCAGAGCTGGTCAGTGAGGAGAAGGGATCTGGATCCAAATCCGTGAAAACTCTCAGGTCTGAGCCTGAAACTGCATGATGTGCCCTATGGAGGCAAACCCATCATGCTGTGAAGAACTTGCGAATTGTCTTCTTTAAATCACACAAATAACATAAAGCCCAGAGCCCAGATCCAAGGGCACTGGAAAGTGCCCAGAAGGAAAGCCGACTTACCCTTCAGGCCACGAGGTGAGCTGTCACTGGACGGATCACTAGGGCTCTCCAAGATGCCTGATCGATACCCTGAGAGGAAAGGACAATTCTTTTATTTATTTATTTATTTATTTATTTATTTATTTATTGCTTACAGTATTACAAAGGGTATTACATATGTGTCCCTTTTTTTCCCCCCGCCCTTGACAATCCCCTGGCCTCCCCTACCCCCCAGTGTCTTATTCCATTGGTTATGCTTATATGCATGCATACAAGTCCTTTGGTTGATCTCTTACCCCCCTCCCTCCTGCCCCCCAACCCTCCCCGGCCTTCCCACTGCAGTTTGACAATCTGTTTAAGGCTTCTCTGCCTCTCTATCTATTATTGTTCAAAAGTTTATAATGTTCTCTATTATCCATGACTGAGTGATATCATGTGGTATTTTTCCTTCACTGACTGGCTTATTTCACTTAGCATAATGCTCTCCAGTTCCATCCATGCCGTTGCAAATGGTAAGAGTTCCTTCTTTTTTATAGCAGCATAGTATTCCATCGTGTAGATGTACCAGAGTTTTCTAATCCATTCATCTACTGATGGGCACTTAGGCTGTTTCCAGATCCTAGCTATGGTGAATTGTGCTGCTATGAACAGAGCGGTGCATATATCCTTTCTGATTGGTGTTTCAGGTTTCTTGGGATATATTACTAGAAGTGGGATCACAGGGACAAATGGGAGTTCCATTTTTAGTCTTTTGAGGAAACTCCATACTGTCTTCCATAGTGGCTGCACCAGTCTGCATTCCCACCAGCAGTGCACGAGTGTTCCTTTTTCTCCACATCCTCTCCAGCACTTGTCCTTTGTTGATTTGTTGATGATAGCCAGTCTGACAGGTGTGAGATGCTACCTCATTGTTGTTTTGATTTCCATCTCTCGGATGATTAGTGACTTTGAGCATGTTTTCATATGTCTCTTGGCATTCTGAATGTCCTCTTTTGAAAGGTGTCTATTTAGGTCCTTTGCCCATTTTTTGATTGGATTATCTTCCTTTTGTTAAGTTGTATGAGTTCCCTATAAATTTTGGAGATTAGGCCCTTATCAGGTATGACATTGGCAAATATGTTTTCCCACGCAGTGGGTTTTCTTGTTGTTTTGTTGATGGTTTCTTTTGCTGTGCAGAAGCTCTTTGTTTTGATGTAGTCCCATTTGTTCATTTTCTCTTTAGTTTCAAGTGCCCTAGGAGCTGTATCAGTGAAGAAATTGCTTCGGCATATGTCTGAGATTTTGTTGCCTTTGGATTCTTGTAGAATTTTTATGGATTCCTGTCGCACATTTAAGTCCTTTATCCATTTTGAGTTTATTTTTGTGTATGGTGTAAGTTGGTGGTCTAGTTTCATTTTCTTGCATATATCTGTCCAATTTTCCCAACACCATGTATTGAAGAAACCATCTTGGCTCCATTGTATGTTCTTGCATCTTTTGTCAAATATTAATTGAGCATATTGGTTTGGGCCGATTTCTGGGCTCTCTATTCTATTCCATTGATCTATATGCCTGTTCTTGTGCCAGTACCAGGCAGTTTTGAGAACAGTGGCTTTGTAATACATCTTGATGTCTGGTATTGAAATCCCACCTACTTGTTCTTTTTCAGGATTGCTGCAGCTATTCAGGGTCTTTCTTTGTTCCAGGTGAATTTTTGGAGAGTTCGATCTAGATCTATGAAGTATGCCGTTGGTATTTTAATGGGAAGTGCGTTGAATTTATAGATTGCTTTGGGTAGTATGGACATTTTAATGATGTTGATTCTACCAATCCATGAACACGGTATGTTCTTCCATCTGTTTATGTCTTCCTCTATATCTTTTTTCAACGTCCTGTAGTTTTCTGAGTAGAGGTCTTTTACCTCTTTAGTTAAGTTTATTCCTAAGTAGCTTAATTTTTTTTGGTGCGATGGTAAATGGGATTGTTTTTATAATCTCTCTTTCTGAAAGTTCACTATTGGTGTATAGAAATGCCTCATATTTCTTGGGGTTAATTTTGTATCCTGCTACATTGCCAAATTCATGTATTAAGTCTAGTAGCTTTTTGATGGAGTCTCTAGGGTTTTGTATGTATAATATCATGTCATCTGCAAATAAGGACAGTTTTACTTCCTCTTTTCCAATTTGGATGCCTTTTATTTCTTCTTCTTGCCTAATTGTGATGGCTAATACTTCCAGTACTATGTTGAACAGGAGTGGTGAGAGTGGGCATCCCTGTCTTGTTCTTGTTCTTAGGGGAAATGCTGTTAGTTTTTGTCCATTGAGTATGATGTTGGCTGTGGGTTTGTCATATATGGCTTTTATTATGTTGAGGTATGATCCTTCAATTCCCACTGTGCTGAGAGTTTTTATCAAAAATGGGTGTTGGATATTGTCAAATGCTTTTTCTGCATCAATTGATATGACCATGTGGTTTTTTTCTTTCAGTTTGTTTATGTGATGTATCACGTTTATTGATTTGCGGATATTGTACCATCCTTGCATCCCTGGGGTAAATCCTACTTGGTCATGGTGTATGATCTTTCTGATATACTGCTGGATCCGATTTGCTAAGATTTTGTTGAGGATTTTGGCATCTATGTTCATGAGGTATATTGGCCTGTAATTCTCTTTCATTGTGTTGTCTTTACCTGGTTTTGGTATTAGGGTGATCCTGGCTTCATAGAATGAGCTTGGAAGTGTTCCTTCCTTTTGAATTTTTTGTAGTAGTCTGAGGAGGATAGGTTTTAGTTCTTCCTTGAATGTTTGGTAAAACTCCCCTGTGAAGCCGTCTGGTCCTGGGCTTTTGTTTGATGGAAGCTTTTTGATGACTACTTCAATTTCTTCCATAGTTATTGGCCTATTGAGATTTCTGGATTCTTCCTGATTGAGTTTTGGAATGTTGTATTTTTCTAGGAATTTGTGCATTTCTTCCATGTTGTCTAGTTTGTTGGAGTAGAGTTGTCCATAGTATTTTTTAACAACCATTTGTATTTCTGTGGGGTCTGTTGTTATTTCGCCTCTATCGTTTCTGATTTTGTTTATTTGGGTCCTCTCTCTTTGCTTCTTGGTGAGTCTGGCTAGAGGTTTGTCAATCTTGTTTATCCTTTCAAAGAACCAGCTCTTGGTTTCATTGATTTTCTGTATTGTTTTTTTGGTCTCTATGCCATTTATTTCTGCTCTAATCTTTATTATCTCCTTCCTTCTGCTCACTCTGGGGTTTTCTTGTTGCTGTCTTTCTAATTCTTTGAGTTGTAGAGTTAGATGATTTACTACCATTTTTTCTTGTTTTTTGAGATAGGCCTGTAGAGCTATAAACTTCCCTCTCAGGACTGCTTTCATTGTGTCCCATAGGTTTTGGTTGTTGTGTTTTCATTGTCATTAGTTTCCAGGATATTTTTGATTTCTTCTTTGATCTCATTGGTAACCCAATCAATATTTAATAACATGCTATTCAGCTTCCAAGTGTTTGAGTATTTGGGGTTGTTTTTATTGTAGTTTATTTCTAATATTATGCCATCATGATCTGAGAAGATGCTTTTTATGATTTCAATCTTCTTGAATTTGGGGAGACGTTGCTTGTGACCCAATATGTGCTCTATGTTTGAATATGTCCCATGAGCATCAGAGTGGAATGTATATTCTGTGGCTTTGGGGTGAAGTGTTCTGAAGATGTCTATTAAGTCCATCTGATCTAGTGAGTCATTTAGGATTCCTGTTTCTTTGCTGATTGTTTGTCTAGCGGACTTATCCAGTGATGTCAGTGGTGTATTTAAGTCCCCTACTATAATTGTATTGTTGTCGATCTCTCCTTTGATATCTTCCAGGAGTTTTTTTTATGAATTTGGGTGCTCCTGCATTGGGTGCATATATGTTTACCAGAGTTGTATCTTCTTGTTGTATTGATCCCTTTAGTATGATGAATTGGCCTTCCTTATCTTTTGTTATGGCCTTCACTTTGAGGTCTATTTTGTCTGATATAAGTATTGCTACCCCAGCTTTCTTTTCCTTTCCATTTGCCTGAAAGACATTTTTTCAACCCTTACTTTCAGTCCGTGTGAGTCCCTTCTAATGAGGTGTGTCTCTTGTAGACAGCAGATGTATTGGTCATGTTTTTGTATCCATTCAGCCACTCGATGTCTTTTGGTTGGAGCATTTAGTCCGTTTACATTTAAAGTTATTATTGAAAGGTACTTGTTTGTAGCCATTTCTTTTTTAGTGTGGCTGTTTTCTTTCTGAGCTTTTTATTTCTTTTTTTACACCAGTCCCTTTAGCATTTCTTGCATTGCTGGCTTGGTGGTGATAAACTCCTTTAGCCTTTTTTTGTCTGTGAAACTTCTCATTTCCCCTTCAATTTTGAATGATAGCCTTGCTGGATAGAGTATTCTTGGATTCAGTCCTTTGCTTTGCATCACTTTGTAAATTTCAGTCCATTCTTTTCTGGCCTGATGTGTTTCTGTTGAGAAGTCATTTGATAATCTAATGGGAGATCCCTTGTATGTAACTTTCCGTCTCTCTCTTGCAGCTTGTAAGATTCTTTCTTTGTCCTAAACATTTGCCATGGTAATTATGATGTGTTTTGGTGTGGGTTTTTTCGCGTTCACCTTGTTTGGGACTCTCTGGGTTTGTGTGACTTTTTTCTTCCCCACCTCAGGGAAGTTTTCTGATATTATTTCTTCGAGTAGGTTTTCTAATCCTTGTTCCTCTTTCTGTTGTTCTGGCACCCCTATTATTCGTATGTTGTTTCGTTTTATGTTGTCCCAGAGCTCCCTTAGGCTCTCCTCCTGTCTTTTAATTTTTTTCTCCAATTGCAGTACAGTTTGGGTGTGTTTTGCTTCCTTGTCTTCTAATTCACTAATTCGGTCCTCCGCTTCTCCTAGTCTACTGTTGATACTTTCAATGGTGTTTTTTATTGCAGCTATATAGCTCTTCATTTCTTCTTGGGTCTAACTTAAGCTGTTGATTTTTTCATCTGTTTCTTCTAGCTTCTTGCATATGTTATTGATTTTTTCCTCCGTCCAGTTTATGAACTCTAGGACCCTTATTCTGAATTCTTTTTCGGTCATGTTGCATGACTCTGTATCACTTAGCTGCTTTTCTGGCGAGACCTCTTTTTCTTTCCTTTGGGGGTTTCTTTGTCTACCCATGTTTGATCTCACTGACATATCTAGAAGTTGAGTCGTTCAGTGGCTGCTCCCTGGGTGGCAGTGACTCCTTGGTCTGTGGTTGCTCTTCAGGCGGTTGCGGTAGCAGCTGCTCTTCAGTTGGCAGCAGCTCCTCTGGTGGGTGCTGTTCACAGCTGTGGTAGTTCTTCTGGCTGGTGGGGGTAGGTTTCAGGTACAGCTGCTGTTCCTCAGACAGAGGGTGTGGTGCTCAGGAGGCTGCTGTTGTTTGGATCTGCTGCATTGATTTAAAGGCACAAAATACAACACAACAAGGCACCATGTACCAGGCACCACTCTGTGTTGTTGCTGGGATTGAAAATCCCTCTATAGTCCAGACCCTGTTAACTCCCAGGGACTGATCAGATTATTTTAATCCTTGATCTCGTTCAGGGTGGAATCTGGGTGTGGTTGTGCTCCTTGCCTGGGGGCTAGGTAGGGGAGTCCCACCCTCTGGAAAGGATGGCTGCCCTGATCCTGGGCCCAGGGGTGTCTCAGGACTCAATCCGCTGCCACCTCTCCCGGCCCCCCCTCTCTCCTCAGTCTCTCCCCAGATTGCACTCGTCTTCACCTTCTCCCTCTCTTCAGCACAGGTGAGTGTCTGTATCCGGAATGTCTTACGAACAGGATTCAGTGAAAATAAACAAGTAAACGCCAGCCGCGGAAACAGGGAAGGCTGACTTTCTACAAGCTCTTCTATTACTGGCACTGCATGCTCTGGTCAGCTCTTCAGGGTGCTCCCCTGTAGGCTCAGTCCTCCGTGATCACAGAACCCAGCTCTCAAATCCCCCGGCGGCGCAAGGAATCCTGCGGATCTCCTTTCCCCAGTCAGGGGCTGTGCCTGTCCCAAGGGACGTTGCTATCTGCCACGCGGTCTCCCTCTAACCCTCTGGGCTCAGAGGTCTGGCAAACTTTCCTGCCCAGATCCCTGGTTTTTTACCTTTCCAGGGGAGCTCTGCCCTTCCCGGCTGCAAACCGTCTCACCAGCTGAGTAGTTTCGGCAATCTGGCGTGGGTGTTATTAGTTTCAGCTGCTCACTCCATTTGCTCCAGGAGACGACCTGGGACCCCTCTGCCTATATCGCTGCCATCTTGTTGAATCTCTCAGAAAGGACAATTCTTAACTGAAAGGGCCGATGACCCAGTCTAGCCCACACTAAGCCCTCCAGACTGACAACAAGGACATAACAGAGCGATTCTGTCACAGCTCAGGGGAGCACCCCCAGGAGCACAGCTCGGATTCTGGAGACGCCCCAGGAGGGGTCCTGCCTCCCCTGATTGCCTGGCCCCGTGCACAGTGGGCATGAGCTGTACGGGATGACAGCCTGTGTTTCTGTGTCTGTGAGGTCTGGGGCTGGGCTCAAACAATTTTGTTAACAAAGGAAATTTCACGCAGAACTCCGGTACAGGCCAAACAGGGCGGCTCTGGGAAAGCGAAGGGTTGGAGGGGTGTGGAGCCCACCCTTACTACACATGGAGCTTTCTAGAACACATGGAAACACCCTGCCTAGACCAGGACAGTGGCACCTGGTGAGGGCGGGAGGCAGCACAGGGCAGAGTGTGTGCGCCACGTGTGCACAATGTAGCCTGTGCCTGCTCCAGGGCCCGCTTCCCCTCGGTGGTCCGAGGGGCGGGTGCTGGGGTCTCAGGAGGAAAGAACATGCTGGCTTTCCATGGCTGTTTGCTGTCCTTCAGCTCCTTCTCTTTTTTGTTTCAAATTGACATCTGCTCCGAAGGGAAAAGAATCAGACCTCCCCTGTGACAAGTGTGGGGCAGCTGCCCTCCTGTCTGTGGTGTGTGCCCGCCTAAGCGTGCCTAGGGCAGCCCTCCCTGCCTCCCTAGGATCACAGGGGGAGCACCTGCTGCAGGGAGGGTGGCACCTCCCGGTCAGGGCAGGTGGTCCCTTCCAGGCCTGCAGACCTCCCCTCCTGGTCCACGCCTCCAGCACACGCAGTCCCACGGCGCAGCCCCTCCCCCCCCCTCCGGTATCATCAGACTGGTCCTACTGCACAGTCATAGCTGGGGACAGGGACTGTGTGCTCGTCGTCCCTGCACACAGCTGGTGTTGAGCTGAACTGCACTGATAACCAGGGACACACTAGGAGCGGATCTGCTTCCTGCCCCACCAAGCAGTCTGCTCTGGACTCACTGGGGCACAGGGCTCCCAGGTCCCCAGCCCTGGCACGCTCCCCAAATAGCAGGCACCAGAAAAAGCCTCTTAGCAGCGGGGTTTGGGGGTGAGTCAACAAGTACTTGGTTTCCGTGAAGAGCACAGAAGCAGAATGAGCCCCCTCTTTCAGAAGGAAAAACTTGAACAAAAAAACCCACCTTCCTCTTGGAAAAGGATGTGTCATTGAAAGGCAACTGTGATGCAGATCAGCGGCTCCCAAAGCCTCCGTCCATTCCAGTCCTGCTCTGCCCACCCCTTTGCCTCTGTCTCTTGATGAGAGAAGCTCGAGGAATCAGAACACTTAGGAAGACAATCCCTTTCCTCAGCGGATTCAGCATAAATCTGGCCCCTCGGTGACACTTCCAAGAACAGTGGCCAACTCCTCCTGTCGTGTTACCCTCCACCCAGTGTGAAGAGGGTGGGCTCCGCAGTGTCACAATGCCCCCCACAGAGCCTGTCTCTGCCCATAAGTTGCAGGAGCCCATGCCAGCACCATGGAGCTTTCTAGGCAATGGGAGGGTGGGAGATAGGGCTCCTCCTGCACTTATTGTTGATACTTCAGAAGCCGAAGCCAATGTAAATGCTCTCAGTTTTTGTTTTAATTAAAAAGTTAGCTCCCCACCCTCCTAGGATTTTGTTCTTTGGAAATTATAAAGACCCGAAGCGACTGTTAATGGTCGAGAAGGCTGGTCTCATTCCCTGATTCCCTTCTGCCTCCATGAGATGGCAAGAGTTTCCATCAGTTTCTAAGATGAAATTTACCACTGGGAGCTGCTCTGGGCAACTCCAATCCAGGTGAGGAAAGTGAGACCTTCCTGCAATCAGTGCTGTCTGCCTGGGCCACTAGGCCTTCCTTCAGGAAAGGGCAGTCCAAGCCTCCAGAAGAGTGACTCCCCATCACGGAGGGATGGAAGCAGGAGCTGCATGCTTAGGCCCCTCGGGGAGACAGGGAAGGGGTGTTGAGGAACTGCGGGTCCCCATTCCCGCTTCAGCATAACACCTCCACTTTCACCTCCTTTGTGTGTGGGACTTGCACACAGGCCTTAGCTTGAAGGAAAAGCACTGCTGATGGAAACAGGTCTGAGAACACAGGCTGAAGGGCACCACGCACCGCCCACTCCCCGTGCTGCCTGTGGTGGGGAACTGGAGCTCCAGGGACTGCTCACAGGGGCTGTCATCTGAATTCTAGCCCGTGGAGAACATAATGCTGGTGAGTCAGCGGACCTGGAACATCCACGGGGAACCTGGGCCTTTTGCCAGATGGCCACCTCTGACTCTGGCCCAGCCCTGAGTCGTGGTCGTGTCCAGCTCCTGGAGGAGGGAGGGATGGGTGGACCCTGCCCTTAGGGAGTACGTGCCCTGCATGTCCTATATCTCCCCATTTCTCCTGCTGGGACAGCCTCACACTCAGGACTCTCTCTGACTTAACTTTAAATCACTCTTCCGCCTGCGCAATGACTGGGACTCCAAAGGACAGAAGTGTCCTGGCCTAAGGGCCATGCAGCAAAGGCAGCTGATACTTAGTATCCTGGGAGCACCTCCACCTCCAGGGCCAGCTGCACCCAAAGCAGGGCCCTGAGAGCAATCCCCTCCCAGGGGCCTGGGCTCTCCGGCGGGGGGCGGGGGGGGTGTTGGAGGAAGGTAAAGGAAAGAACCACCACCTGAGGGAGGAGGCAGGTTCCCTAGAGAATGAGCCTGCACCAGCAGCTCCTCATCAGCAACATCAGGAATCCATGGGCCACCAGTCACTGCTCTTCCCTGAGAAGGACTAGGATGCCCTGTGCCTCAGGCCTGCCAGCTGCTCTCTGACAGCAGCCCTGGGTCCCCTCCAAAGGGACACCAGGGTCTCCATTTTGCAGACAGTTCTAGGTCCCCCTGAGCGTGAGCACTGGGCTGCCGGGAATCACCGTGGGCAGTGCTGGGCGTGCAGTATGGGGGGCCCTGGGGCAGGCTCCGCAGGCATCTGAACAGGCCTGGGCTCTGGCTCAGGGGGGATCCAGGCTGAGGCAGCCAGAGGGTTCGCCTGGAGGGCCGGAGCTAGAGCCACACAGCCTGCTGGCAGGCCCAGGGGAGGGGGTGCTCCTGGCTCCTGCTGGAGCCCAGGCAGGGCTTCCGCTCTGCAGAGCCTGGGAGACTGGGCCGACTGCTGAGTGGCCACAAGGAACACAGAGCGAGCCCGTCCCAGCTGCACAGGGCACAGCACCCCGACACCCAAAAGTCACTGGCTGCCGTTTCAGTGTCTGTCCAGGAGCACAGAGGGACTGCCTCCTGCCCTGTGCTCACTCACCTCACCTTCTCCCAGGGGTGCTCCTGATTTGTAAACCAGGGGCCAGGTCCTGAAGCTGAGCCAGGGAGTGTTGAGAGCCGGGGCCCTGTCTGTCTTTGCTGGGCTTGTCAAATTACAGTTATGCTTGTCATAGCTCCCAGGGTCCAATGGGAGGTAAGATGATGAAAAATCATAACCCCTTCTCTTCTTGTCAGTTTCTAACACCTCCGGGGCGGTCATTTCCAGCTCTTCTGCTGTCCTCAGATGCTGTCATCTCTAGGTCATAATCAGAATGTCTTTTTAAGTTTTAAGCTGTATTTCTCCCATCTGTTGCACATTTTAAATTTCCCAGTGCTCATCCCCAGATGCTCCTTTTCATAGCATCCTGCCCTGGTTGCACTGTGCAAAGTGGTTTACTCTGCTGTCATGATGAGCATTTTAAAGCTTTTGTCTCTGCCCAATGCCTGCTGACCCTGTTGCTCTCACATTGGTTTGTCTCTGGTGTTGCAGACGCTCCTCAGGTGTCCGGGAACCCTGACCTCTCATGGGCTCCCCCTGGAACATATGACCCGACTACCCTGCTGGGAGAGTCTCCCGCTAATCAGATGCCTTGAAGAGGACCATAATTTCCCATGTAAGGTGCGAGCACGCAAGGCTACTGGCATCTGGGAGGCATCCAACCTGTCAATCCTCCCTGAATCCCCTTGTTTTTCAGTCTAGGAGACCTGCCCTCCTCGCCATGGACTGGCCTCCAGGGCAGGGACCCTGTCAAGTCTCCTCCCGGAGAATAAACCTCCAATGTTGCCTGAAGTTAGCCCAAACTCTGGTTCACCTCTGTTCAGGAGCCACTTGTTGCTACCAATTTCTGAGCAGTGGTGTGGGTCCCAGGGCTCAGGCCCAGCCGTCCAGATGGCTGAGTTACCCTCCCAAAGTCGCACAGCTGTAGGCGGAGCTGAGTTCTGAACCTGTGACTGTGGGATGCCAAACCTGTCCACAACGTCACCCACCTGCTGATCACCTCTCAGTCTGGGAGGCGCCTCCTGCCCCTGTGAGCCGGGGTCTTTGGGAAGGACCTCAGGCCGAGATGCTCATCCCTCTTGGTTCTGGAGCAACCCGTGACTCACCGTGGGTGCGGCCTGGGTGCCGGGAGGTGGAGGTGGAGCTGGAAGGAGCTGTAGTGATGGCTGAGGATGAACAGGCCCCGGAGCCCAGCTCTGATGGCCGGGGCTTGGTGGCTGGGTCAGCAGAGGCATCTCCTCGAGTGCGGTCAAGGCTGCCTCTGTGTGGGGCCACTCCCTTTGGTATTGGGTCCCCAGGGCCTGGGGCAGAGAAGGACAGTGAGAAATGAGGCTGCAAAATCCCATGCCAAGTTGGGGTGATCACCTGAGGCCTAAAAGCAGAGGCAGCAGGGCCAGGGAGCCCAGGGACAAAAGCGGGGCTGTGTGCCTCACTGTCTGTGGTCTAAGGGGGGGCCCTGGCGGCAGCCTGAGTTGGAGGCCCCAGGATGCCGGCCCTGGCTCTAACCATGGCTCACAGTGTGAATCCCCAGCAGCCGGGAGGAAATAAAGGGTGAGCTCAGGAAGCTCAAAAAAATGTTGGTAAAAGTCCAACACATTCACTACTGGCCCCCCTGCCGTGTCCCTCAATCCCTGATCACTAGTGAGTAGACCTGGCCTGTGGCTGCTCAGGACCACTCCCGACCTGGGGCCAGGCCCTCAAGGTCCGGGATGTGCACCCTGCAAACGGGCTTCCCTTCTGATTTGAGAAAGAAGTTCACTGCCACCCTAATAATCATCTGTTTAAGAAGTTTTCATCTCTCATGGTGACTGCAAGAATGAGTTTTACCTTGTATGTTTGGCAATCTCTGAGTTTTCTACTGTGAACATATACTCTTGTCCAAGTTAAATAAAACCCCAATGAAAACAGCAACATTGGGAGCAAAAACAAACCTAAAAGACCTTGGACTACCTCGTAGTAGGAAAGGGGATGGCTCTCCAAATACAAATGAAAAACGAATGTGGTTGGAGTTCCTCAGAGCATCAGGACAAGGCTGTTTTGCACAGTGTCCTGCTCCAGGCAGCCGGAGGGCTATGGTCCCGGAGCCACGCCCACTGTGGGGATTCTGGGCTCTCCACTCTCCGAGGACCTGCTGCCCTTGCCCTTCAGCCACCCAGTGTCTGGACTCACGGGGAAGTTTTAAGCACCCAAGCCTTGCAATTGAAACCAAGGGGAGATTTGGATTCTGAAAGATAACCTTGATGAGAAGCAAGATTCAAGTCTGGTGGGATGAATCTGACAGGCGTCCACTGCGTGAAGTCAGAGTGAGCAGTAGCCGGAGGCAGATGCGCCAGACAGCAGCCAGGGCAGAGAGCGCGCGTTTCCAACAGCATGCTGGGCAGGCAGGCAGGGGACCAGCACACGGCAGCCCAGGAATCAGAGGGATGCATGTGACAAAGTCAGTGCCACATCAACTGACAGGAGCAGTGTGAGAATCACCCGTTTACTTTTACGGTGACCTTGTGTTTATATGATAGTGGTTTTCCATTTACGGTACGGATAACAATCTTTTAAAATAAAGTGGAAACCACAAGTCGATTCAAGGGGAAGTATGTAAGTATCACTCAGGTGAAATAGACTTTGCAAAATCATGGAGATGGTATGAGGATGGCTGAAGACAGAAAACAATGCAGTAGCTAAAGGCTTCTGTGGACCAGCGCTCCCAGCTGACGCTGACTTTGAGCTGATGTCCTGTCTGTCCACTGCTGCCCTCACAGCAGCATCCAAGACGTCAGAGGACCTCAGCACAGTCCTAAAACGTCACTTTGGGCTGAACCCCGGCTGAGCAACATCGATCCGATTATTTGAGATGCTGAGTGGAGTAGTAAATTCTTCAAAACACAGAACACATCTAAAAATGGACTGCTCTGCAAAAGCCAAGATTCTGTGCTCTGACTCAGAAGGTGGAGACAAGGGCAGCAGATTTAAAGTTAGCGGCCCAAAAATGAGTCTGAAAAATCTCACTTGACAGGAGGTGCGCAGTTTCGGAAGCATAGCGACCGCTGATGAGTTCTGCACTGCACAGGGGCATGGTCTACAAGCCTGCAGGTGCGAGAGAGGGGGCGGTACTGGGCCCGGGGCCTCACTTAGCACAGACACCCTGGCCATGGATACCCCAAACCTCCCCTAACACTGCGCTGCGCTGGAGTCAGGTCCAGAGTCTGAGACAACTGGTCTCCTTTAAAGTCAGAATCCAGGTTGGCTACTTTAAGCTTGGCTTGGAATTTGGGTCAGGAGGAGGGGTCCACTATGGGTCATCTGGCCTTTAGCTACTGTTTTTCTGTTTGTTTTTTGAATTTCAGACATGAAGGCAGGTACATTGTGAAGACACTGATGGATCTGAAATCCCCACTGTCTGCGAAATGGAGGGGCTAGTGAGAAGCAGGTTTGATGTCAGAGGAGGTCCAGAACCTCAGGCGTTTACAGAAAGCCAGCCGGGCTGATGAAGACTTGGCCTTGTCCTCACTTCCGCTTCTGCAAAAGCGACTCTTTATGTGCCGAGTTGCTAAATTGTGATCCCCCGATAACCCAAGAGAGGAAGGAAAAACAAAACAAAACAGCAAATAAATGAAATGAATAACAAATGACTGCGTTAGCTAAATGTTCTTGGGAAATCAGAGTCCTGTCCTGCCCAGGAGAGTTGGAAACAATACCCACAGCACAATCAGAATCAGGACTTGATGAACCATTATGCTTTGACCCCACTTAATTAATTTAGTGGCATCCTTGTGCCCAGACTTTACTTAGCCCGTGAGGAGGATTCTATATTGCTCTAGGAGCCAATGCCTTAGACTATTTTTCAATTTCAACGTGTTAAATTATTAAATAAGAATGTTTATTGGTTTAGGACCCAGTTTTCCTTAGTCCTCCACCCTAGTGACAAGATCCCTGGCAACTTGGCTCTCACACAACTAATTCCTGCTCCTTTTCGAACACCTTGGGACACTTCCTGGTGTGCTTCAGGCTGCTGCAATGGGACAGGCCACCTGAACTGCTCACTAATAGTCCTTGTGCGTCTCAAACAGCCTCTTATGGAAGGATGAGTTTGAAATTCATCTTTTTCAGACCAAAATACTGTCAACGTCAAGAATTATTCCCATTTAGATCCCTATGCATCTTCTACTGCAAACCTACACTTCATGACCTTTAAATTATGGAGTCTCATCAGAGCAGACAATTGGCCTAACTTCCTGAACATGTCATGTACATGAGCGTAACTGACTTATCTGATTTCTGACTTAGGATTCAAGTTCATAGCAGGTCCACCATTATTTCTCTCTCCACAGCACCACCTGGTGGCCACAGCTCACACCACAGGAGAAGGAACCCACTACCAGTGATGGTGAACCTTTTGGGCTCTGCCTGTCAGCATTTTGAAAAACCCTAACTTAACTCTGGGGCCGTGTCACATATAGAAATTTTTTTGATATTTGCAACCATAGTAAAACAAAGACTTATATTTTTGATATTTATTTTATATATTTAAATGCCATTTAACACAGAAAAATCAACCAAAAAAATGAGTTCGCGTGTCATGGTTTCGCCATCACTGCACTATGCAATGCTGGTGCCCCAGGCTTGGTCAGCACCTTCAGGGACCAAAGCAGCCTCAACTGCAGGCAGTGCTCACAGTGTTTAAGAGTTCAGGCTCTGTAATCTGTCAGGCACAGGTTCAGATGCCAGCACCACCCCTTATTCTCTGGGCAAGTGCTTAACCTTGTCAAGCCTCACTTTCCCAGTCCTGGAAAGGGGATAGGAATCGTACCTGCCTCACATGGCAGTTGGAACTAAAGGAGAGATGTAAAGTGTGAAACTAGCTAAAGGGTGCTGAGCTCAGAAAGAGCCCCCATTACATGGCTGCCGTTACTAATATCTACCACTGACCTGCTCATTCATGGATCCAAACAGTTGTTCTTTATCTTTTTTTAAAAAAAATTTTATTTTATTGCTTAAAGCCATGGTCGGCAAACCGAGGCTCTCGAGCCACAGGCAGCTCCCTGCCCTTCCCCTCCAGCCCCCGAGTGTGCCTCCTCCACAAAACACCACGTGCGGGCATGCACATACAGTGCGATTGAGACTTTGTGGCCCATGCACAGAAGTCGGTTATTTTGTGAAAGAGCCGGTATTTTGTGTAAGAGCCACACCCAAGGGGCCAAAGAGCAACATGTGGCTCGTGAGCTGCGGCCCGCAGATCCGCAGTTTGCCGACCACTGGCTTAAAGTATTACAAAGAGTACTACATGTTTCCTTTTTTCCCCATTGACCTTCCCCTGGCCTACCCTACCCCCCAGTATCTTGAGTCCATTGTTTATGCTTATATGCATGCATACAAGTCCTTCCGTTGATCCCTTACCTCCCCCACCAACCCTCCCCAGCCTTCCTGCTGTAGTTTGACAGTCTGTTCCATGCTGCTCTGCCTCTGTATCTATTTTTGTTCACCAGTTTATAATGCTCTTTATTATCCATAAATGAGTGAGATCATGTGATATTTTTCTTTCATTGACTGGCTTATTTCACTTAGCATAATGCTCTCCAGGTCCATCCACACTGTTGCAAATGGTAAGAACTCCTCTTTTTTTTTTTTTACAGCAGCATAGTATTCCATTGTGCAGATGTACCACAGTTTTCTAATCCATTCATCTGCTGATGGGAATTTAGGCTGTTTCTAAATCTTAGCTATGGTAAATTGTGCTGCTATGAACATAGGGGTACATGTATCCTTTCTGGTTGGTGGTTTTGGTTTCTTGGGATATATTCCTAGAAGTGGGATCACTGGGTCAAATGGGAGTTCCCTTTTTAACGTTTTGAGGAAACTCCATACTGTTATCCACAGTGGCTGCACCAGTCTGCATTCCCACCAGCAGTGCACGAGTGTTCCTTTTTCTCCACATCCTCGCCAGCATTTGTCCTTTGTTGAACTGTTGATGATAGCCATTCTGACAGGTGTGAGATGATACCTCATTGTCGTTTGAATTTGCATCTCTCTGATGATTAGTGACTTGGAGCATGTTTTCATATGTCTCTTGGTTTCTGAATGTCCCCTTCTGAAAAGTGTCTATTCAGGTACTTTGTCCACTTTTTATTGGATTGTTTATCTTCCTTTTGTTAAGCTGTATGAGTTCCCTGTAGATGTTGGAGATTAAACCATTATCGGTGATAACATTGGCAAATACTTTCTCCCATGCAGTGGGCTTTCATGTTGTTCTATTGATAGTTTTGTGTGTGTGTGTGTGTGTGTGTGTGTGTGTGTGTGTGTGTGTGTTTGCTATGCAGAAGCTTTTTATTTTGATGTAGTCCCATTTGTTTATTTTCTCTTTAGTTTCTATTGCCCTAGGTGCTGTATCGGTAAAGATATTGCTACCACAAATGTCTGCTATTTTGCTGCCTATTGCTTCTTCTATGATTTTTATGGTTTCCTATCTTAAAGTCCTTTATCCATTTTGAGTTTACTTTTGTGTATGGTGGAAGTTGGTGGTCTATTTTCATTTTTTTTGCAAGTATCTGTCCAGTTTTCCCAACACCATTTATTGAAGGGATTCTCTTGTCTCCATTGTATGCTCTTGCCTCCTTTGTCAAACATTAATTGAGCATGCTGGCTTGTGTTGATTTCTGGGTTCTCTGTTCTGTTCCACTGGTCTTTATGTTTGTTCTGGTGCCAGTACCAGGCAGTTTTGAGAACAGTGGATTTGTAGTATAGCTTGCTATCTGGTATTGTGATCCCTCCTACATTGTTCTCTCTCAAGATCGCTGCAGCTATTTGGGGTCTTTTTTTATTCAAGATGAATTTTTGGAGAGTTTGTTCTAGATCTCTGAAGTGTGCCATTGGTATTTTAATGGTGATTGCATTGAATTTATAGATTGCTTTGGGTAGTAGGGGCATTTTAATGATGTTGATTCTACCAACCCATGAACATGGTATATTCTTCCATTTGTTCATATCTTCCTCTATCTCTTTTTTTCAATGTTGTGTTGTTTTCTGAGTACAGGTCTTTTATGTCCTCAGTTAAGTTTATTCCTAAGTATCTTAATTTTTTTTTTTTTTGTGAAATGGTAAATGGGATTGTTTTTTTTTTTTTTTTTTTTTTTTTCGCTTCTCTTTCTGTGAGTTCATTATTAGTGTATAAAAAGGCCATAGATTTCTGGGTGTTAACTTTATATCCTGCTACTTTATCAACTTCACTTATTAGGTCCAGTAGTTTTTTAATGGAGTCTTTGGGGTTTTTTATATATAGTAAGATGTCATCTGCTAATAAGGACAGTTTTACTTCTTCTTTTCCAATTGGATGCCTTTTATTTCCTTTTCTTGTCTGATCACTATGGCTAGCACTTCCAGTACTATTTCAAACAGGAGTGGTGAGAGTGGGCATCCCTGTCTTCTTCCCATTTGTAGGGGAAATGAGTTTAGTTTTTGCCCATTGAGTTTGATGTTGGCTGCAGGTTTGTCATTTAAGGCTTTTATTATGTTGAGGTATGGTCCCTTTATTCCCACTTTGCTGAGAGCTTTTATCAAGAAAGGGTGTTGGATTTTCGCAAATGCTTTTTCTGCATTGGTTGATATAATTATGTGATTTTTGTCTCTCAGTTTGTTTATATGATGTATCACATTTATTTATTTGTGGATATTGTACCATCCTTGCACCCTCGGAATAAATCCAACTTCGTCATGGTGTATGATCTTTATAATGTAATGCTCAATTCGATTTGCTAGAATTTTGTTGAGGATTTTTGCATCTATGTTCATCAAGGATATTGGCCTGTAGTTCTCTTTTTTGTGGTGTCTTTATCAGGTTTTGGAATTAGGGTAATGCTTGCTTCATAGGAAGAGCTTGGAAGTGTGCCTTCCTCTTGAATTTTTTGAAACAGTCTGTGGAAGACAGGTTGAAGTTCTTTGAATGCTTGGTAGAACACCCCTGTAAAGCCATCTTGACCAGGGCTTTTGTTTGCTGGAAGATTTTTGCTCACTGCTTCAATTTATTCGGGAGTCATTGGCCTATTCAGGTTTTTTGATTCTTCTTGATTGAGTTTTGGGAGCTTGTATTTTTCAAAGAATATGTCTATTTCATCTAGGTAGTCCACTTTGTTGGAATAGAGTTGTTCAAAGTACTTTTTCATAATCATTTGTATTTCTGTGGGATTGGTTGTTACTTCATTTCTTTCATTTCTAATTTTATTTGGGCTCTCTCTCTTATCTTCTTGGTGAGCCCGGCTAGAGGTTCATCATTCTTGTTTATCCTTTCAAAGAACTAGCTTTTGGTTTTGTTGAACTTTATTATTGTTTTTTTTTTGGTCTCTATGTCACTTATCTCCATGCTGATCTTTATTATTAGCTTCTTTCTGCTTACACTGGGATTTTCTTGTTGCTCTCCATCTAATTCTTTGAGTTGTAGGGTTAGATAATTTATTACCATTTTTTCTTGTTTTTTTGAGATAGGCCTGCAAAGCTATGAACGTCCCCCTCAAGACTGCTTTCACTGTGTCCTATAGATTTTGGATGTTGTGTTTTCATTGTCATTTGTTGCCATGATTCTTTTTACTTCTTCGATCTCTTTGGTAACCCAATCATTACTAAAAAGCATTCTATTTAGCCTCCAGGTTTTGATTTTTTAATGGTTTTTATTGAGTTGATTTCTACTTTTTTGCCATTGTGATCTGAGAAGATGCTTGATATGAATTCTATCTTCATGAATTTGAAAAAAAACTTTACCTGTGCCCCAATATGTGGTCTATCTTTGAAAATGACCCATGTGCACTTGAGAAGAATGTATATTCTGTGGCTTTGGGGTGTAATGTTCTGAAGATGTCAATTCCATCTGATCTAGTGAGTCATTTAGGATTGCTGTTTCTTTGCTGACTTTTTGTTTAGGGGATTTGTCCAGTGGTGTTAGTGGGGTACTAAAGTCCCCTACTATGACTGTATTCCTGTCAATCTCTCCCTTGATATCCTCCAGAAGTTTTGTTATGTATTTGGGTGCTCCTCTATTGAGAGCCTCTATGATTACGAGAGTTATATCTTCTTGTTGAATTGCTCCCTTCAGTATTATGAAGTGGCCTTCCTTATCTCTTGTTATGGCCTTCACTTTGAGATCTAATTTGTCTGATATAAGTATTGCTATCCCAGCTTTTTTTTTTTTTTTTCATTTCCATTCGTCAGAAAAAACCTTTTCCAACCTTTCACCATCAGTCTGTGTGAGTTCTTTGTTCTAAGATGAGTTTCCTGTAGACAGGAGATATATGGGTCATGTTTTCTTATCCACTCAGCTACCCTATGTCTTTTGTTTGGGGCATTTGATCCATTTACATTTAAAGGTACTTGTTTGTCACCATTTTTATTCTTTATGCCTGTGTTCCTTCTTCCCTTCCTATTTCTTCTTTTTATAGCACACCCTTTAGCATTTCTTGCATTGTTGGTTTGGGGGTAATAAACACCCTTAGTCCTTTTTTTTGTCTGTAAAGATCCTGATTTCACCCTCAATTTTAATTGATAGCCTTGCTGGATACAGTATTCTTGGATTCAGACCCTTTCTTTGCATGACTTTGTATATTTCATTCCATTCCCTTCTGGCCGATGTGTTTCTGTTGGGAAATTAGTCAATAGTCTGATGGCAGATCCTTTGTAGGTAACTTTCTGTCTCTCTCTGGCAGCCTTTAAGATTCTTACTTTGTAGTTGGTGTTTGCCAATTTAATTATAATGTGTCTTGTTATCAATCTTTTGGGGTTCATCTTGTTTGGGACTGTGTGAGCTTTTTCTTACTGATATCAGGGAAGTTTTCTGTTATTATTTCTTCAAACAGATTTTCTATTCCTTGTTCAGTTTCCTCTTCTCCTGGCACCCCTATTACGCGAATGTTGTTTCTTTTTGTGTTGTCCCAAAGTTCCCTTAGGCTCTCATCCTGTTTTTTAAGTTTCTTGTATAGATGCTGCTCTGCTTGGGTATTTTTCCTATCTTGTCTTCTAGCACACTGATGTGGTCCTCCGCTTCTTCTAGTGTACTGTTGATGCTTTCTATTGAGTTCTTTATTGCAGCGATGTCATTTTTTCATTTCTTCTTGCTTCTTCTTCATTTCTTCTTGGTTCCTACACATATTGTTGAATGTGTCTTCCATCCTTTTAAGTGACCTTATGACCACTTCTCTGAATTCTTTCTCTGTCATACTGCTTGCCTTCATTTCATTTCCTTCCTTTTCTGGTTAGTCCGCCTTTCTTTTGTATGCGGGCTGTTTCTTTGTCTCCCCATGATCTCTCCTCTCAGTGCTTCTGGTTATGTAGCTCTCTGTCTCCTGCACTGACTTTCTTCAGGCAATGCCAGCTGTGTTTACTTTGCCAGTTCCAGGTGAGTGCTCTTTGATTCAGCTGTTCCTTCTGCTCTGTGACAAGGCACAGGGCTTGTCCATGAGTTCGCACATTTGTCTCCCTCAGAGAAAACGTGCCAGGTGCCCGTGGTCGGGGAGGTTGGAGTTCTGGCATTCCTAGATTCGCAGCTGAGATAACTGGTCCCTGGAATTCTTGGTTTTAAAGTCCCAGGAAGCATCCGAGATCTCCCCAGTTGAAGGTAAGACTGGGGTTCTGATCACAGTCCGTCTCTAATCACAGCCATCTCCCCTACAAGATGGCTTGGTCTCTACAGCAGAGCTGGCCACTCCAGAAGAGATTTCAGCTGCTGTAGAGTCTGCCCAATCATGGGCGGCCAGTCCGCCAGTCCCAACAGTCCCTTGGAGTATAGCTGTCCCTCACTCACAAATACAGATACTCCATGCACTCTCCTTACGTTCTCTCACTCTCACAATATCTAGAAGCCTGCAGTCCTGTCAACAGCCATCTTACTTCTCCTATTTTTTTGTTTTGTTAATCCTCACCTGAGGATATTTTTTTCAGAGAGTGGAAGGGAGGCACAGAGTCAGAGAGAAAAACATCTTTGTGAGAGATTGATTGGGTGCCACCCACACACCTTGACCGGGCCAGGCAATGAGCTTGAAACCCAGGTACTTGCCCTTGAACAGAATCGAACCCTGGACTCTGTGATATGAGAGATGATGCTCTAACCACTGAGAAAAACCAGCCTGGGCAGTCAAGCATCTTTTCTCTGAAAGGGTTGCTAAGTCAATTCGGCTGATTATCATTAATTAACTCAACTTAGACAATAACACAAGGGGAGGTGTGAGTGTGAAAAAAAATATGTATCCTGTATGAAAACCAGAGGCAACAGATACCTCTAGATAAATGTTAATAAGTTTGTTATCATTTCCCTGCATGTGAGGATTTTACCTAATTCACCTCCTGTAAAGACTTGGAATGCAAGCATTAGTCCCCAAACACTAGTATGGATGCATGTACACATTGTGTTTTATGAGTTTCGAGGGACACACCAGGTCCCGAAGTGGTGAATGTCACCCAGAAAGGCGTGTGCACAGGTCACACTCAAGAGGCGGCTTGTCAGGGGCCCTGGTGCTGTCACAGCTGCCCCTGAAAGGGCATGAGTCTCAGGCCTGGGTTGGTCTTCAGGAAGTCCTGGTGTCCTTCATAAAATTTAAATGCTCAGGGTGCACGTTTGGCAGGTTTATAGGTAAGTCATGTAGAACATGGTATTTAAAAGTAAATTGAAAACTAAGCCATGTTTAAGGCAAGTAAGATGCACTTTCCCCCTCTCCCAAACCTTAACATCTCTGAAATCAGGATGCAGCTTCGAGCCTGTCTCACAGTCACTGTCGACCAGGTGGCAACTGTGACAAAATCGTCACTGCCACAACCCATTTATCTTCTTCTTATGTGAGCACCCTTGTCTGACAGCCTCTTAGATTCGATGAAATACATACAGCACATGCAAGTAGGAATCCACTTCAAAAGCTCTGGAAATTCCACATGACAACCCTGAATGATGAGGTACAGTGCACACCGTGGTGGCAGGAATCAAGGCCAGATCAAGTCAGAGAAGAAAACTGGACCCGCTTGTCACAGTGACAGGAAGATCAGAGCCACAGGAGGCCTCGCTGAAGACCTTGCAGCTGTCCATCACGTGTTAAATGCACCGGGGATCTCCCTACAGAAGTGGCCTGGAGGAAACATCCGCTGTGGAGCTATCTCTGCAGGAACTGTGTGGAGATCAGTTCTGGATATTCGAGTCCCTACCACAGTGTCCATGATTTGTGAGGCTCCTCATGCTGAAGGACCTGAATTGTTCTGGGAGAACATGCAGCCACACTGACGGGGGTTTATGTTTCCTACTTGGGTGTTCACATACCAAAGGAGACAGATGTGGTGTGTGTAGCATGCCCCCTTCAGGCTCCTACACACACACACACACACACACACACACACACACACACACACACACGCATGTACACACCTAGCACGCAGTCTCCTTGGTTCTCCCATCCCTGAGGGAGACCTGAGATCCTCCCCCCTTCACTTCCCGCCTGCAGCCAGGTAAGCCCTTCCTACCTTTTCCCCTGGGCCCCCTGCAGGTGTCTTGCTCTTCTGTCACCTTTGAGCAGCATGGGGTGGCCTCGAGGGGTTCCAGCTGCGATTGAAGAGGCTGAGAAGTACTGGGCGAGGCCTGGTCTGAGGACCCCAGCGGCCAGGGAGGCCTCTGTGGGGTTGACTTTGGTCTTTCTCTGGATCCCCCTTTCTTTAGTTTGATGAGTTTGAGTAAGAATTTAGCTCCAATCCAGTGCTTTTTCCTGTAAGAAGTAGGTTTTTAGGACACAACCAAGCCTCACTGCCCCTCCAGCAGGTGTCTGGGTGCCCTACTCAAGCTGGGATTTCCATCACCAGCCTGAGAAGGTGGCGCTTAATTTGGTTCAGAATGAGGGTGCTTGTTTCCATCACCATGCTCATCCCCCCTGGGGCTCAGGAGGTGGCACAAAATGTGCAGTTAATCTGCACAGACCCAGGGGTGGTGGAGGCCTTCAAATGGCAGGAACCCACACTAGCCCCTCGGGAAAACAGAACTTCACACCCAGCTCTCAGCTCTTGATTACTGTGCCAAGTGCAGGAAGTGGTGCCGTGCTGACCTAATCATGCTGGTTGGCAAAATTCCACCAAAACGCCATTTTCAGAAAGAGTCAGGGACCTCCTCATTTTCTGCTAGGTGTAATAATACATGAAATTGGCTGGCATACTCTGCCCATTCTCGTCATTGAGGAATCTGGGTGAGGGGAAGAGGGTAGGAGAGTGGGCCATTTGAATTAAAAACAGTGAGCCCTGGGTGGTGTTGCCTGGTGGTTGAGCGTCGGCCTGAGCACTGATGGGTGGTGGGTTTGATCCCCCAACAAGGGCACATACCTGGGTTGCAGGTTTGATCCCCGGCCCTGGTCAAGGTGTATGAAGATGGACACCAATTGATGTGTCTCTCTCACATAGATGTCTCTCTCTCTCTCCTTCTCTCTCTCTCTATCTCTCTCTCTCTCCCTCCCTCCCTCCTACCCTGTCTCCCTCTCTCATTTCCCCTTTCCCTTCCTCCCACCCCTACTCTCTCTAAATCTCAATGGGAAATATATCCTCGGGTGAGGATTGGAAAAATAACTAAATAAATGAAAATAGTGAATGTAAAAGGTAATTCACTGCAGCTAACAGGAAATGAAGCATTCTAATGTAACAAGGACCACAGCGGGTTCTGGTCCTGGCTCTGCCATGAAACAGCACTGTGCTTACACAAGCCACTCAATTTCCTCATCGGTGCCTCAATTTCCCTGTCGACAGAAGGGTCAGGCGGAGGTTCTGAAATTTTGTGATTTCTACAGAGAGGCCATGCGGGACTCATGGTGATTTGACCTCAAGCCTGGGCTGGGACAGGACAATGGGAAGGCCCTGCTCCTGGGCTCAGGCCCGGGCCCAGGGGGAAGCCCTGCTGGACGGAGGCTGGCAGTCCTGGGGGTCAAATTGGCCCACCACCGGGCTGCTGCTCTCTGGGGAAGGGAATGTGTTTGTGAACCTGCCCTGGGGGGGTCCAGTGAACCCAGAGGAATGGAGGACAGAACAAAAGGTTCCTGTGCTTGAAGACAGGGGTGCTGGTCCAGGTATCCGCCCCAAGCTTCCTTCCCAAAACAGAAGCATGATTTTCTAGGTCCGGCAATCTTGAGGCAAAAGCTGATATGCCTGCTTTAGTGGCTCTAAAAGCACCGATTCTGCCCTTAAACAGGCTCCTGGCCAGCAGCATTCACCATCCCTCATAGGATAACCCTGAGAACTGAGGGCGGGACTGAAAGAAACTCTAAATTCTTTCCATGCTGGGATGGACCTGCACACAGGGACCTGCCATACAGCGGAAGGTACGGGCCCAACAAACTGGCCGCTGCTCAGGTTGCTACAGCTTCCCCCACTCGTGAAAAAGCAAGCTTTCTGTCCTGGGTGTAAGCTACTGACGCTTAAATCAACTCACTTCTTTGGCGCTGGATCATGGAACTTGTGCTGAGCCATGCTTTTTACTTCCAGTTTTTCATTTTGTCTCTGTAAGGCATTGAATTTGTCTCTAACAGAGGAGAGAGAAAAACAGTCTGTTTTTTAAAATAAAACACATAAATTGACGCATCACCCTGTCTGGGACCTGGCCCAGAAGGAGCCAGTGTGTTTCTGGGACTCAGACATCACGGTGCTCATGACCACCATGACCCCTGAGCTGGGAATACGGGGATGGAAGCATGTGACGTGGGTCCAGGAGCCTAACACGTCGAGGAGGCGGCTGAACACCGAGGGTCAGGCTGGACGTCACCTCAGGAGAGAGACTCCGAACCATCTGACACTCAAGCTGGGAAACCCCGAGGGTTCCTGCCATGTCAGCTCAGGACGTTGGGCACTCGGGTCAGACGAAGGGCTAGGCTAGCTCCTGCGGGTGCAGCCCAACGATACCTTTAGTGGTGGGGAGGGGTCTGCCCTCTGTGACTTAGACGCACATCAGATTAAAAAGGTCAGTTTAGCAAAGTCAGACCTCCGACCAGGGCCCACTCCAATGTTGGGCTTCTGCTAACACTTCTAGTGAAGCAAACTCAAAGCCTTTTGGGAGCCAAACAGATAAGATCAGGAGCAAAGTGGCCTGGGAGGACCTGAGGGAGGAGTGGGGGCTACGGCGAGGCTGAGCGCTTGGTGCCACCTGGGACCTAACGCGGGGCCTGCAAACGAAGCGCCGCTCTCCATGTGGCGGAGCTTCTGACAGCTTTTCCCGAAGGATCCAGAAGCCCCGGCTCTGAAGCACAATCTCTTAATTCCTAAACGTGGGAAGTCAGTTCACATTTTTAAAAACACAGAAAGGACCAGAGAGACACCTCTTAAACCTTGGGCTGCCAGAGGGCACCCCTGCTCCTGGGAGAGGGAGCCTGGCCTTCCTGAAGCAGAGGGCATGGCATGCTTTCCTGTTGTCTGTCTAGGACAGTGATGGCGAACCTATGACATGCGTGTCAGAGGTGACACGCGAACTCATTTTTTGGTTGATTTTTCTTTGTTAAATGGCATTCAAATATATGAAATAAATATCAACAATATAAGTCTTTGTTTTACTATGGTTGTAAATATCAAAAAATTTCTACATGTGGGAGAACCAAGATGGCGGCATAGGTTAATGCCGGAGTTTGCTGCTTTGAACAACTACTTCAAAAGTGAAACTAAAAGACGGAACCGACATCACCCAGAACCACAGGAACGCTGGCTGAGTGGAAGTCCTACAACTAGGAGGAAAGAGAAACGCATACGGACACTCAGAGGAGGCGCAGTGCTGAAGTCAAATTCTGAGGTGCGGAGTGCGTGGAGCCCGCTGGTGGTGGAGGGCGCGGTTGGCGTTTTCAATAGGGAGGGAGTCGCAGACTCTGAGCTCCAGATACAGGCGAGTCTTTAGGGACCCAGGCTCAAACGGGAGAAGCGGGACTGTCTGGCTTCAGTCAGAGCGAGTGCAGCTTTCTCTCCCAGCTTTGCAGCAGGTGCTGGGACTCAGAGAGGCAGAGCCCCTGGGGACAGGACTGAGAGCCCCCATAATTGCTCTCTCCGGCCCACCCTGTTGATCCTGTGCGACCCGCCCTGCCCAAGCCCTGCACAGAGGCATTTGCCAGATAGCCTCAGGCAAAGGCTAGATTAGCACCTCCCTAGAGGACAGAAGTTCTCTCACAGCTGACACAGCTGATTCTCATAGCCACTTGGCCTGGAGGTCAAACTCTCCCTGGTATTAGCTACAACAATCAAGGTTTAACTATAAGACTGCGAACAAAGACCACTAGGGGGTGCACCAAGGAAGCATAACAAAATGCGGAGACAAAGAAACAGGACAAAATTGTCAATGGAAGATATAGAGTTCAGAAACACACTTTTAAGGTCTCTCAAGAACTGTTTAGAAGCCGCCGATAAACTTAATGAGATCTATAAGAAAACTAATGAGACCCTCGATGTTATATTGGGGAACCAACTAGAAATTAAGCATACACGGACTGAAATAACGAATATTATACAGAGTCCCAACAGCAGACCAGAGGAGCGCAAGAATCAAGTCAATGATTTGAAATGAGAGGAAGCAAAAAACACCCAACCGGAAAAGCAAAATGAAAAAAGAATCCAAAAATGCGAGGATAGTGTAAGGAGCCTCTGGGACAGCTTCAAGCGTACCAACATCAGAATTATAGGGGTTCCAGAAGATGAGAGGTAGCAAGATATTGAAAACCTATTTGAAGAAATAATGACAGAAAACTTCCCCTACCTGGTGAAAGAAATAGACTTACAGGTCCAAGAAGTGCGGAGAACCCCAAACAAAAGGAATCCAAAGAGGACCACACCAAGACACATCATAATTAAAATGCCAAGAGCCAAAGATAAAGAGAGAATCTTAAAAACAGCAAGAGAAAGAAACTCAGTTACCTACAAGGGAATACCCATACGACTGTCAGCTGATTTCTCAACAGAAACTTTGCAGGCCAGAAGGGAGTGGCAAGAAATATTCAAAGTGATGAATACCAAGAACCTACAACCAAGATTACTTTATCCAGCAAAGCTATCATTCAGAATTGAAGGTCAGATAAAGAGCTTCACAGATAAGGAAAAGCTAAAGGAGTTCATCACCACCAAACCAGGATTATATGAAATGCTGAAAGGTATCCTTTAAGAAGAGGAAGAGGAAGAAAAAGGAAAAGATAAAAATTATGAACAACAAATATGCATCTATCAACAAGTGAATCTAAGAATCAAGTGAATAAATAATCTGATGAACAGAATGAACTGGTGATTATAATAGAATCAGGGACATAGAAAGGGAATGGACTGACTATTCTTGGGGGGGAAAGTGGTGTGGGAGATGCGGGAAGAGACTGGACACAAATCGTGCACCTATGGATGAGGACAGTGGGTGGGGAGTGAGGGCAGAGGGTGGGGCGGGAACTGGGAGGAGGGGAGTTATGGGGGGGGAAAAAGAGGAACAAATGTAATAATCTGAACAATAAAGATTTAATTAAAAAAAATTTTCTACATGTGACACAGCACCAGAGTAAAGTTAGGGTTTTTCAAAATGCTGACACGCCGAGCTCTAAAGGTACACCATCACTGGTCCAGGAGCCATGCACGCAGTGCTCGCTATACAGCGCCCCCCACTGGGCCGCCGGCGCCTGTCCAGTTCCTGCCTCTCCTCACCCATGTGGCCTTGACATCTCAGACCCCAGCTTTCCCTGCTTGAAAATGAGTCCTCGGAATCCAGGCAGCTGCTCAGGCTCCTTCAGTCAAGAAGGTGCCCAGGCCCCCTAATCCAAGGGCTTTCCCGCGAGTTCACCGCAAAGTGAGCACCCGCGAGAAGTGATCGCTTGCAAACCACTGGGTCCCTGGCCACGAACCTGCTCTGCTCCCAGCGCCCTCATTTTGGACTCTGTTCTTCTAGTCTGTGTTATTCTGTTCCCACAGCCGTCCCCTAGCCCCACAAACTCATGGCCTAGCTATCCCAGGGCTGGGGAAGACTCCGCTTGGAGCAGGCTCAGGAAGCCTGCCCACTCTCTGACCTCCTACAGACACTTTCTAATACAAACCCATCACCAGATCATCCCCCAGGGTACCAGGTCCCTACTCTTCTAGTTTGCACCTGCCCAAGCACTGCTGGTAATTTTTAGCAGCTGCGTTATAGAAAGCCCACTTCAGGGTGCAAACTCTCACTTCTACCCCAAAAGTACAGTGAGGTTTTCCATGTCAACCATCCTTGGTAGGTGTTGAGCCCCCTGTAGATGAGCAGACGAATCTGGGAGAACAGTGAGCAGAATCGTCACCCTGGGGAGCTGGGACAGTGCCCCAGTGGCCACTGTGGCCATGTCCCTCTGTCCCACACTGGCCAGCCATTCCCGATCGCAAGGAAGGACAGTCCCAGCAGCACAGCCCCGAGGGGTGAAGACCACCCTGGACCCACAAGATGCATCTCAGATGACTTGACTTCCAAACCACAAGGTTTCCAGCACCAAGGCTCTTCCTCCTGCCCTCATTTCTGGCAGCTTCCTAGGCCCTGTACACCAGCATCCCTTAATCACCCACTTCCCAGTGAATCCGACTCATTAGCCGGGCATGGAAGCCTTCCACAGCTGAGCACTGCCTCCCCCAGCCTTCCTTCTTGCCCCACCTTCTTGCCCCTATCCCCCCCCACACACACTGGCCAGCTTTCTTCCCATCCATGTCAGCAGCAGAACCCCAACTCCTACCACTATGCTTCCTTCTACCTCCATGGTGCTCCTCAACGTCTGTGTGCACATAGCTCTGCTCACATCCCATCACTCCTACTGGTTCATGGAGACCAGGTAACTGGTTCTGTGCACTTTGCAGGGCCAGGCCTGTTGTCAAACACAATGTCCGCAGAGGGAGGACAGCCACTGTGCACCAACAACCCACTCTGCAGCCCATTAAGGGAAAAACAGACGCAGAAAGGACTCAGCCTGCGATCTGAAGTCCTTCCCTAGGAGCCTCTCTTCATCACTGTTGTATTTTTCAAAGTGAACTTGATCCCAAAAGAAGATTAAGAAGCATCTGTCAGGGGGCAGTGTCTCTGAAAAGCCAACAAAGCCAACCGCCCCTATTTGCAGAAATCTAGAACCATTCCTGGGAAAACGAGAGAAGGATGTGCTGGTAGGATGGTCCGTCCCCTTGCCTGGGACACCAGTGCACCCAGGGGTTCTCTGCTGCCCAGAATGGTGCGGTCTAGTCGTGGAGCTGGAAGCCACGGCCCCTCTGTTGACAGGCGTCCGTCAGCCCACACCCCTCACACATACTGCTGCTGCTCCTCCTGGTGCTGGTCCTTGTCCTCCACATCCTCCTGGAAAAGCCTCTGGTTCTGCTCTTTCAGCCTTTGGATTTGGCTCTGCAGGTGACGGTTTTCTCCCTCCAAGTTGCCCTTGAGGCGGGAGACCAGCTAAAACACAGATGGACAATGTCTCAAACACCACACGCTCCCGTGATTCCACTGCTGGGAATCTACATCCAAAAGGAGAAAAAGGCCACGTCCACAAAGGTGGTCATTTTGGTATGATCTACGTCAGCTGGCATGACCAATACGGCCAATGCCATGGGGATGGCCAAGCCTTCTGCCGCTGCACCGTCCAATCAGGCAGCCACTGGCCACGTGTGGCTGCTGAGCACTGAAAACGCAGCCAGTCTGAGCTGAGCCATAAGTGCAAAATATATAATAGGTTCTGAGGACTTAATAACAATTAAAAATAATGTAAAGTATCTCATTAATAAGCTGCCCGGTGTGTGTGTTTCTCAGTAGGTTGAGTGTCCCATTCACTAAGAAATCACCAGTGTAATTTCTGAGTTGTGGTGAGCCGGCACGGCCATGGCATACTCAGCCCCAGGCTGCCTTATGTGCCAGGCCAGCTCAGCCTGGTTCAGTGACCCTGAGAGGGGTCAGTGAAGGATTAAGAAAAGACAGCAAGAGAATGAAAGCTGGGTCTCAGTGGGATGCTGCTCCTCTGACATAGAGACAGCGCCAGCACCAGCGCCCACAAGCCGTGTCTTTATTTTATAGCAGATGCCACGAGGCAAAGGAAGGGCGTGATCAAGATGTTGACAACATTCTCGTGGGTTTCAGTCCTACTCAACTACATGCACATGAACTCTATCACTCAGGCATGTGGGGCCACGTGTTCGGACCACAGGTTCAAGCTTACCACTGTAGCTGTTGGCTATAATTGTGCTGGGAAGGCTCTGCCCTCCAAGCTGGGCATTGCACGTCGCAATGAGAGGACTGTGCCCTTTCATCAGTCCAAGGCTTGAACCTGTCCAAACACTGTAGCTGCGCCCCACACTGATCAAGGCACATGCCTGGGTTACTGGCTCCACTCCCCAGTAGAGGGCATGCAGGAGGCAGCTGATGGATGTTTCTCTCAAAAAATCAATAAAAAATCATATTATTTTAAAAAATCTCATTAATAAGCTTTTGGGGTTACATGTGATATTTTAGATATAAGGGTTAAATAAAACAGACCCCTACATTAATCCCACCTGATTCCTCTTACTTTTTGAATATGGCTACTAGAAAGTTGTCTGTACACAAACAGGCGTGAAGCTGGACCTGAATTTTGGGCTGAGGCTGGCCAGCTCCTGCTCTAGAATATCATCATGGTTGGTGTAGCAGGAAAGTCCCAAGCTTTGGCTTCAGACAAACGGGGTTCCAACCCGCTACTTCAGAGGGACAAGGATGGGAACCCCAGCTCACAAGATCATTGTGAGAATTAAATGAGATGACACAGAGAGCAGAGTGCTCAGTCGAGAGGATGGAGATGAAACGGTACTTGGATGCTTCCATGCACCTCCCTGACAAAAAGCAAAAATCAGGTGAAAGGTGTTCTGTAGCACACCCCTGCCAGTCATGGTGTTCATCCCAGTCAACTGCCTCTGGCTTCCTCTCTGCCTCTGAGTGACATTCACACACACCCTTTGAGCAGAGATGCCAATGAGGACCCATTCCCACCTGGCTGAGCCCAAGGCGTCAGCCCAGGGAACAGGCCCACCCAGGGTCCTGAGGCCCTCCAGCCCCAGGCCTCACCTGGCAGCGGTTGTCCAGCTCGGTCAGCAAGATGTCCGTGCTCTGAAGCTCCTCCCTCAGCCAGTTGCACTGGTTCTGCCAGCAGTTCACCTGCAGCTGCGTGTCGTTCAGGGAGGTTCGCAGCTTCTTGTTGTCTGTGAGCAGCTCATCCTGCTCCCCCTTCAGCTCCTCATACTGGCCCTGCCAGCTGTTCACTTCCTGCTGCGTGTCATGCAGGGACAGTTGCAGCTCCTTGTTGTCTGTGAGCAGCTCCTTGGTGAGGGCATACAGCACCTTGGTGAGGGTGTACAGCTCCTTGTTGAGGGCGTACAGCTCCTCTTGCTCTGCCTTCAGCCCCTCGTACTGGGCCTGCCAGTGGTTCACCTCCAGCTGCGTGTTGTCCAGGGAGGTTTGCAGCTTCTTGCTGTGAGTCTGCAGCTCCTCCTGCTGCCCCTTCAGCTCCTCGTACCGGGCCTGCCAGCTGTTCACTTCCCGCTGCGTGTCATTCAGGGACAGTTGCAGCTCCTTGTTGTCTGTGAGCAGCTCCTTGTATTCTGTGAGCAGCTCATTGGCGTCAGCCTGCAGCTCCTTGTTGAGAGCATACATCTCCTCTAGCTCCGCCTTCAGCCCATCGTACCAGGCCTGCCAGTGGTTTACCTCCAGCTCCCTTTCATGAAGGGAGGTTTGCAGCTCACTGGCGTGGGTCTGCAGCTCCTTGGTGAGTGTGTGCATCTCCTCTTGCTCCCCCTTCAGCCCATCGTACCGGGCCTGCCAGTGGTTTACCTCCAGCTCCCTTTCATGAAGGGAGGTTTGCAGCTCACTGGCGTGGGTCTGCAGCTCCTTGGTGAGTGTGTGCATCTCCTCTTGCTCCCCCTTCAGCCCATCGTACCGGGCCTGCCAGTGGTTTACCTCCAGCTCCCTTTCATGAAGGGAGGTTTGCAGCTCACTGGCGTGGGTCTGCAGCTCCTTGGTGAGTGTGTGCATCTCCTCTTGCTCCCCCTTGAGCCTCTCGTACTGGGCCTGCCAGTGGTTTACCTCCAGCTCCCTTTCATGAAGGGAGGTTTGCAGCTCCTTGTTGTCTGTGAGCAGCTCTTCCTGCTCCTTCCTCAGGCAGTTGCACTGGGCCTGCCAGCGGTTCACCTGCAGCTGGGTGTCGTTCAGGGAGGTCTGCAGCTTCTTAGTGTGGGTCTGCAGCTCCTCCTGCTCCCCTTTCAGCTGCTGGTGCAGGGAATTGGCCCTAGGGGTAGAGAGACACAAGGCCAAGGGCTGAGGCGCACTCCCAGGCACTGTCCCAGTTGTGCAACCTTAATCAAAACTGCAACCTCTCTGGGCCTCAGTTTTTTTCATGTGTTAATGAAGGGTTGAACAAAATCAGCGGTTTTCAAACTCTGTTCATTGGGGTTCGAGGAGGCTACCCCAGGTACCCCACTGCCAGCTGGGGTAGAACGACAGGCAGGCTCGGACACCACGGCAACAGAGCATCCCTGTTAAAGTCCTTTCTATCTGAGGCTTTGGCACATCTGCCTACTTGGAAAAAGGGTTCTTTGATTCAAACATTTAAACACTGAATCAGAACATTACTACTCTAAGACTCTATGTCTATATCCAGCTCTTCTCCCCAATTCCAAGCCCCTTTCTAATTTCAACTACTGAGATAAATAAAATAGAAGATTCTGGAGTGTTACCTATATCCACTTAAATCATCATCATCATCATCATCATCATCATCATTACCTGGGATTCCTTGGGGTAGATTATACCAAAAAAGATCATATGACCAGAGGCTCATGGACTCAATGTGAACACAGGTGTGTGAAGTTTGGCCCACACAGCTTTTTAATTTTTTTTTAACATTTACTTATTTTATTCTATTTTATTTCATTTTAAAGTGTGTATGATTTTATTAATTGATGTCTCTCCAATAAAGACAACTAAAAAAAATCTAAACTAATAAAAGAGAAAAATGGTAATTGGCGTACGACGATACCCTTTTCATTGGCTAATCAGGGCTATATGCAAATTAACTGCCAACTAAGATTGGCAGTTAACTGCCAACAAGATGGAGGTTAATTTGCATATGTAGGCACAATGCAGGGAGGCGAAAGGGAAAGCAGGAAGAAGCCCCCTGCCACTGACAGTGATCGGAAACCCAGCGGGGAGCTAAGAGCTGGGGGGCAGGGCAAAGGCGGAGAATCAGGCGCCTTTGCCGCCCTGGCCAGTGATAGCAGGAAGTAGGGGTGGAGCCAGCGATGGGAGCTGGGCACGGTCGAAGCTGGCAGTCCCGGGAGCTACGGGTCCCTTGCCTGGGCCTAAACCGGAGCCCACGATCGCGGGGCTGCTGCAGCTGCGGGTCCCCGCTGCCCGAGCCGGACGCCTCAGGCCTGGTCAAGGGGCCGATCCGGTGATTGGTGATTGGAGGGTGATGAGGGTCAACTCCTCTGGCTGAGGCATCAGGCCTGGGCGGGGGGCTGAGCCAGGGATTGGGGGGATATGATGGTCCCCTTGCCCAGGCCTGAAGCCTGGGTCAGAGGCGTCAGGCTTGGGTGGGGGCTAGAGCAAGCGATCAGAGGGAGATGGGGGTCCCCTGCCCAGGCATGATTCCTGGGCCAGAGGCCTCAGGCCTGGGCAGGGGACAGAGCCAGTGATCGGGGGGAGATGGGGGTCCCCTGTCCAAGCCTGACACCTCTGGTGGAGGCGTCAGGCCTGGGCAAGGGGCCCATCAGGTGATCAGAGGGTGATGGGGGTCTACGCCTCTGGCTGAGGCATCAGGCCTGGGCAAGGGGCAGAGCCAGAAATCGGAGGGGCCTGGGGGTCCCCTGCCCAGGCCTGATGCCTGGGCCAGAGGCATCAGGCCTGGGCTGGGGGCAGAACCAGTGATGGGGGGAAATGAGGGTCCCCTGCCCAGGCCTGACGCCTCTGTCAGAGGCGTCAGGCCTGGGCAAGGGGCCAATCCTGCGATTGGGGTGATGGGGGTCAACGCCTGAGGGCTCCCAGTATGTGAGAGGGGGAAGGCTGGGCTGAGGGACACTCCCCCCCACACACACACCCAGTGCACGAATTTCGTGCACCGGGCCCCTAGTAAAATAACATAAAAAAGAAACAGAACAAGATAAAAAGATTCGCCATTGTGGTCCTGTGAATACTCGCGGGTTAGGTTTAAGGGTCCCTGGCCTCAAATATGTCTCCAGGTCCTCCCATTCCTCTGTCCTGCCCAAAAAAGCAGATTTAATAAAAAACACAAACAAAACAAAAAAATAATTACTGTATCAGCATTCCAAACTTTTAAGGTACCCATCAACATTCAGATATCTTTTAAGGTACCCATCAACATTCAGATATCTTCTTCTCAGGGAAAAAAAACAACAAAAAAACAAACAAAAACAAACAACAACAACAAACCTACAGAAGGAAGACCTGGCAGCCCCGCCTGCCTCCCAGCTGACAGCCTCTATAGCTGGGCTGTATTCTCCACCAGGGCCTGTCTATTGCTGACTCTCCTGCCCCACCTGCTGGACGTGCCCGGCCACTGCAGGCAGCTGAGTTTACTCAGGGCTGTAGGAAGGAAGGGTTCATATGGTCACGCCTCTGGGTTGAGGCAAGACTTGGATTCGAATCCTGCCTGTGTCACTAACTAGGAGCATTGACCTTGAACAAGTTGTTTAATCTCCCTGAGCCTGTTTCCTCCTCTGTTGCTGTGGATTTTTTAAAGGATAACAATAGCTCAGTCAACTCTTGTGATTCACAGTATAATGTTCTGCCCAACCACGTGAACCCTGAATTAGTGAGTACTGAAACTATTCCCACCGGTTCCTGGGAGTCTCTGGTCACATTTTGTCAGCTCATCAAGACATAAAGACGCCTCGTGTAATACACTCAGAGCCAACAGCACCATACCTGGGCCCGAATGACCCTTGTGTGCCACTCGAATATTCCCCGTGAGGCCCAGCGCAGCCTTGCACTTGGGAACACTAGACAACGCTTCAACACTCCATTTGGGGGCCATTTCAAACAGCGAAATCGCCTCCAAAGCACACAAAATAGAACACCATGGCACTCAGTGGCCCATGAAGAGGACGCTGGTAGGTGAGAGCTGAAACAAGTCTGGGGTCAAAGGCCTTGTTGAACCTCAGCTGCAAATGTGCACATCAGGCAACTCCAGTATCTCCCACTCTGGGCACGTCCATGACAGGCCACGGGCACTGATTTGGGGGTCACCAGTGCATTTCAGCCAGGATGTGAATTCACAAATGGGAATGCGTGAATGCTGAGGACCACGCCCCCTCCCTCATGGGATCGCTGGTGTGAGAGGATGCAGGTACCCCTGCCCGACAGTCATCAGCATCATAATTGTGGGAGGGGAGACTGTCCAAACCGAGACAATGCCCCATCCCAGCTGCCGAGTCCTTCCTTCCAGCCACCAGCTGGAGACCCCTTTACCTTGTTCCCACCAGCTGCTTCCAGGGCAGGGTTGGTAAAAATGCACCATCACCAGGGGTCTCACTTGAGCTCAGCTCAGCGGGTGCTGAGTGAGTGGGTCTGAATGACATCCCGGCAGAGGCGCTGCAGGGGGCCTGGTGGTTACCTGTCCAGCTCTCGCTGCAGCCTCTGGTTCTCCTCGGCGGCCATGGTGCTCGTCCTCTGCTCCTGCTGCAGAGCCTCCCGCTCGGTGGTCAAGAGCGTCCCCAGCTGCTCCAGCGCCGCCTTATGTTGGAGCTGGTCCTTGTATCTGTTGAAGGGAAACACACCCGCTAGGAATGGAAACCCAGGGAGACCTCAAAGCCTGGGTGAGCGGCTTCTCTCTGCAGAGCTGAGGGAGAGGGGGATCCGCGTGGGACAGGGCTGGACAGAGAGAGGGGACAGTCACTGGGCCACCTCCGGGGGTCTCCTCCAGCACAAGAGGCAAGTCCTCCCTCCTCCCACCCGATGTGTCTCCATGGTCCCTTCCAGTCCCTGTCAAAGCAGCCTCCCTCCTTCATCCCACTGGGAACAAAACCACTGTTTTATGAACTCCACGCCCTTCTCAAAGAAACCACTGCAAACACAGCAGAATTCCACCACCCATAACAGCTGATCCCCCTCAATGGGCCCTGGGTGAGCCCTCCGCCCCAGCTCAGGAACACGACTCTTCTTGCTCTGATCCAGGCAGCTTGGGGGCCAGAGTCTTGCCTGGTGGGGCCCAAGCAGCCATCATGGGCAACTGCACACCCTCATGGCTCCTCAAGGCACCCCCAGTCCAGCCCTTGCCCTTGCTCTCCCACAGCCTCCCCCTCAGCTCGGGCTTTTATTTCCTTCCTGTCTCAGTCTGCAGAGGGTCCCACACAGCCTCTCCGGAGGGCAGCAGAGCACAAGAGGGAGCCCCTGACCAGCCCCAGGCTGTTCCTCCTCCTGCAGGAACCTTCCCTGTTCAGGTGACTCAGGGGCCTCCCCAGGTCCTAGGTGGAGACTGAGTCATCACCTTTCAATCTTCCCCAGGCAGGCAAAACCCTTTCCAGACCCCCTTCCTGAGGTGTCCACACCCAGATACAGGCTGACAGAGTCCACCCAAGTTCCAGGGTTTCAGCCCCTGCCTGCAGCCCTCCATCCAAGCCCACCCCATATCAGCTGTACTTGTACCATCTGCCTGGAGCCAAGACTTGTGCGGACTCAGACACACACACACCTGCTTGGTCGGCTGTTGGAAGACAAACATTCCTTCCTGTGGCCTTTAGCCACAAGTGGAGGCTGCCCAGACATGGGAAATGGAAGGTGGGGGTGATGGCTCTGCTGGGCTTTCAGGGCGGCGATCTTTCTCATCCAGGTTTGACAAACAGGGCTATGGACCATTAGGGTCCCCACCTCCTGCTTCCCTGTTGTGTCTTGGAAAAGCACAGGATCAAGCATATCGCAACCATCAGTAACCACCCTCCTGCAGGGCAGAAACTGCGAGTGCTTCTCCCCACTGAATCCCGGGTACGAGGCTTGACACCCAGTGCATGTGCACCAGGGGAAGGAAGGAGCGAGTGTCTCAGTCAAGTGTCAGGTGAAATGAATACAGAGCCCCCGGCCTGTGTTCCAGGCACCTCCACCTCTAACCTGCAGCCCTGCTGCAGACACACCAAGGGCCTCCAGCTATCTGTCCAACCAGCAAAAACCACTGAATCACACAGTAGGTCCACCAAGCAAGGAGTCATAGGCAGAGCAATGAACTCCTCCCTCAGACCAGTCAAATGCCACCTGTACAAACCTTCCCATGTTAACAGCCATAAGAATATATCCACACGGTTATCATTGAGGGGAGGGCCCGCAACACCTGGTGAGGGGTGGGCACCACAGGAGGCTCCCATCAGTAGTCAGCTGGGTGCATTCAAACCATGTTAGACAGCACCAGGCGCCCAGTGGGTGCTTACTAAGCATCTCGTGAACACAGGATGGGTGCGGAGGAGGCAGAGATGGAGATGCCAAGAGGCAGAAGATGCTCATTCTGGCTGGAAGAAACGAGAGTCTGATAGGAGCAGACATCTCGGCACCCCCGAAGGATGGGCATCTGGGTGGAGAAAGGGGTGGAAGGCTCTGTGGAGAGTCCACAGGAAGCACTGGGTGAGTGTGTAAATGTATGTCATCTCCCCCAAGTTCATGCAGCAGCAGGCGCCCTCCGCAGGCTCTGCAGGCTCAGTGCCCTCCTGGTCCCTGTGATGCCAAATCCCTGCACCTCAGCTGCTCCCAGGGAGCCCCAGCCTTTGCCTAGCATCTTGCTGAGGCAGAGGCCTGGGAAGAACTCATCAGGGACAACTCACAAGCACAGGAAGTGGACAGCTCCCTCCTGGGCTGCTCCAAGTGTGGGAGAGCCTCTCTTTAGCGCATCTCTCCCTCTCTCTCCCCACCACATTGGAGTCCTCTGTACATCTCACTTCCCCCAGGCTCTGGGTCCCGGTGCACCTGCTGGGGCCATTGCAATCAGGGATCTGCCTGGCAGGAGCTCAGACGAAGTTGGCTGACAACATGCACACAAAGCCCTGATTTTGAAAAAGTGCAAAGTTAAGATTTATGCATTTAAGGTACATCAATTTTACCTTAAAAAGGTATATGGAGAGTCAGAGGTAAAGGTGACATGAGAATGGCAGAGTACTGATAATGCTGCTGCAGGTGAGGGGAACACGGGGTTTTCACTATACTAGTCTGTACACGTCCATATATTCAAAACTTTCCAAAATTAAAAGTAAAAAAAGAAAATCAGAAGTGCAGACTTTGAGACTTGGACAGGGAAAAGGCCTGGGGAGCTAGATAAGGCACGCCCCTGAAAATTGGCAGCTGTGGTGACTTCTCCTCCTGGTCCTTGGTTTGGAGAGGAAAGGAAGAGGGGGTAGGAATCCCCCAGGAGCTGGGACCCCAATGCTGACACCTGGTTTCCCTGAGCCGGGATTAGTGGGCACACCCTTCTCCCCTGGGGGACCCTCCTGCCCCTCAGTCTCCAGCCACACCAACTCCACATCGCTGAGGGTGAAGGTGGATTTACTACTCTTCACTGTGAAGCAGCGGGACCAGAGGAAACATGAGCGGCCAGAGTGAAGGGGGGACAGGAGCCCGGGGAGCCTGTCCGTCACCCCCAGCCACAGGCACCCACCTGTCACTGAGAGCCTTGCTCTCCAGCTTCAGGGTCCAACTCAGCAGTGTCTTCTGGTGGTGGTACTTGTCCAGAAGGGCCTCGTGCTCCCTAGTCAGGCGCTCGTGGAGCGCGCCCAGGCACGCGTGTTCCTGCTGCAGGGCCTTGTGGGCTGCCGCCAGCTGCTGGTGCTGGAGCTGCGTGTTCTGCTCTGTGAGCGCAGTGAGCGAGGCGCTCTGGGAGCTCAGAGTGGAATTTTCCACCTGCTGGGAGGGAGAAGGGGATGATGCCTCACCAGGTGCAGGCCCAGGGGGACCACAGACTCCGGATCCCCACGTCCCCACACGGAGTGAGGGGCCAAGAGCAGGTCAAGTGTTGACACCAAAATAGCAGCACCCTCAGGAGAGGCAGCACCCAGCCGTGCTGAGGACAGTTCTCCCTGCACTCAAGGAGCTGCTCTGGGAAGGCCCACGGCAGAAACAGACTGCCCCATGGGCCTAAGCTTAGTCCTGTGCCCCTCTCTGCACATGTGACCTTTCTTGGCAATTTGTGCCCTTTCTCTGGATAAGTTCCTTGGGTACCCTCTCTGGCCACTTTGAAAAGTGCATGGAAAATCAGTAAGGATATAGAGAACCTGAACAGCACTACCAACCCATTTCTCCGATATTTACACAACACCCATCCAACCGCATTCAAACCACCAGAAAGTTGACCGGGAGGAATCCGTCCTAACTCATTCTGAGGCCAGAATTACCCTGGTGTCCAGCTGCTTGTCCTGCTCCAGGCCCTCGGGCTGCAGGGTGTCCAGAGACGTCTGCAGCCTCTGGTTCTCCAGCAACAGGTCCGGGCTCTCCCGCTCAAGGGCGTGGACCTTCTGAGGGGCCGTCATCAGGGCGCTGACCTCCATGGCCAGCTTCTCGATCTCCTCCTGCAGGCGATGCAGCTCCTGCTCCAGCTTCTGTGTCCGCACCATGTGCTCCTTCACCCGCACCTTCCTGTGCTCCAGCTCCTGTGCCTGCGCCGCCTGCGCCTTCACCTGCTCCAGGTCCCGGCACAGCTGCCGCCGCTCCCACTCCATCATGGTCACTTTCCTTTTGGTGTCCGTCACCGTCTGGAGGAGCACTTTTTTCTCAGTCTTCTGGCCCTTCATGCGGGCCTTGCTGCTGGTCTGTGAACTATCCCGCAGTGAACGCACCAGTTGTTTAAGATCCTTGAACTGCAGGAAAACACAATGGAAATGACACTGGCGTGATTTCGGTCCAAATTGGAGACCTAAAGTGTAGGCCTGGAATGCCCATTTCATCATGGACCCAAAGGACGTCTTAACGTTTCCCAAAGGCCTGATATGGACAGAAGGTGAAGGCATGGAGATCCCCACCCAGACAGTTCCAGTCTAAACACTTTCACAGAAGCCAAATGACTTAGAAACAAAAACCACATCTTCTCTTAAAACAATGAAAGTGATTTCCTTGGTGCTTTTTACCCTGGTTCACAGTGGCTCGAGAGCTGACCGCCCACCTCTGTGGCTGCCCCTCACGCCACTCTCCCCTGCAGACATTGCACATGATCTTCCCTCTGCTGTGAATGCTCACCTGCCTCCACCCGCAGCCTCCAGCATCACTGGCTCCTTCTCATCCTCCAGGGCTCAGTGTGATTGACAGCTACTCAGGGAAGCCCTGCACCGTGATTCTAAATGTCCTCCACCTAATAAGACTCTCCCTGGACCCACGTATATTCCCTCAATAGCACACGTCTCAAGTCACCTGTCCTTCCACCTCCTAGACTGGAAGCCATATTGGGGGAGGGTAGATGCATGCCTCTTAAGTCTACACAGCACCTCCCCAAGCCCCTTTTCTGCAATACTAGAGAGGCTGAAGAACTCAAGTACCTGATACCCAGCCTCCCTTGCAGTTAGGGTTAGTCATGTGTCAGGTGTGGCCAATGAGATGTCCACAGAGGATCCCGGGAGGCCTTCCCACTGTCTCTTCACACTCCACATTCTTCCTGCCCACTTCTTTGGAGAGGAAAGGAAGAGGGGGTAGGAATCCCCCAGGAGCTGGGACCCCAATGCTGACACCTGGTTTCCCTGAGCCGGGATTAGTGGGCACACCCTTCTCCCCTGGGGGACCCTCCTGCCCCTCAGTCTCCAGCCACACCAACTCCACATCGCTGAGGGTGAAGTTGGATTTACTACTCTTCACTGTGAAGCAGCGGGACCAGAGGAAACATGAGCGTACAACAGCCACTGCCAAGACTGGCAGAGCAGGAAGAGAAAAGCCTGGTTTCTGGGTGGCGTCCCTGAGCCGCTGCCCCAGCACTGGGCTGCCTACCCTAGGACTTCCTGTGGGATGAGGCAGGTCAACCCTGGAGGTTATCCAGGGCTCTGAGTGTGAAGCTGGACATTTGAAGGGGGATCTTTGTCCTATGGGCTGTCCCATGAGCTGCAGGACATTTAGCAGCATTCTGGCCTCTCCCACCACAGACTGGAGCACAGCCAGGAGCACCTCCCCTCTCCTCCCCCAAGTCATGACAATCATAAACAAGATGGCCAGTGATCTCCAGCCAGTGTGGGTCAATGCTTTAGCATCAACCTATGAACCAGGAGGTCACGGTTCGATTACCGGTCAGGGCACATGTTCAGGTTGCTGGTTCAATCCCAGTAGGTGGCATGCAGGAGGCAGCCGATCAATGATTCTCTCTCATCATTGATGTTTTTATCCCTCTCTCCTTCTCCCTTCCCCTCTGAAATAAATAAAAAATAGATTGAAAAAACAAAAAGATTGCCAGTGTCCCTGGGAAGCAATATCTGTCCCCGCGCCCCTGCTGTGGCTGGAATTGCTGGTGTGACCTGCAGCTGAGGGAAGAGACTGGTAACCCGCGAATCACTGCTGTATTCCCAGGACAGCCTATGGTCCTGGACTCTCCCTCTTGCAGGCAGGGGCGCCAGGGGAGGCATGGCGCTGGAGGGCCTACCTCCTGGGCTTCCTCAGCCTTCAGGGTCTCGATGTCACGGAGCAGCTGTTCTCTCTCCTCCACCAGCTCCTCACAGAGAGCCGCCAGATCCCGGCTGGTCTGCTTTTCTCTTTCCATCTGGACTTGCCAGTCTTCAATCTGCGGAGCCAAAGACCCAGCCCATGCAAAAGTCCGTTTCAGGGAGTGAACTGTGTTTTAAAGCAAACCCGAAACCTGTCAGCCCCACGGAACACTTTATCAGGCCTTTTCTTAAGGGAAACCTTCTTGCCCACTTCCTGGGGAGGTACATCAGCCACTGCCAAGGCTGCAGAGCAGGAAGGGAGAAGCCTGGCTCCTGGGTGGCATCCCTGAGCCGCTGCCCAGGTCAGGCCTAGTTGTGCAGTGAGCTCCCCATACCCTGGACCATCACCTCTCAGCCCATGGTGTACACTTCCAGCTCATGGTAGAGAAAAAGGCCATGGACACCCATCGGTCAGCTTCCCTCCCAGCTTTCCACTGCTCACTCTCAATGCTTCCGTCTTAGGCGGTGCCCACTACTGTCCTGAGGGTCAGGCCACATTCCTGGGGCCAGCAGCCACCACTGGATGTCCTACAGGGACTTCACCCAGTTGGTGACATTCCTATTCATCCAGATGCTCTGAGGGGTCCTCTGCTCTCTCTCTCCCTCCTCTCCCCTCCAAGTAAATGGACCACCAAGGCCTGTCCTCATTCCCCATGTGGCTCCCCCTCCACACCCCACTGCTGCCCAGGCCAGACCAGCTCCGTCCTGTCTGGACGACTGCCCAATCAGCGGCCCGACAAGGAGCTCTTCTGCGGGAACCACCAGTGCCCACTCCCTGAACATGAACTGCCTGGACCCGCACGTCTCACACTCTGTGCCTGACACCTGAACACCGTGATGGATGCAGATTCAGACTCAGGGTGGGCCCTGAGGTGCGACTCCCAGGCGAGGCCCGTGCTGCTGTCCCTTCCCACTGACAACAAACTCATGACCACAGGGGACGGGAAGAGGGTCATCCCCTGCTAACGATGTGACTGTGAGCAGGTGTCCTTAACTGACAGTGCCAGCAAGCAGCAGGCATTGGCGCCAGCTTCTGTCAGGGTGACATGCTCAGCTCACACCTGGCAGGGGGCAGGTACAACAAGAGCTGACCCCTCCTGAGAGCGCCAGGCCCCTCCCACCCTCAGAGCTTCTGACATGGTCATTCTGGACTGGGGCCCAAGAGCCTGCATTTGACTTTTGACCCAGATGCTGGTTTGGGATGATGGCTCTAAAGCTAAAACAGAGGAGCCCCACGATCCAGATCAGGTGGCTCTCAGAGCTTTTAGACACCTGAGACCTCAGGCCACTGACTAGAACCTCTGGGGGCAGGACCTTCAGACACCCTGCAACCCAGTGAGCAGCAGGACCGAGAGCTGGCTCCATTCACCGGGCTGGGGGTGGCCTGGTACAGGCAGGTTGACAAACTCCCGGAAGGATCGCTGCTCTAATGCCAGCTCTGCCTACTTTTCCTGGGCCGAGGCCGCCCTGCCTTTATCTCACAGGTCTGGGCACTGTCTCCAGACTCCTAGGAAGTATCAGGCAGGGAGCTTCTTCCCCATGAGGGGGAGGGCCAGGCACAGTGGGGCTCATATCCGTGCCCTCACAGCACCCTGTGGGCACACCCAGCCCCCTGTCCCAACATGGGGAACCGAGGACGGGGCAGCCCCACCCAGCCAGGGTCAACAGCAAAAGGCGCTGCAAGGAGCTATGTGTCTGAGTCTTTCTCACAAGTGAGAACACCTTTCTTCTCCTTCCTGATCGCTGCCTCACTTCCTAGCACCAGGTCTGGGCTCAGCAGGAAGCAGGCATCTGCCCTGATGGCAGCGCCTGCTCTGGAGCTGGCCCTGAGGGGGAAGGCCCTGCACAGCTGTCAATCCCCCTCATTCAGAGAAGGACACCAGCCCAGGGAGTCCAGTGATCTGCCCAGAGCCCCACAGTGAGGATGCGGCAGAGCCGAATGCACCGCAGTGGGCCGACCCCAGGCCTGCTCTCTCAGACGGGGCCTGGGGTGTGTGCCCCCCAACCTCCTGCCTTGTTCACCCCCCTCCCTGTCTTACTGTTAATCCTTCTCCCTGCTGCCCCCCATCTGTCCCAGTGAAAGGAATGTTATGTCCAACCTTTGCATATCTGGCATGGCTGCTTCTTGTCTGAAGCTGTGATTGCCCCATGCCCCCCCAGCACCCCCCACCCGCTGGACACCCCCATCTTTCTCTGCTTCTGTTTGCCGTGGAACTGGAACTCTCACTCCTGTCCTTCCCTGAAGGCCCTCCCTTCCCCTAGGGCAGCGGTTCTCAACCTGTGGGTCGCGCACAATGAAAATACATCCTGCATATCAGATATTTACATTACAATTCATAACAGTAGAAGAACTACAGTTATGAAGTAGCAATGAACATGATTTTATGGTTGGGGGTCACCACAACATGAGGAGCTGTATTAAAGGGTCGCGGCATTAGGAAGGTTGAGAACCACTCTGAGAGCTCACTGGGCTGAGATGGTTTCCTGTCTTCCTCAAAGCACCAGGCTTGGGCCGCGGGCTCCTGTGTGGAGGCTCCAGGCCATCAGCCCCTGTGCTGCGCTTGTGTTCCCACGATAGGCCCCAAAGGGCTGCCCTCTTCCTAAGAGGAATGCAGTCTGAGGATGTCAGTGCCAAGTGAGGGTGGGGGGCGCATCCTCTCTAAGGTCCACAGAAAGGTCATGAGTTACAGGGAAGGACGTGAACTTCGGGAACTAAGGTTTACACAGACCGAAGGGAGCCTACATCCTGGGCGACACTGGGTGGTGGGAGAGCCGAGCTGGCACCGGGGGCCTGGGACTCCAAGCCGCCTGTCCTGGCTGACCCTGGTCCCTTCTTCTCAGACACCTCCCAGAGGGCCACGTTGTCTGGACGTGTCCAAGATGGGCCTGTCCTGGCTCCAGGGAGGTCAATGTCAGGCCACGTCCCCTGTGGTTTTTAGCTGATGGCCCAGATGCACCATCGATCCAACATTAGGGAGGACCCATGATGCAGCCAGGCCCCAGCGGGCTGAGCAGGACAGGGAGGAGAGCAGAAGGGCCGCCTTCGCAGGGCTCCTGGCAGCAAACAAGGGACAGTGCTAGTCTGGGAACTGTGGTCCCTCCCTCCCACCAGGGGCTCAGAGCCAAGACAGGTCTCTGAGGGCTGTGGCAGGACTGCCCTGGGGTCCTACAGGGAACTGATCAGGAGAGGAAGTGGGGATGGGACCCGAGAAACAGGGCTAAGGAGTCATGTGGGGAGGCGGCAGCCCCCACCTGTCCTGTGTGTGCGGAGGAGGGACCGGAGTGGACGCCGAGGGCAGGAGAAGCATCAGAGATCATTTCTCAGCCCTGCCGGGAGCTGGGCCAGAGGCTACAGTGCAGGCCTCTGCAGCTCACCCCTGAGGACCCGCCCCGTTGGAGGTTCTCATCTTTCTAAAGGTCAAGCCTTTCTATGTCGGCAGAGGTTGAGCTGCCATTTACAGAGACATTCACTGTGCCCGCCCACATGAATCTAAAACCCAGGCTGTCTGGTGGCTTTCCCTGAGCTGCGCTGCACAGAGTGACGCGGTACGAGGAGGGCCTTCCTCCGGGCCCCCAGGGAGAGGACACGCTGCTTGGCCGCTGCTCTGCTGCGAGGCGCACGGAGCCTCAAAGGACGAGAAGCGTGAGTCACGGAACCTCGGACGCCCCATGAGAGGCCTGGAGAAACCACTGCACAGGAGGAGGGGCGGTCCCAGCCTCACCCAGAGATGAAGTTCCAGCAGAGCTGTGACCAGCGGCACCCAGGTCTCCGGTCTGCAGCCCACGTCCCTTCCATTGCCAGGGCAGCCTCAGCAAATGACGCTGGCAGGACCCCTGGGCCGGTCGGGACAGACACCCAGACACCTGAAAGCACCAGTCCTGCCAGGTGGTCAGCAAGCAAGAGTGACCTTGCGCCTTCCTCACCCGGAATCCGGGCACCCGTCAAGGTGTGCTCAGAGCCCGTGACGCAGCTGTGTCACCCGTGTTGGCTACATGGACTGAGGCCCTCTGACCCAGAATGACCAGCACAGGGAGGCCGTCACTAGCCTCTCAGGGCCCTTCTTGCCATGTGAATGGGGTCCTGGTAACTGTAGGATGAACCTGGCTGGTAAGCCTGTCTGTCCTCCCAGATGTCTGTTCTACTGTGCTACTGGGAAGACCTGGTTTGTCCAGAAAGGCAATGCAGTCCAGCCATCTCCTCTTCCTCATCCCCTCGACCGAAAGGAGAGAGTGGGCACTGCGCTCCTGTCACCAGCAGCCAAACCCTGAAACGGCCCATCCATGGTCTCCACACGGGAGCGAGTCTTCCATCGCGGCTTCTCTACCGGGCCCGCCTGATGGTTTCTAACAGGGCGCTGCTCTCCTTCCATGAGGCACTCACCACGGGCTGGACCCTCTGCCTGCACTAACTCACACCATCCTCACCACACCTACTGGTGGGTGCATCGCTAACCCCATTTCACAGATGAGGGCAACGAGGCACACAGAGGTCCATCGTGTGCGGTCTCACTGCTGCAGGGACTCTTCATGCTGCCTCGTGACGCCTCTCCAGGAGGCCTCCTGTCCCCCTACCATAACAGTGGCTGCACTGGACTTTGCCTGTCCCCCAACTGTGCATGCTCACCGACACCTGGGTGCTCCCCCTGGCCACTTTCATGCCTGTATGTTCTGGACACCACCCATGGGTACCTGCTTTCTGAGCTGCTGGTTCTCCTCCTCCAGCTCCCGGCGCTGGAGGCTGCTCTCCTGCATGGCCAGGGAGGCGTCGCGCAGCCCCTGGATGGTGTCCTGGAGGCTCTGCTTCTCCTTGTCCAGCTTCAGGAAGCAGCTGGAGGCTGAAGAGCAAAGTGGAGTCAGAGCCCATATTCCAGGGGCCTCAGCTTCTGCTCTCTGCCCCCGGCCCTGAGATGGCCATCACCCTGAGCCCTAGGCTTGAGGGTCTGGGATGGTCAGCTGGGTGCCCTTCCTTTTTCCCAGGGCGCTGTTGCTGTCTGCACCTGAGGGTTCCTCGGGCGGTTATGGCCCCTCTGCTGGCTCAGCTGGGTTTGTTAGGGGAGCAAGCAGAGCTTAAGAAGAAAGCAGGTGATGGTAGAGAGAAGCCAATGCAAACGTTCAAGACAGTGGAATTGCTGGCACCACTTTCTGCCACGTTTTAACCTGATCGTCAAGCCAAGGATTTCAGAGACTAACGGAGATGGCAAAGAGAGTGAGCTCTCTGTGCCAGACTCAGAGTGGTGGGAATCCAGGTGGCTCAGCCGAGGGTGTAGCGGGGACACGATCATTGACCGCATGTCTGTGGGTGGAAGAGGCTATGGGGCGCATATGCCCAGTACTCGCCATCTCTGGGTAAGGTCCTTCAGTCAGAGATTTCATTTTGTACTTTCACAGTTGCATTGAAAGAGAATGAGACAATGTATCCAAATTGCTTTTAAAATTCTAAGTGAGATGAAAACATAAGGTAGAAAAAGGCAATGTCCTCCTTTGCTTTTAAACAGCTTCAATGCGGAACAGAAAGGGAGCACAGACCTGAGAAGAATGGGAGTTCGCGGCCCCTCCCTGCCGCCAGCAGGTGTGTGACTTTGGGAAAGTCCCGGGGCTTGTTCAGGAGGAAAGCATGACTGTCTGAGGGGTCAGGGTTGTTCCCTCGCCTGTCCCTCCAGGCCACACACTCAGCTCTGGGAGCCTTATCACACTGTACTGCTAGTAGGGCTGCTCACGAGCACCCCAAGAAGCAGAGTAATGGGTATCTTTGGATAAGACAAGGGCGAGGAGAACAGCGATCCTTTGTTGGCGCCCCGTGGGCCAGGCACAGCCTAATGCTTCACTGCCTCCTCTCACAAGATACCCATAGCAATCCTGTGAGGCAGCTTCATTACCCCCATTTTTCAGATAAGAAAACTGAGGTGCAGAAGAGGTCACCTGGCTAACACGTATAGGAGCCAGGACTTTAAACCAGGCCTTTCTGACTCAAGAAGCCACCACCCCAACCACACAAAGTACGTTCACGCTTTGTTCGTGAGCTGCCAGCTGAGCAGTAGGAGTTGGGAACACGAAGAAGAAGTCAGTCATTGAAAGGCCTCACAAGCTGCACTGAGCATCTGGATCAGGGAGGCTTTCCAACCCCATCAGCCACCTTGGTCTCTAACAAGCACATCTGGTCTGAGCCAGGCCCTGCCAGCTGGCACCACTTCTGTGTCCCACCAGGGGGCAGTGTGCTCCCCAGGAACCTGAACTCCCAGAGCCTGGGTTCCCAGGACTGGGGAGACACCAAACCACGGAAAGAACTAACTTCTCACACAGACTCGCAGTTCAGTGAACTGATTTTAGGTTTGGAGTGGATGGGACGCCTTGAAGAGAAGGAATCCCCAGCTGCTTTCAACAGCCTTTCCATGACGCTGAGGAATGTTGCTCAGAATTGAAAAAGCAGCCCCTCCCCAAACCAGCCTAAGGCCCTCCTGGCTCTGCAGAGCTCTAAGCAAACCCTAACCTGCACTCTCAGGTGCACGTGTGCTATTATTGGACACAGGAACTGGCTTGTTGTTTGCCGGGTGCTGAGGCTCCTGCTGCACTGCCGGCCACCACACCCACGTTTCCTGGCCACCCCCTCACCTCCTCTGGGGGCTGGGAGGGGGCCAACACCAGAGGGAGTGGAAGAGGCCTGGGTCCCCTGAAGAGCAGCCACTGAGCAGCCCCAGCCCAGGAAGACGGAGAGCAGACCATACCCATCTGTCCGATGATGAAATCAACGGAGGAAACCATGCCCCGGGTACAACTATCATGGAGGCGAGTGACCACTGGGGACGCCTCCTGCATCCCGAGCTTCCACTCCTCCCCCGGACAGATCGAAGACCCCCCTGGGCATCAGCGTGCTGTCACCTGGAAGCTCCTGGCACTGGCTGAATGGAAGCTGAGAAAACTGGCAGCACTTCCTTCGCATTTCGCGGCCTGACTCAAGGTGGCCAGGCCCTTCATGTTCTTGGGGAGAATTGCAATGACACAGTTCCAAATGGCCCTTCAATAAAACCCTATTTACTTGGGTAGAGGAAGGGCTGACACATGAGTTTCAGAGCCAAGGGCTCAGCTCCCTGGGTAAGAGAGAATCCACAGCCAGGCTGGCTCTCAGCCACCAGGGGCTGCTGCTTACCCTCTGACAGCTGCTCCAGCTCCCAGTGCAGGTGGGCGGGCTCCTCCACACTCTGCCCTTGTGCAGTCTTGAGGGCCATGATCTCTTCCCGCAGTTCCTCAAGGCATTTCTGGTCTGTGTCCCGGGCCTAGTGCAGGAAGTGGGGGTGGGGGGTGAGGATGTGGACTGGGGCACGCTCTGGAAAAGCCCGGGCCCCTGTGCATCTGTCCTCATTCCCTCAGGATGAAGGGCCTCCATGCCCCTGCTCAATTCCAAAAACACAGCTGCACAGAAATGACTCCAGTACATGGCCCAGCGGTGAGACTTACAGCCACTAAAAGGTATGCTGACCCAGTGACCTAGGGGATGAAGACACCCGAGGTCTCTGAGGGGTGTCTGAACAAAGTGACGTACAGCGCAGGGCTTTAGAGCAAGTGCTATGGTGACGGCAGCTCTGTGGCCCCTTAGCAGGCCTAATGCCTTGGAAAGGCCGTAGGGACTCGCACATCACAGCTCAACCCACATCATAAACGCCAGGGAGACCCTTTTTTGCAACAGAGGCCCAACCCCTCCATCCTCACAGGAAAGCAACATAGCATCAGGCCCTCTCTGTGTTGGAGGCTTCAGTGTTGCCCACTCAAGCCACTGAGCTTAGCAAGCGACTCTCCGCCCTCAGAGCGTCACTGTGTTGGCAGCAGCACCGACCCAGTAGCTGAACATCAGAGAAGGGCACAACATGAACCTAAAACTGCCCCCATCTCTGCTACACGTGGTGACCACAGCTTGTCCTACCAATTGGAGGTGGTGCAGCCTCGATTTCAGCTGCACATTCTCCTCCTCCCGCTCGAATAGCTTATCAATCCAATACCAAATCCAATGGTCCTGGAGATGGCTCTCAGTGTCCATGGAAAAATAATCGTCTCCAGTCGGCACCTGGTCAGCAAGAACACACATGAGAGCCATCAGGTTAAGGCCCCTGATCATGACAACAGCTCTTCCAGTCACTGGGCCCAAACCAACAACCTAGGGATGACCCTGCTGCCACGGGAAGCTCTGTCTCCACTTTTGAGCCCCTGCCCTTCTCCATTAGGCCAGGCCAGATGGAAAAATCCCCGCAGCAAGACACTATTTAAATTCGGGAAGGGAACACTGTGAGAGTGTCTGACATGTACAGCCTCTGTGGTTGGATGCGTGCACCTGCTGACAGGTGTGGGATGTGGCTGAGCCACTTTCTTAAACAAGGAAGGGGTGGGGCTGAGAGTCTGTCCTGGCTTTGAGGGCCGAGTCTAGGCCTCTCTCAGTCACTCCACTGATCTGGGTCATGGAACAAAATTCAGAGGAGCTTTTGTTCAATAGCAGGTCCTATTTGAACATGTCACACGCCTACTCTTAGAGAAACAACAGCTCTGGGCAGTTTCCCGGCAATGAGGGTCTGTAAGACACAACAAGCAAACCAGTACTATGGCCTCTGTGTGCCAGGCACATGCTGGGGGTGGAACACAATGGTGGGGCCCCTACAGGCAACCTCACGGGAGGCGTCCACTGCACTCACTCCTGTCCCAGTGCCCAGCACACACCGGGGAGCTGTTCAGCTCATCCCCCTCATCTCTGGTCCCGCCCCACCCCCACAAGCCCTCCCAGCGCCACTCAGTCTCAGGGCGACTGAGTCTCCCCTGAATGCACTCAGAGTCTGCAAGCACGCATCCACGGGGACATGCCCATTTCTCTTGGCGGGCTGTTTTCCAAGGCTTGCCCCACTCACGGGTTCTAACACCTGGGAGCGGGCCAGTAGCTCCTGCTTATCCATCACGTGTTCATTTCCCCGCACGGGCCAGAACCCCGGATTCTCGGTAGAGGGGAAACCGTGCACCTACCACCAGTGGACACGGTTCTGGTCAAAGCCTGGCAGCTGGAAGGGTTTGGTCAGTGACTCTGGCTTAACCTCGCAGCCCCCTTCCTGCCTGTTCCTGGCCCTGCACTAGGTGCTCTCTGTCTCTGCCACATTCACTCTTCACAACAGCCCCCAGAGGGAGGCAGGGACAGTCCCTTCCTACACACGAAGAGGCTGACTTGGGTCAATTAAGGAATGAACCCCAAGTCACAAAGCCAGCCAGGGGTTAAGCTGGGCTTGTATTCAGGCAGGAGAGGTCCAGTCCTGTTTCTTCACTGCCCTCAGCAGCCTTGCACCTTATCCTTAAGGAGCCCGCGTGGGTAAGGAGCCCCAACCACTATCAGAGCTGTGAGCCAGAGCTCATGGAGGGGCTTCTACAGGAAGGAGGCCCATCTCTCCCCTCTTGGCCACTGCCCCCAGAATTCTCATCTTGTGTCTACCCACCAGTACTTACCAGTCTCACCATATTCTCAGGCCCTGAAGGATCCCATAGCACAGCCTCTCAGTCATCCTTACAACCAACTCCTACTCAGCCTTCAAAACCCAGCCGGAATTGCCCACTCTGAGGACTTCAACTCCACTCTATCCCACCCACTGAGTCAGATGCTGGGCACCCAGAATGCCCACTATGAGGCAACACTGAACTGGCCTGTGAGCCCGCCCCCCGCAAGGCTATTCCTGCAGGGCAGGACTATGCCACTCCTCTTCGCATGGGGCCCCCAGAAGTGTTCAAAGACACTTGTCAGCTGAATCATACCATGAGGGGGAGTCAGAGGTGCCATGTGAGTTGGGCCCTGAAGGACCTGGGGAAAGGCAGGATGGACAAGTGTCCAGAAGCAGAGTACAGCATGGAACGAAATGATTTACAGCTATTCTTCCAATGGGCCTCAGTTTTCTGGGGGTGTCAGCCTTCCCCATGTATCAGGCAGCAGAAACATCTAAACCTGCTTTGCACACCCCACCACCGCAGAAGTGAGAGACCAGACCCCGAGAAGCTGTGCCCAAGTCGTAAAGTGGCAAAGGCTGGGCCTGGAGGAGGCAGAGAGTGTGAGACCACCTGCCCCGGGGCCCGATCTTAAACCCAGCTCCTACCTGCCTTGCCACCACCCGCCCTGCCCCTCCCTACACGATCGGATCCAGGGGCCCCATCTGTGGTCAGAACGTCACGTTATAAGCTCACTAGAAACGTGTTCCTATCGACGCCACCCGCTGCCAGGGCACGAGGGGCTCAGAGGTGCCTCGACCACCTCTTCTGTGATGGATGGGGACAAGGCTTGCTCCACACCCAGCAAGTGGAGTGAGAGCTGGGACTCCCCTGCGGAGCCTCCGCCGCCTCTGGGAGCAAGACCTGCCCAGGAAGCTCAGTGCCTATCCCTCTCTGAGGGGCAGAGACAGGCCCAGCTGGCCCTCAGCTGCTCAGGACCCTCAAGGCACCCGCACGTCTGCGCTCTGGAAGTGGGAATTTCAGCCAAGGACAAAGCATGGGACCAGCGGGACCTTCCAGGCACTCTCTCTCTGCCTCTGTCCTCCACCCCGGGCCCTGGCAGCAGAGGTGGGATGAGCGTTTGCAGACGGAAGTCAAGGATCCCCTGGTGCACCCCCACTTCCCAGCTGTGCCTAGGGGCGCCCAGGCCTGTCTCCTCAGGTTGTGGCACTGACACCCTCCCCTTTTATGTTTCTCAGTGGCGACACTGGACGGCCACCCAGGCCGTCTGTGGCTCCCCCTACACCCATAGGAGGGCCCCGAGTGGTGGGTGTCCACGTGACAGTCGTGTTTGGCTCTCTGCTCTGCTGCCCATCACACCCGACACTGTCACCGTCCGAAGGAGACAACACCTCTGATTCCTCCATCCTTCTCCCCAGGTTGCAAGTCTTTTCATGCTGAGATGTGTTTTTACTTGGCCTGTGAGGTCACTACCAAGTGACTTGTGTGTGCCAGGCCCAGGCATGCAGTCAGACAGGCCCTGCCCCTGCCCTCAGGGGCTCGAGCTGCACACAGGAAACCTGGTCCAGCAGGGCTGACTGGAGGCTCTGCACAGTCTGCAGGGCTGTTGGCACCACTGTGATGTAAGCATGTGGGCGCAAGCTCTGTCTTCGCTGCTCCCTGGGCCCTGGCACACGGGCCTTGGAGAACAGTGTGACTCATCCTCTATGTGGCCTGGTCTCCATGGACCTCTCTATTTCTCTTGTAATTCATTTACTAATGGAAAGTGTAAGGCATTACTAGTTTCACAGCAAAATGATTAATTGACTAGAGGCCTGGTGCATGAAATTCCTGCTGGGTTGGTCCCTAGGCCTGGCCGGAGATCGAAGTGTGAGCGCCTGGTGTGGAAGGGCAGGTCACAGCTGACCTCTGGGCCCCTGGCCCCTATGCACCCCCCTCCCCCCCATACCTGAGTCATGGTGCCCAAGTCTCCATACGGAGATGTGGTGAGCAAGGCCAGACACTGTGGGCCGGAGAGCAGTGTAGGCCTCTGGTCCACCCAGTGGTGTCCCCCGGAAGCACGGCGGGCAGCACGCTCTCTCCTGGCCGGCCTTGCAGACCAGCTCCTGCTCGAACCCACCAGGAGCCCCACAGGCCCCTGTGGTCCTGGCTGCTGTGGCCTGGCTCACCTTAAAGAGGTTGTGCGGGTGCAGGGTGGGCTCCTCCTGGGCACCCAGCACCTGAGCTCAGGGGCTTCCCTGGCGGGCGAGCCCTGGCGTCCCGGGGGAGGGTTGCAGGGGGAGTGAGAACCAGCTCGCATTCTTACAGCACCTCCATCCCTGTCACCCCCGCTCCGGGTTAGCCAGCAAGAGGTCGCAGCGCATTGCCAATGCCAGCAATGTTCCACGCCGTCCCCCGGTGGTCAGCGCATGTCATAGCAAGCAGTCGGACTCCTGGCCTCCCTGTGGAACTCCCATCCAAGGGGACAATTTGCATATTAGGCTCTTATTAAATAGGATATTAAAAATGTTGCTGCTGTTATCCAGAGGCACGCACCTTGAGAACACGGAACAGGGGTTCCCACAGGAAACCCTGCAAAAGCCCAGAAGCTCCCCAGTGCCAGGAGTGAGTCTCGCTTTGTGTTAGATCCCCTGCTCCTGGCGCAGGGCTTGGCGCCACACAGGCCTTCAGTCACTGCGTCTGCATGACTGAGCGAGGCTGCTTGGACAGGCCCGGAAAAGACACGGAGACAGAGGCTGAGCCCTGAAACCTACCCCCATCCACGGGGCAGAGTGTTGGCTGAGATGTGGGCCTGCCTTAGGTTCCCCGTGTGCAGGAGGCTGCGGAGGCGGCAGCCTGGGGAAGCTTGCACATGACCTTCCGCAACCCTCCTACCTGTGAGTGAGGGTGCCCGTGCCCCACACCTGTCTGTGCTGCAGATTGATGCCCTTCATCACCAGTAGGGCCAGGGGACCATTTCCAGGACAAAGCCGAGAGCTGGCCTCCCACCCCCACCCGTCCTGGGCCGGGCTGCTTGGGCACAGCACCCAGGGTGCCTTCTCCCCAGGGGGCAGAGCAGTGAGCCACCAACATTCCTGTGGGAACAACCATTCCCTGAGTAGGTGGGAGGAGCAAACAAGACTGGAAGAGAGGGTCCTGAACCCACTGCTCACATGAGGCAGCTGGGTGCATGGTCAGAGCATCAGTAACCCTGCCTGGGTCTTGGTCTCCATCCCCCCTCAGCCCTGACACCCTCCCCTGAACAGGCCCATAACCTCGGGATCTGAGTAGGCTACACCACGGAGAGCTTCATATGGGACTTGCCCAAATACCAGGTATTTTACCTCTTTCATTGTATAAACCTCACAGACTAGTACAGTTATCTCTGTTTTATAGATGAGGAAACAGTCCTGGTAAGATTTAGCCATAGAGATTACAAGGAGTCTTAAAGAAAAAGATTAGTGAATAGAAAGTCATCACTATAGCATGAAGGAGGAGAAGGGAAAGTCCTAGAAGAATCAGGGCCTTTCAGCCACAATCCCAATCCTATTCCTTCCACTACCAGAGGGAGCCCAGGGGACTGGCAGACAGTCTGGGGTGCAGGGAGAGGGCCAACTGGGGAGGCATCATGGCCCCTCTCCTCTCTACCAGGAAACAAGTGCCTGCGGGCTGCCTGACCCTGCTGGGGTCACTTCCATGCGGCTGCATAGAAGTCTATGTCTTTCTCCTTCTGCCTGAGGCCCATCGCCTCCATCTCCAGCCTCTCCACGCGCCTCACCTTCTCCCTCAGGGAGTCCAGCTCAGGGAGGGGGCAGGAGCAGCCTGGGCGCTGGCTGCCAACTCCATGTTCGGGGAGGTGGGCAAAGGCAGGGGACCTGGCTCAGAGCACCCTCGGGGCTGGGGAAAGGCCCAAGTCCCTGCAGCCCCAGGAGAAGCCAGGGTCGGCCAAGCTGGTCCATGTGCAGGCCCCTGTGTGGGGGCCCCACATGCTGTCACTGCACCATGTCACCCCCCAGAAGCTCCCAGGACAGCTGGCTCTCAGGCAGCGCTGCTTTGAGCAGGAGGGAGAGGTGTCCCAGGTCACGTTCCTGGACCTGGGGTCCCGGTGACTGGGGCGTCCCAGCCCCTCACCCCCGGCCCACAGGATAGGCCTCCTGCTCACATTGCGCCGGGCCTCCTGCAGCTCCAGCACCAGCTGGTACAACTGATGCCTGGCGTCCGCCAGCTGCTTCGTCTTCTCCTCCCTGCGGGCGATGAGAACACGTGGTGAGGGCTCCTCAGAAGCACCCGGAAAGCCCACCACCTGGGAGACCACAGCGGTGAAAGAGGGGGTCCTGGCTTCTAGGAGTGAGGAGGGCTTCTGCACGTGGGGCTGCAATAACGCTCTGGAGTCCAAGGTGAGCTTTAAGTTGTCACTGCAGCGCTCAGACTACACCACAGACCTGAGCTTTCCTCTGAGGTGCAGACAGGGAAGGAGCCCCCAGAGCCACTGCTCCCTCCACAGTCAGGCAGGCAGGGAGGCCCCCTGGCAGGGAGGTGAAGGGGGCAGCTTCCCAGGAAGTGGGCATGGTGCCATCACCAGCTGCAGGAAAGGGGGAGCAGGCCCACTGGATGGGATGGGAGAGACACATCCTCCCTCCAGCCAAGAGCACCCACACTGGGCCAGAGGCTGAGCAGCAGGCTGCTGCTCTGAGTCTGACAGGTCTGGACTGGCCAGAACCCTACAGGCCCCGCAGAACCCTGCTGTGCAGGCCCGGGGAGGGGAGGGAGCGGGCTAGCCCAGGGCCCAACAGGGACCCAGCTCACAGCAGAGCCCCGTCACCCCAGGGCACTGTGAGAGCTGCCCCTTTTGCTGCACCACATGGCAGTGAACCACATGTGTGAGCAACGCGGGTGACACAGGGCACAAGAGCAGAAAGACCGGGTCACTGGGGGACTCACAGCTCCTGCCTGACGCCGCGCAGCGTGGCCTTGGTGTCCGCCAGCTCCACGGCCAGGGGCTGCGTGTCCTCGCTGGGGCGGCTGCTGGTGTTCCACTCCTGGGTCAGGGTCACGACCAGCTACAGCAGGGCAGACAGAGGGGTCTCACCGGCGTGCTCCTGTGCCCGGCACAGTGCCCGCACTAGAACGTGGTGAAGAATGACCAAAAGACGGAAGAAAGTAAAAGAGAAGATGGCAGCCGAGACTGCAAAGCCAGGAGGGAGGCAGGAGAAAGTGGGGAGTTTTTAAGAAGTGAGGATATATTTAGTGAGAAAGAAGGGCCAAGGGAATGGAGCAGGCTCCCCAAGCTCAACCTCTGAGCTCACACAGTTGTCTCAGGGGACTGTGCCCTGCAGGGAAAGTGCCCACACCCTGCCCCCTCGGAAATGGGCCAGGAGGACAGACAGTGCGCAAGCTTGAGGGGAAGTCAGGATGAGGAGCGCGACCATAACTAGGGCCCCAGACCCAGGCCCCTCCCCACTGTCCCCCAGGCTGTTGAGCCACCCGCAAATGCAAACACACCTCCCTGTAACTGTCTTGCTCAATTAAGAGCCTCCTGAGGCGACAGGTCATGTTGCTGGAGAGAAACTCCAGCTCCTCCAGGGCCATGTCTGGGGCCTCCAACCTCTGCAAGTTAAACAGGGTCTCCTGGTGGTGGGTCACCTGAGGGCACACAAGGGTAAGGTGCTGCAGAGGTCGGGCAGGGAGCAGCGCTGGGGTCCCCGAGAGCACCCACCTCCCAAGGCCACGCCCCCTGGGACCTAGGCCCACTCTCCCACAGCTGACCCACCTCACTGACATTATTAACCCTCAGCCACCAAGTTCCTGTGGGGGCGGGCAGGCTCCTCAGCAAGTGCAGCCACACTCTGCAGCCCAGCTCTTTCCTCACACACCACTGCTGCTGTCACACTAGCTCGAGGAGGACACTGACTTCCCACCGGACAGCACTCCTCCCAGTGTGGGAGCTCCCTCAACTGTCCCAGGGATTTCAGTCGCACACCACCCATGTGTCACACAAAGAGGGTAAGCCTGGGAGGGGAGGGTCAGGAGGGATGGCATCTTATTCTGCAAATAAAATCTAACGCGAAGATGGCAAAATATCAGAGCGATTATGTCAGAAGGTTGGGTCCATGACAATCTTATATTTTAAGGAAACCATTCATAACCTGAAATACTTCTCAGGAGAGCCTGTATCTCATCCCCACTGGCCACACAGGACCACCTGGTTCCCCTTTCTGCCGGGTGTGAGCGCAGGCCCATGGCCTCATCCTCACTGGGCAGCCTCTCCTCCACCTGCCGACATCACCTCCTTCAACCCAGGGACATGCCCTTGACAGGGAATCAAACCTGTGACCCTTTGGTCGGCAGTCCAACACTCTAAACCACTGAGCGAAACCATCTAGAGCCTGGACCCGCAGCCTAGCCCGCTGGCAGGAGCAGTGAACTCATCTCAGTCCAGGGCTGGAAGCGCCAGGGGGTCCTGCACCTGGTGCATGGGCTCCAGAGTAGGAAACCCCTCAGGTTCCCAGGCCAGGACCCCCGCCCCCAGTTTGGAAACCTGTGAAGACCCCTGAGTCCCAGGACTGCTAGTGTCCAGGAGGGTGGGGTCTGTGGAGACCCCAGGGGGGCGGGAGAAGAGCCAGGGCACCCGCAATGGGACAGGGAGGCAGGTGCACTCACCCCCGCCACCAGCGTGCTCTGCAGAAAGAGCTCCATGAGCTCTCGTACAGTAACGTCCATCCTGAGGCTGTGTCCACCGTCCATCGCTATGCACACAGGCTCTGGGCCCACCGTCTCTGAGCCCACCAGCTCTGCGCCAAGCAGTGCCAACGGCTACTCGCCCCACATTCCAAATGGCTCATCACCCCACATTCTAAACTGCTGTTTGCACCACATTCTAAACTGCTATTTGCTCCACATTCGAAAAAGGCTCTTTTCCCCAAATTCTAAACGGCTCTTGAGCGTGTATTCCTAACAGCTCTAGGACCCATATTCCAAAGGGCTCTAGCAGGGAACACAGCTGGGTCAGAGGCTGTGGCAGCTCCCGGCCAATGCTAAGTGCTTTGGAATACACAAAAATTATGACACACTCCCTGTGAAATTTAAAATCATTCTGGGCACATAAAATATGAGGAAATATAAAAGGTCTATGTCTACATCCTATGTACTTATAAATGTAAATTAACCACTTCAACATAATTTTGCCAATCTCCATTTTTAATTATTTTTTCCATCAGCCAAATTGCAGAAATTTGATCAGTTCCTTTGAAGTAACCATTCGTTTTATTTTGTTAAGTCTGACCTAGTAGCTCAGCTTGGGAGTTCTCTTTCCCATCACAGTGAACGGAGACCCTCCAGTTGGTAGTTCATACATTACAACACCTAAACCCACCAATTAGCTGCCTACAAAACGATTTGATAGAATATTAACTAGTAAGTAATTTAGAGGAAAGAAAAATGAACAAAATAAAGCTGCGTATTTGGGAAATATTTTAACAAAAAGAGCCTGTGCATAGCTTTCTGTGCAAGGAGCATTAAACTAGCACATGCAAGAAAGACATTTAGAGAACAGATATGCAGGTATGTCAGAACAAATTTAAACATCTAGGTTGTCAATCAATGAACTAGAAGTGTTTTAATTACTTTCTAAACTAGTAATCGTTTTATTTTGGTTAACTAAAAATTTTATTTTGATTTAAAATAAATTTAATTTTTTAAGTAAATGAAATCTTTGGACTTATGATAGAGGGGGGACAAAGTACCAGTTAGCATTTTTAGTAACTACCCAGCTCCAATAAATATTACAAATTCCCTAAAGTCAAAGAACAAAAATGAAAAAAAAAGCCCACCTACAGGTGTTATTTTTTCATACTCACCTAAATCAATTCCTCTTATAAAACCTACCAAAAGTCTAATAGCCTTCATTTGTGAGAAGCATGATGAGATTTAAAATAATGCAAAACAAAATGTGACCGAAATGGGAAACAAATTTATAAATGTAGTTACCTGAACTGAGAACACAGCACATTACATATAACTTAGAGATTCTTGATAAATTTCTTTAATGATTATGCAAATCAGGATTTGAATAACGGTTGATTATATGAGCTTATGCCAATGAGATATTAACTGGATACTAAAATTTTAAACTCTCTGCTTCCAAATTTCAGGGCCAAGGTTTCAGAGAAATGCAGCACAATTTATGGGACAAGAACTGTTTTAAAGAAAACACGTAACAGTGACATAGAAAACAGGGTCAGGCAGACTGAAACCACAAGAGTGAGTGCAAGCCAGGCACAGTGATGAGCACGTTGCACACATTATAGCTCATTCAATCAACTCAAAGGCCTCCAGGTGTTCCATCAACTCCCACTGACTTAGCTGAACTTTGGACCTCAGGTATGCAGAAATTCTAGGAGTAATATAAGGTTTTCTTTCCTGAAAACCGGTTCCATGCCCTGGCTGCTATGGCTCAGTTGGCTGGAGCAGCATTCCATTCACTGAAAGGTTGTGGGTTTGATTCTAGTCAGGCCATATACCTAGGTTGTGGGTTCAATCCCCAGTCAGGGTGTATATGGGAGGCAACCGATCAATGTTGCTCTCTTACTTAAATGATTCTCTCTCTCTCTTTCTCTCTCTCTCTCTCTCTCTCTCTCTCTCTCTCTCTCTCTCTCTCTCCATCTCTGTCTCTCTATCTCTTCCCTCTCCTCTCTCTCTCTCTCTCTCTCTCTCTCTCTCTCCATCTCTGTCTCTCTATCTCTTCCCCCTCCCCTCTAAAATCAATAAGCATATCCTAGGGTTAGGATGAAAAGAAAATGGTTCTATTAAATCTTAGAAAACTTAGAAAGTAATTTTCAAATTTTAATAGTTATAAATTCCTATCAAAATTTCCAATAGTTACAGAGAATGCCTTGACTCGAACTAAACCAACAATTCAATTATTTTATTATACAAGCAGTTTTACTGCCATCTGAGTCAGACCCTCAGAACGTTCTGCCGTTGGATTGGAAATCAATAGATACAGCTCTACAATCAGATTCCTAGTTGGGAAAAGTTGAATAATAGTCTTTAAACATACGATGAGACATTAGCAAACACCTCTACACTTAAGATATGTGGACTGTACATGTGGGATTTTGCAAGGGAATGAGGAAGAGGGGAGGTGAGAAACAAAAAAGTCAGAATCCCTTACTTGGAGAAAGTTATTAATAAAGCAAAAGTGTTAACAACTGGACAGCCCTAACTGGTTTGGCTCAGTGGATGGAAGTCGGCCTGCGGACTAAAGGATCCCTCTCTGGTTAGTTTCCAGTCAAGGGCATATATCTTGGTCGCAGGCTCGATCCCCAGTAGGTGACGTGCAGGAGGCAGCTGGTTGATGTTTTTCTCTCGTCGATGTTTCTAACTCTCTGTCCCTTTCCCTTCCTCTTTGCAATATCCATAAAATATATACTTTTTTAAAAAGATAAAGAACTGGACAGGTGTGTACCTTTTCATTCATGAAATAAAAATATGTGACCTAGATTTTATAACATAATTACTTAGAAAGCCTCTTCCCAGCCTTCATTTTGCAAATACAAAGAAAGTGGGAAGGAAAAAATTGAGCTCTTTAGAGCAGCGGTCGCCAACCTTTTGGACCTCACGGACCACCAGTGGTCTGCGGGCCACTGGTTGGTGACTGTTGCTTTAGAGGGCTTAGGAGAACAGAGACTATCTTGGATTTTCTTTCTCCAAGGAGTGTTACAATGATTATTTCTGTGGGAGAGATAATCAACAAAGTCTCCAGTATGTCTACAAAGTTAAAAGCACAATTGGAAATGAAAAATAGGAAAGATTCCTTTTTCAATGCCCTCTTACAAAGCAAATATCAACCTAAGGTGACACAGCCAACGATATGTCCCGTGTATTTTTCTAACAAAAATCAATAATGCCAAAAAGCGCTGTCCAAAATCATCACGCGCGACTCAGACAGGAGCAGTGGACAGTCTGCGCATTCAGTGACTCCTCTGCCCTGTGCTGTGGCTCAGCTGAGTCCTAAAAGAGCAGGCCCCATGCAACAGAAAATGAATGATTTTGGTTTTATATAGAGTTACCACTGGTACTTTGCTCAAGATACAGATTCTTTTCATGGAGATAACGTAAAAATTATTATATGAAGAATTAGTTGCTTTTGAAGTTTCCTTTAACAAAGTGTTCCTCTATAAAACAAAAGATGATCCTCAGCAGTAACCCTTGAAAAAAGGGAAATCCAGAATGTCCTAACTTTTCTATTATCTTTTCCCTCACAACCCTAGATACCATAATGTGTTCATGTATACAAAGCAAAGGAGAGAAAAAGTAAAGATAAGGCAACACCAGAAAGAGGACTCTGTTAAAAACTCTACCTAAGTTATTAGCTACGATTCTTATTATACAGTTTATAGCGATATATAAAGATGTGTCAAAAACAGAACATACCTTGTCATGTCCTGAATCTCCGCCTCTGACAGTATCTGGTGCCATGTGTTCAATAGTGCCACAGAACAAACACAACAAATCGAAAAGGTATGACAGGCAAGTTTCTGGTGGGAGACAGGAAATTTTGTAGGTCATATTTTATGAACTACTAGAGGCCTGAGCCAGGCCTGCACCCTCTCACAGTCTGGGGCTCCCTGTGGGCAGCTGGACAGCCTTAGCTTTGCTGCAAAGGCAGGCTCCTGCCACTGCCACTGCCCCTGCACTCGCCAGCTGTGAGCCAGGCTTCTGGCTGAGCTGCTCCCCCTGTGGTAGCCCACTGACCACCAGAGGGCAGCTCCTGTGTTGAGCATTTGCCCCCTGGAGGTCAGTGCGGGACACAGCATCATAGCTTGGTCTTTCTGCCATTAGGTCGATTTGCATATTAGCCTTTTATTAGATAGGATGATATAATAGACTAGGATAATATAGCTAAATTCTATTGTGATTACTGTTTATTGTAGCACCTAAAAAGAAATAAATGAAACACAGACCATATTTTATTTTTATTTATATATGTATATATCATAATTAAGTAGTTTTAATATACTTATTAGCATCTACCTATGACACCAGGAGGTCTCAGTTTGATTACAGTCGGGGCACATCTAAATATCCCTTTTTTTTTTTTAGGAAAATCTTTATTGCTGAGAGCATTACAGATGCCCCCCTTTGCTCTCCAGGGCCCCCATCCACCCAGATCCCACCCCACGCCAGACCTTCACCACCCTATTGTCTGTGTCCTTAGGTAATGCATATATGCATATAAGATTTTTCCTGAATATCTTCCCATACCCCTCTCACTCCTTTCCTCTGAGATTTGTCAGTCTGTTCTGTTTTCATGCTTCTGATTCTATTTTATTCATCAGTTTATTTTGTTCGTAAGATTTCTTGTTCATTTATTTTGATTTTTAAATTCAGTTGCTGATAGATATGTATTTATTGCCATTTTGTTGTTCATATTTTTTCTTTTTTTCTTCTGCCTCTTCTTCTTTAAGAATACCCTTCAACATTTCATGTAATACTGGCTTGGTGGGGATGAATACCTTTAGCTTCTTCTTGTCTGTGAAGCTGTTTATCTGATGTTCAATTTTAAATGATAGCTTTGCTGGGTAGAGTAATCTTGGTTATAGGTTCTTGCTATTCATCTCTTTCATTATTTCTTGCCACTCCCTTCTGGCCTGAAAAGTTTCTGTTGAGAAATCAGCTGACAGTCATATGAGTGCTCCCTTGTAGGTAACTAATTGCTTTTCTCTTGCTGCTTTTAAAACCCTCTGTTTTTCTTTAACAGTTGCCACTTTAATTATGATGTGGACCTCTTTGGATTCATCTTGTTTGGGACTTACTGTGTTTCCTGAACTTGTAAGACGATTTCTTTTACCATGTGGGGGAAGTTTTCTGTCATTATTTATTCAAATAATTTTTCAAGATCTTGCTCTCTCTTTCTTCTCCTTCTAGAACCCCCATAATGGGAATGTTGGTACACTGGAAGTTGTCCCAGAGGCTCCTTACATTATCTCCATACCTTTTTATTCTTTTCCCTTTTGTTCTTCTTATTAGGTGCCTTTTGCTTCCTCATGTTCCAAATCATTTATTTGATTCTCAGAATCCTCTACTCTACTGTTGAATTCTTGTAAATTATTCTTTATTTCAGTTAGTATATGCTTAATTTCTCACTGGTCCTATTTTTATGTCTTTGGCATTCTCACCAAGATCCTTGAACATCTTAATAAGTCCCTTGAATCTCTCATTAATTCCCTTGAAGCTCTCATTAAGTCCCTTGAACCTCTCATTAAGATCCTTGAGTGACCTTAGAACCATTGTTTTGAACACTGTCTCCAGGAGTTTGCTTACTTCCATTTCTTTCATTTGTGACATGTTTCATTGTCTCTGTATTTTGGCAGCTTCCCTGTATCTGTATTTGTTTCTATGTATTAGGTAGAACTACTATGTCTCCTGGAATTGGTAGAGAGAACTTGTATATTAGGTTTCCTGTAGGGCCTAGTCACGGTTCAGACTCCCCAGTCACCTGAGCAGGGCACTCTGTGTCTGCTCCTGTGTGGGCTGTGTGCACAGTCTTGTTGTAGTTGATAATTGACTGCTGTTGGCATCACTGGGAGGAATTGATTTCCAGGCTGATGGGCTGTGAGGACCAGCTGCATCCCAAATGGAAGAGCTTCTGTGCAGGAGACACCCATATGGAACAGGACTTGTTTCAGTGGGGCTTTGGTGCTCACTGAGTCAGCTCCTTGAGTGTGTTGCTTGTGGATGTGCAGAGCTGTAATCTGTTATGATATGAAGCTGTCCACCAGATTCATTGGCTTTGGGGCCTCCAGGAGGTGCAAAGTCAGCCACTGCCTGGGGCCACCTAGCAGGAGCTACAGAGGTATCTGCAGATGGCTGCTATTTGTTTTGGGCTAGGAAGTGCCCAGGCAAGACCCAGCTGTAAAGCAAAACAGGCTGGTGCTAGTACAGAGTCTTCGGCCTTTTATTGATAGGTTCGATGCCAGCTGTTGCTTGTTTGAGATTCTAGCAAAGTCTGAAGCCTGAGCCAGGATAGGCCACTCATATGGAAAATTGGCTACAAACAGCTTGGGTAGGGCTGCAAATTGGATGGGGTGAGGTCTCAGGGAATAACCAGGGTGGAGAAAACAGTGAGAGCCACACTGATGGAAACTCAGATATGGTTGCCAGTCAGCTTTGTGACTGGGGAGGGCCCAGCACAGGAACAATGAACCTTGCAAGCACACACTTGACAATCATGCTGGCAAGTTACTCTCAGGGATCCTTCTTTTCAACAAAATTAGATGTTTATGTTGAAAGAGTCAGTACTTTAAAAATTAATGCATAAGTCGGGCCAGTGTCACTCAGTGGTTGAACATTCAACTATAAACCAGGAGGTCACAGTTCAATTCCAGCCAGGGCACATGCCCAGGGTTTCTGGCTCAATTGCCAATAGGGGGCATGCAGGAGGCAACCCATCATGTATTCTTTCTCATCATTGATGTTTCTTTCTCTCTCTCTCTCTCTCTCTCTCTCTCTCTCTCTCTCTCTCTCACCCCTCTCCCTTTCTCTCTGAAGTCAACAAAAATATATTAAAATTAACACATAGGTATACATATGATAGGATGTACACTACCACAGGGCATAATCTTTGCAAACCAGTCTGAGTGTACAGTATTGATGCACAACAGCATAGACTGGTGAATGAAGCACAGAGCAATCTGCCACAGCTCTCAAATCTCCCCTGTAAGTACACCCCCTCGTCTCCTACAAGGTGGTGTGCTTTGGCCAGCAGCCATCTGGTCCCCTGGCAAAATAGCACTGTTAGAAGTGTTCAAACGCATCTCTGTCTGTAACGCTGCACAACAATGCATATCTAACAGCACTCATTCTGAATTGCAGGCTGAGACTGGAGGAGGAGGAGGTAGAAGTAGGATGACTTGGATGGATGTCAACGGTCCAGTAAGGAAGTGAGACCCAGACCTGGAGGAACACAGCTGTGCCGGACAATTAGCAGGTGTGACCAGCCACTCAGACACTTGATGGGAAGGTTTAAACGTTGGGGAACAAAAGCTGGAAAAAGAAAATGGGGGGAGAGCAGATTAGTGGGGGCTAGTTAAAGTGTGGGTGCAGGTGAGCTCAACAGTATATACATGTGTCACTGACAAAATGCAAACACTAAATGTTAGAAGACCCCAGAGAAAGGCACCGATGGGCAGGATGGTACAATGACTTCACAGAGTCCAGCTCCTATAGACTTGGAATATTCTTTAGTTAATAAATAAATGTAACCAGTAAACTCCCCATTTGAGTCCCTTCACTAAAGATAAACCTTAAGTGCCACTATATTATGTTCAAATATAACTTAAAAAAGAGAAATTAGAATTCTTTAGATATCAAGAAAAAATCATGCATAAAAGCCACTCAGGTTGGACGTTTTGAACACAGGAATGGTATTATTTTATTATATCAAATTTTATCAAATTTTAAATTCATTTGATGTCTTCAAAATAAATATAACTTAATATAACATTTAAAAATAGCAATGCCGTTTATGTTAGTGAAGTTATTTAAGCACATACATTCATTCGATGGGATTTTAACACAAATCAGCAGAGACCTGGTTTTATTTTTAAGTGACTCAAGGGCCACTCAGTGACTGGCGCCAAGGGCTTCGTGCCCCTCTCATCCCGGGAGGCCCTTCCTGGCCCCACAGAACTGGAGTTCCATGGGCGCAGCGTCGGGAGAGCTCCTCGCTGGGCACAGGCTTCAGGGGCTGCCCTGGGCTGAGGCGCCGCAATGGCTTCCCTGGAACCGTCATTGCTGGTGCCCTTCACGCCACGAGTGAAGGTGAAGTGAGGAGTGGCCATCACCTCCCGTGTTCCCGTCAGTGGACTGACCTGCTAGGTGGTCAGGCCCATGGCTGTCCCTGCATCTCCCTGCCATCCTGTCCTGGTCAGAACCGTGTGGCTGTGGGGGGGTCCCAGTCTGACAAGGGGGGGGGGGGGCGGGGCTGGGAAACTCTGGATCCACACGGGCTGGAGGAAGGCCCTGGCTCCTTTACACCCTGCAGGGAGCAGCGGGCCTGGCGAGGTGAGGAGGGAGGGAATCCCGACCTTAGAAGGCGGCTCCCTACGCAGCTGGTGCCCACAGAGCGGGGGCTCAGCTGGGAGGACCAAGCCCGGCCTGCCCTGCCCTGCCTGGCCCTGGCCACCTTCTGGGGAAGGAACGGACCACCTGCAATGGGCGCTGCTCCCCCGCGGGGCTGGCTTCTGAGGCCCCAGCACAGACTCCTCACCAAGGGCTTAGCTGCTCCAGGGCCCCGCCCGCTGCCCTCTGTGCTCCAGCCCATGCCTGCCTGAGGCCATGAGCACTGGAAAGCCACCATCTTCCAGAGACAGGAACTCCAACTTCCAGCAGGGGCGGGACTTCCTGAGGAGAGCAGGCAGCAGGGAGGGGCGGAGCATCCTGGGGAGAGCAGGGATCAGGGAGGGGCGGGACTTCCTGGGGAGAGCAGTCAGCAGGGAGGGGCGGAGCTTCCTGGGGAGAGCAGGCAGCAGGGAGGGGCAGAGCTTCCTGGGAGAGCAGGGATCAGGGAGAGGCGGGACTTCCTGGGGAGAGCAGGCAGCAGGGAGGGGCGGAGCTTCCTGGGGAAAGCAGGGATCAGGGAGGGGCGGGACTTCCTGGGGAGAGCAGTCAGCAGGGAGGGGCGGAGCTTCCTGGGGAGAGCATGCAGCAGGGAGGGGCGGAGCTTCCTGGGGAGAGCAGGCAGCAGGGAGGGGCGGAGCTTCCTGGAGAGAGCAGGGATCAGGGAGGGGCGGGACTTCCTGGGGAGAGCAGGGCGCAGGGAGGGCCGGGGTAACGCCCCCTGCTGGCCGGAGGGCCGCAGCCCCGGAAACGCGGCCACAGTGTGTCCACTCTCAGAAGCCTGGTCCCCTGATGGCAGTGAATGCAGAGCTAGGCTCTCACTTCAAGTCAGGCGGGTCTGGCTTCTCCTATGGTAACTGGCACTTAGGGAATGTCTACTTCACATCTTAATAAGGTATGACTTTCAAAATACTGTCTTGTTAATTCTGTGTTAGCACTCAAAAGCTGAATTCCAAATGTGTTTCCTTCTTTTCTGCTCTCAGAATCCTAACCACACACATTCCTCTTGCCCAGGTAAGAAAACCACCCCCTTCCTTGCCATGAGATGGGTGCCTGTGGATGGTCAGGGTTGGTCACATACACAGCAATGAAAAGATAAAGGCACCTGAGCATCAAAAATACCACCCCCATTCTGGTAATGTCTCCAGGAAAAGGGTAACATTTCACTTTCTCTGTGTACTTTCTCATGCTGCCTAGCACATAGTAGGTGCACTTGGGGGTGACCAACGTCCCACCGTCGGGCACTTTGGTCTTTGGCCGGAACAACTACTGGATTTCAGAAGGCTAGAGAAATGGCTGACTGTGGTACAAAGGTGAAAGAAAGATCTGCTCTTTAACAAAATCTTGTATTCATAGTTTCAAACTGTAAGTCATTGCTCCGTGTGAGAAACACCAGGACAGAGGACTGAGGGAGGGGTTATCTTCTAATAATGTGCAATGAAGGACATCTGTGCCATGGTGCTGGGCTCAAAGTGGTGGCGGGCACGCGATGGAGATGTCCCTCAGGAGACAAGGGGTTGTGCCCTCGACCTCTGTCAGCGCCACACCGCAGTGACTTGCTCAGATGGCCCCACCACTTGGCTGGGGCCCTCAGAGTTGGGGGCTGTGTCACTGGCACCTGCCTCATAACATAACTTCCGTCCTGGCAGTCCTCTGGGAGTGACACCCTTTTCTGTGTCCTTCACAACCAGAGCCAAACTCCTCACTGACCTCTCTATACCATTTTGGGGGGACACCTTATATTTACATTCCATTGGTATCATTGTCCATCATGTGTCTGGCCTCTTAGTACTTGTTTTTGGGGGACACCTTATATTTACATTCTGTTGGTGTCATTTTCTATCACGTGTCTGACCTCTTTGTATCTGTTTTGGGGGACAAACTATATTTACATTCAATGGGGACTCATTGTCCATCAACAGCCTGCCCTCTCTATATCTTTTTGGGAAACAGCCTATATTGACATCAATTGACATCAATCTTTCTCCTGGGGTCTCAGCTATAGTGTGAATTTGGCTGGTTTCCTGACACATGGTTTCGTGTTTACTAAGGTGCTCTCCTGGGATGGGCTAAGCCTGGGGACTGGGGTTCTATAAAGAGGTTTTCCTTTGGAGTTAATGTGCTGAGTAAGAACTGGGTGTGCTAATGTGTTCTGTGTCTGAGTGTTTTGACACATATATTAAATACCTATTGATTCTGGAACACAAGGAAGGGTTTTTAATAAAATGAGTTGGAGTAGAATTGAGTCCTGGATTTCCTCACCGCTCCACACTGGCAGTGATGTCCGGGCTCCGGGCTCCCCACGTCCGCCCCCGGGTCCTGGGCCCCTGGAACACAGACATCCCTTGGCTAGGAGGCCAGAGAATGGGAAGCCAGGTTTCCTGTTTCCCAGGCAGCCGATCTTCCCAGGCCTTGGTGTATTTTAAGTCCCTCTAAGTTGAATCCCATTTTGATTTGGGATTTATATCACAGCAGGAGCTCAGCTTAAAATGATCCTTGGGTTTTCCAAGGCCACTCAACTAGGAAGAGGCTGAGGAGGGAGGAGGACGGCAGGTGAAGATCCCCCCTGACCTGACCTCATGGCGGCCCATCCAGCTGCCGCCTGCGTGTCCCTGCTCCCTCACCAGCCTCTTCTGTAAGGTGCCGCCTTTGGCCTCCTTTCCCCTTCTTTCCAAGGCCCTGCCCCTGGGGGAGCTGCCCCCTCCGCGAGCTGCCTTCCCCAAAGCTGGGAGCCAGACTGAGCATGTGGACCCCTGCAGGCCGCCTCCCCTGCGCCATTGCTTGTTGCAGGGTCTGAACCTGACCGGTCACCCCTGGGAGCTCTCAGCCTCTGTCCCCTGATTCTCTCCCGTCTGGGACATCTCTTCAGGGCGCAACTGGCCGGTCCCTGGGTCGCCCCTCATCCTTTCCACAAACACTCATTGAAGCTCCCTGTGTGCTCGCTCCTGGGTTCCATCGTGGAGGCAGCCCCCTCCCTGCCCCTCTGCTGGGCTGAGCCCACTGCTCCCCAGCACTGACCGCTCCTGAGCTTCAGGCCTGAGGTCGCTGCCTTAGACCCCCTGCCCGGGCTGCAGGCTTCTCCACTGTCCCTGACTCCTCTGGGCTGCCTTCTTATTCAAGGCCATCAGCTGTCAATCACAGAAGCCAAAACCTGGGGTGCAGGCTGGACCCCTCCTCTCTCCACTTCCCACAGGTGGTCGCTCCCCTGAACCTGGGTCTGGATCTGGAATGTGCCAGCCCCTCTTAGCTGACTGTCCTCATCCCAGGTCCCCCCAACACCCTTGTCCCTGGGTCTTGGCAGGGCCTGGCCAACTGCTCTGCCTGCCTCCCACAAGTTGTCAGCTCCCTGGCACCTCTGGCATCCACCCCGCTCACCTACCTTTGTGAACCTGTTATGGGTTGACTTAGCGAGATAGACCACAGACTCAGAATTTAAATTTAGGAAGCTTTATTAAGCTGGCCAGCTGTCTGCAGTCCCAGCACTCCGCCAAAGCAAAGGCTGAACTGCAGCAATGACTGCAAGCGTTACAGCCTATTTATTTGCAAAAACTACAAAGTTACAAAGCCTTGTTTATGCAATTTGTTTCCGATACAGTATAGCATTATCACCTTCCTATTTATGTTCTCTGGGAACAGAGAGCACAGTATATTGAGGAGGGACCATGAGACCATATCTCAAGACCTGACCTGATGTCAGTACCTTCCTATCTGTCTGTTCCAGGAACAGATAGTACAGCGCGCCCCGATATGCAGCCCAGTACATTCCCTACTGGTTTTATTGGGAATCAAATCTTTGCTTCAGCGTCCTCCTGTAAGATTCTGGAGTATTGGGTGTATAAAACCATTAACTTTACAGCCTGTATTTGATTTTGTATGAAATTGAGGAGGCATCTGGCAATGCAGGGGCCAAAGATGAGCCCTCAGAGGAGCAGAACGACTGGTCCTGCCAAGGAGGAGAGCAGGGTGGTTAGCCGGCGGGACCAGGAAAATGAATTCTCATACCAATGGCCTTTAGCCTTTCTAGCCTCTTTTTGGTCAGCCAGCCGTTTTCGCAGCTGGCTAAGGCTTTTCCTGATCACCCCCGAGTGGTTGGTGTAGAAACAGCAAGACTCCCCTAGGGCCAGACAGAGGCCTCCCTGCTTCAGGAAAAGCAGATCTAGGCCTCGTCTGTTTTGTAGTGCTACCTCTACGAGTGAACCAAGGGAGTCCTCCAGTTGGCTAACAGAATTTTTGAGAGAGTTTAAATCTTGATCTATCTGTTTATTTAATTTTTTATAATTCTGGTGGCCAGTTGCTAGGGCGGCTGTTCCGATGGCCGTGGATCCTGCTAGTCCTATTCCCATAAGGAGGGGGACTAGGATGGGGGCCCTTTTAACTTTTCTGGGTTCGAGGTTTAAATGTTCTCGGCCCCCTTCTCCCGAATAGTAATATACCTGTGGGAGGATATGAGTTAGAATGCATAGTCCAGGGTTCATCGGATTCTGGAGGACTGGAGAGAAGATGCAAGGGGTTATACCAGTTGTACATGGCCACCAAGTCCCCTTAGGAGCTACTAAGTAGGTGGGGGTCTGTCCTGTATAATTCTTTGGAAGTATGATAGATGGATTACATAGATCTGTATAGGTGGAACTGCTAAGGGGGTAGTTCATAGGGTACACACAAGTCCCGGGGTTTAAGATGTCCCCAAGAGTAAGTCCTTGGTGTTTGTGTCCCCGCATACACAGTCCGTCTGGCAGACTTTCTGCCGAAAGGTTCCTGATGGCAGAAGCGTCCTTCCCGAGCTGGGCCCCTGCCCCTATCCTAACATAAGGGGGTTCAGGGTTGAAGCACAGCCAGCAATCCGCGGTCAGGTTTGGGGAGGTGCGATTTAGGAAAGAAAACATTAAGTCCAAGGTTCCCAGTAGCTTCCGGTTTGGTTTTCCTGCGCCTGTATTTAAAAGCTGTTGTAGGTCCCCAAGGGCTGGCGAGGTCATGGCTGCAGGTGGAGTAGGGCTGGGGCTCCCAGAGCTTTGTGCCCCAGGGGAACCAGGAGGTTTAGCTGGGGCTGGGTACTGTGGCTGGCTCGGCCTCTCTGGCTTGTCTAGGGGACGCAAGGGGCCAATTGGGTTGAACCACCGGGGAAGAGTCCGGCGTTGAATGGTGAAGAGCTGGCCAGGGTCTCGGCCGCTTACATAGAGTCTTAGTCCCCACGTCTTTCCTCCTTCCCATTGGTCAGTCCACCAGGCGAGAGGCATGAGGAGGACCAGGTTACAATTTCCGATCCTGCAGTTCTTCTTCGGGGCCCCAGGTCGAACCTCTCTGTTCGGACGGAGGAGCTTGTCGGTGGGAGGTTTTTTCCATGGGGCTAGGGTCTCACAACCCCAAGAGGCACAATAGAAGGCACCCTCTCCTCCACAGTTACTACCCCCTTCCCAGGGGCAGACATAATGTCGAGTGTGCCACAATTCTTGCTCTAGGGTTATTTCTCCGCACCCGTAACCCCTGGCTTTGGTGACCTGGGGATGGCCCCAGGAGCCTTACCCAGTGGATGCAGTTTTGCTACGGGAATTTCCCCAGTTTTTTCCAAAGAGTTTACAGAGATCTGTCGGGATGACAGGCGCCCCTATTCCAACAACAGAGCCTATAACAGTCCCATCAATAGTACCTGTGACCTCCCAAGATTAATTTCTGGCCGAATGGGGGTTTCCCAGTCCGGCTGCAGGCAGATGAGGAGAGTTAGGAAGAACACCGAGTGAGTCTGACCTTCAACGGGTCTCCGGTCTTCTGGACCCGCCATCCCTCGACGCTGTCTTTCGCTTTCTTAACCTGCGTAGGATGGATCCAGTGCCTCTTTCCTGCGACTTTGATGGTGGTTGGAGTGCTCTGCACCACCTGGTAGGGTCCAGCCCATCTAGGTTCCAGGCTGCCAGGGTTGTGATGCTTCTCCCAAACGAGATCTCCCAGAGAGAAGGCAGGCTGTGTTGGACTGGATCTCAGCACGTCCTCCTCCGGTACGGCTCTCACCACCCGTCGTGCCGACGAGGCGCTGCTCTGCAAAGCCTGTAAGGACTTAAGCAAATTTCGGGTAGACAGTCGGGCAAGCTCTTCCTCCCTTAGGTGGGCAAGAAGAGGTGGTGGCCTGCCAAATATAATTTCAAAAGGGGTGAGTCCCTTTATGTATGGAGTGCACCTAGCTCTGAGGAGAGCAAAAGGAAGGAGACACCCAGTTTTCCCCAGTCTCTAATTTTAACTTAGTTAATGTTTCCTTTAAGGTCCGATTCATCCTCTCTACCTGTCCAGAACTCTGTGGCCTATAGACACAATGCAATTTTCAGGTAACCCTCAGGGCCTTAACTATGGATTGTGTAACTTTGGCGATGAACGCTGGGCCATTATCAGTCCCCATGTATAGTGGCAGGCCAAACCGGGGGACAATTTCAGTGAGGAGTTTTCTAACTACTACCTGTGCTGTCTCTGCCTTGGTTGGGTATGCCTCAGGCCAGCCAGAGAAGGTACCAATGAAAACCAGCAAGTATTTATACCCTTCTTGTCCTTGTCGGTGAAGTCCACTTCCCAGTGTTTTCTAGGGTTCTGTCCTCGGAATCGCTGTCCTGGCGCGGCCACAACAGGGGGCCCTTGGTTTACCCGGGCATACACTTGGCACCTCCTAGCCACATCTTGGGATATTTTCTGGAGCCCTGGGATGTAAAATTCTCTTCCCAGTAGTTTTGATAGCTTCGTTTTCCCCAGGTGGGTGCTCTGGTGGGTCTGGGAAGCGATGGTCTGCCCCAGGGATTCTGGCACTATAGGCCTCCCGACCGGCAGGATTAGCCATCCAGCCTCTCCTTCCTGAGCCCCTAGTTTCACAGCTAGCCTCTGCTCCCCCGTCACATAAGTAGGCTTCTCTGGGAGCCTTCGTGCTGGCAGGGCTACGAGAACTTCTAGGGGCCCTACTGGTCTTTTAGCCACGTCCTTGGCGGTTTGGTCTGCAAGTCAATTTCCCTATGCTTCAGGACTAATACCCTTCTGGTGCCCCCGGCAATGAATTACTGCCACTTCTTTTGCCCACATGTGGCTGCCAGGAGGTTAAGTATCTCAGAAGCATTTTTAATGTCCTTTCCTCCTGAGGTCAGGAGGCCTCTTTCCTGATATAGGACCCCATGCACGTGTACAGTGGCGAAAGCATACCGACTGTCTGTGAAAATGTTCACTCTTTTTCCTTTTCCCCACCGGAGGGCCTGAGTGAGTGCTGTAAGTTCTGCCTTTTGGGCTGAGGTGCCTCGTCCTAAGGCCTGTGCCCAGAGAACCTCCTTTTGTGTCACCACTGCCGCCCCCGCATACCGGGTACCTTCCTGTATGAAGCTGCTCCCGTCTGTGTAGAGGGTCTCATCTGGATTCTGCAGGGGCTGGTCCACAAGGTCCTCTCGGAGGGAAGTGAGGGCAGTCAATGTCTCCTCGCAGTCATGCAAAGGGGGCTCTGCCTCCTCGTCAGGGAGGAGTGTGGCCAGGTTCAAGGCAGCTGTTTTCAGGAAGCTGACTCGTGGTGGGTCTAGCAGTAACACCTGGTACTGGGTAATGCGGGCGTTGGACATCCACCTCTCCGGGGGGCTCCTTAATAGGGTCTCAACTGCATGCGGAGCAACTACTTGGAGATTTTGGCCAAAGGTTAGCTTTGAGGCTTCCTTTACCAGGAGGGCGGTGGCTGCAATGGCTCTCAAGCAGTTGGGCCATCCTGAGGCCACTGGGTCAAGTCTCTTAGAGAGATAAGCTACGGGGCATTTCCATGGTCCTAGGGGTTGTGTGAGGACCCCTTTCGCCACCCCTTTGTTCTCAGCTACATATAGCTGAAAGGGTTTGGTTAGGTCTGGCAGGGCGAGTGCTGGGGCGCTTATCAGGGCTTCTTTCAGTCTTTTATAAGCCTCTTCTTCCTTTTCTGTCCAGACCAGGATGGCCTCCTTTCCCCCCGTTGCAGAGTATAGTGGTCTCGCAATTTCTGCAAAACCTAGTATCCATAGCCTGCAATAACCCACTGCCCCGAGGAACTCCCGGACTTGCCTTTTGGTGGTAGGCCTGGGATTGACAAGATGCCCTTTATTCTGCTACTGAATAAAGTTCGCCTACCCCCTTCTATGTTGTAACCCAAATATGTTACTCGGGTAGTGCATAGCTGAGCTTTCTTGGTTGAGACCCGATACCCCAAATGATCTAGGGTGGTCAGCAACTCTCGAGTGGCCTGTCTACAGTCCTGTTCCTCCTCCGTGGCCAGTAGGAGGTCGTCTACATATTGGAGCAGAGTCACCCGTGGATGGTCCTGACGGAACTCCCGGAGGTCTTGGTTTAGGGCCTCATCGAACAGAGTGGGTGAGTTCTTAAACCCTTGTGGCAACCTAGTCCAAGTTAACTGTCCAGACTCTCCCTCTGTCGGGTCCACCCACTCGAAGGCGAAAATAGGTTGACTCTGCTTTGCCAAGGGAAGGGAGAAAAAGGCATCCTTTAGGTCTAAAACAGTATAGAACCGGTGTTCTGGCTTGAGGAGGCTGAGAAGAGTGTAAGGGTTCAGAACCGTGGGATGGATAGTCTCAACCCTCTTGTTTACTTCCCTTAAGTCCTGCACAGGCCTGAAATCCTCAGTCCCTGGTTTCTGTACTGGCAACAGGGGAGTGTTCCAAGCAGATTGGCAAGGAATCAAGATTCCAGCCTCTTTCAGCCTCTTAATGTGCCTGGCGATTCCTACTCTTGCTTTCTGGCTCATTGGATATTGCCGGACACTGACTGGGGTGTTACTGCTGGTCAGCTGGACTACAATTGGAGGCCGGTGTTTAGCTAACCCTGGAGGATTGTCCTCTGCCCAAACTCCCAAGATAGCCTGTCTTAGTTGTTGGAGATAGGCATCTGCTGAGACTTCCCCAGGCTCCTCCTCATGTAGTAAATATTCCTCCTGTAAGGGCAATGTCAGGAGATAGATCCCCGCAGTCCCTGGGTCTTGCAATTTGACCTCTGGCCCTGGCCCTTCAAAAGAGATTGTGGCCCATAATTTACTCAGCAAGTCCCGGCCTAGCAGAGGGTAAGGGCACTCTGGCATTACTAGGAATGAGTGAGTCACTGAGCCGTTTCCTAGGTCGCTGATCCGACCTTTAGTCCATGGGTAGGATTTCACTTTTCCAGTTGCCCCTTTGATGGGGATTTTGGTCTTAGAGACCGTACCCACTGGCTGTTGCAAGACAGAGAAGGTGGCTCCCGTGTCCACAAGGAAGTCCACCTTTTGGCCCCCCACTGTCAGAGTTATCCCGGGCTCTTGGGGGCCAGCTGAGCCCTGACAACCCTAATCCACCTCCTCCACCAGCACGGGAGTCGGTTCCCCCGCACGTTCAGGGCACTCCCTTTTCCAGTGTCCTTCCTTTTTGCAAAGTGCACACTGATTTTTTCCAAGCCTGGGTTGGACTCCTTTTCTCCCACGAGGCTTTCCTTTATTTTTATTGTCACTCTGGCCCCTTGGGCCTTTTTCCTCATTTAGGGCCAGGAGGACCTTGGCCATCCGGATGTTTAAACCTGCCATCGGGTCCTCCCGATTGTTAAAAACCTTCTGGGCCACCTCAACCAACTCAGAGATTGATTTCCCCTCAAAACCTTCTAACTTCTGCAATTTTTTTCTAATATCTGGGGCGGACTGGGAAACAAATGCTACAATGACAGCCCTTTGACTTTCTGGGGCTTTAGGGTCAGGACTGTCTCTGTCACCTTAGAGAGGTTTGTGGGTCTCTGAGCAACAGCTTGGATGCCCCCAATAGAGTCTGGTGATACTGATAGAGAGCCTCCTTTCCCCTTTCACTATTGGGATTCCAGTTAGGTTGCCTGGAGGGAAACAGCCTCTAATCTGTCTTGGTCAGAGGTAGGCTGCCCATCCGGACCCAGTACAAATCTCCTCCCTTCTGCCTTGACTCTCTCTCCTCTGAAGTGAAAAGAGTTTGCATCAACTGTAGGCAATTATCCCAGGTAGGTTGATGGGTAAAAAACACAGACTCTAAAAGAGTGGGTTCTGGGAGAATCAAGGATTCTGGTTCTTCTGATTGTACAGGTCACTGGTAGAAAAGGGGACATAGACCATGAAAGGTTGCCTATCTGGACCCAAATCTAAAAGGCCTGCCTGCCATAGTGGCAGCATAGGAACTGCAGGACTGGCAGATGCCGCTGGGTCCTGCAGGTTCTCCCCCTCTCCTTCTCTCTCTCCATACACTATCCCTTGCCTAGTGTGAGGAGGGGAGAACGAAGCCAGGTCCTGGACTGGTGTTTTTGGAGGAAAAGAAACCGGCTGTGGAGGTGGCAGAGGTTCTGGGCCAGGGTCTTTAGCCACCCTCGGGCCGGCGGGTGGGGGAGCATACGGGGGAGGCCTGACCCTGGGGAGTGCCTCCTCACTTGGACCCTGGAGAACAGGGGGAGTTTTGTCCTTCTGGGCCGAAGCCAAGAGGACTGTCTGTCTCTGTCCCAATTTTGCCCTCGAGAGGCATGCTGTCATCCACCGGGGTTTCTTGGACAATATGTCAACCCAAACCTGAATATAAGGAATTTGATTAGGATGCCCTGGGCGGCTGTATATGACATAATGGACCCAGTAGGCAGTGGTCAGATCAAAAGACCCTGCATCCGGCCACCCCTCCTGGAAAGTGGGCCACTCCCGTTCACAGAATCACTGTAAATAAAAAAGCATTAACATTATAACTTTGAAATCTACCCCAGAACTTCAGTTTCTTTCACTTCACACAGACTCTCATACTTACATTCATACACCAGACAGTCCGAGTTTTTGACTTCTACCAAATGTTTATTCAGAGTTTAAACAATCCAACCAATTCCTGACTAATTGTCTAAGGGAGCTCTATGGCTTCCCGGGTGGTGATCAAGCTCCCCTTCCACTCACTAGGAGAGGGCCTGATTGATAGGGGGTCGACGAAGATGACTGACCCTATCCCATTTGACAAAGACAAAGACAACAAAGAACAAAGACAAAATAAATCAGCCAAATGCAACCTAAGGTTGCCCAGAACCTGCAGCTCGCTCCTTGAAGTCCTGAAAATTTTTCAAAAAACATTGTAGCAGGGTGCACACAGAGGCAAGCAACTTTTTGACAATAAATACCAAGACAAACAAATACCAGACAGACAAACCCAGTGCAGCCTACAGCCGCACTAACCAGGGACCCCTGCCACTGTCGTGGCAGCGGGTCAGGACCAGGAGTACCGCTGAGTCCAGCCCTCCATATAGGTCCTTCCGTGGGACGTCCCAATTCCTGTTTAAAGACTGGTCCTTACCTCTCTCGAGAGTCCAGGTGGCTCGGTTTCCGAATTGAAAGTTTTGGGTGGAGTGGAGGCCTCCTTGGTAGTCGTTCTCCACAGGTGTGGGGTATCTCGCTGAGTGCCCGGCGACAAGTGGGGGAGATCCTCCTGCCTTGAATAGGGGGTCCCTCTCCTCCCTGCCGGGGGAGAGCCTCCTGCCCTAAACACGGGGTCCCTCTCATGCCTGCTGGGTATCTCGCTGGGGCCTCCAAATGTTATGGGTTGGCTCAGCGAGATAGACCATCGACTCAGAATTTAAATTTAGGAACCTTTATTAAGCTGGCCAGCTGTCTGCAGTCCCAGCACTCCACCAAAGCAAAGGCTGAACTGCAGCATTGACTGCAAGCGTTACAGCCTATTTATTTGCAAAAACTACAAAGTTACAAAGCCTTGTTTACACAATTTGTTCCCGACACAGTATAGCATTATCACCTTCCTATCTAAGTTTTCTGGGAACAGAGAGCACAGTATATTGAGGAGGGACCATGAGACCATAACTCAAGGAATGACCTGATGTCAGTACCTTCCTATCTGTCTGTTCCAGAAACAGACAGTACAGCGCGCCCCGATATGCAGCCCAGTACAGGGCCACTCCGTTTGAGTTATTTGTTACGGCAGGAATAGGAGCCCATGTAGTCCCTGTCACCCCCTCTTCATATCACCAAGCCTGTGTTCTCCATGGCTTTGGGTATCTTCTGAAATAAAATGTGGTTCTTGTTCTCCTGTCTGTCTCCCAGCCCCTTTCAGCTCCTGAAAGGTAAACTGTGAAGGCCCTCCCCCCAAAGACCCAGGTCCATGGAGGAACATGGAGGGGCACACATGTGTTCAATGAGTTCGGGAGTGAAGGGCTCTTTTCAGATTTTATAAAACGTTATTTTTGTAATAAACCTGATTGATTCACATATAAATACATATGATTTTTATTTTTTAAGAAATATTTTTATTGATTTCAAAGAGGAAGGGGGGAGAGAGAGAGAGAGAGAGAGAGAGAGAGAGAGAGAGAGAGAGAGAAACATCAATGATGAAAGAGAATCATATTGATTGGCTGCCTTTTGCACACGCCCTGCTGGGGATGGAGCCTGCAACCCAGGCATGCGCTCTTGGCCAGAATCGAACCTGGGGCCTTTTGGTCCACAGGCTGACGCTCTATCCACTGAGCCAAACCAGCTAGGGCTACATATGATTTTTAAAACCTCTTTAGGACATCCCAAATATATAAATTCACAAATGACAAAAAAATATTTTTGCCAAAACCTGTGTGTTAATTTTTGGTTCAGAAATGCAGTAGTTGCTCTGTGAGCTGCCTCAGAGGGGGAGAGGATCCTGACAGCAGACCCGGTTCACACTTGGATGTGCCTCCTGTCCACCTTTCCCCACTAGCCTGCCCTCAGGCCTCTGGTGGCCAGTTGACTGGCAGTGGTCCTGACACCTCATCTCATGTTCACCCACCTGGTACTACTTCCGGTGGTGCCAGGGGACGCCATCTCAGGGCTGTGCATGCTCTGATGATCCTAATCCTTCAGCTCTGGTTCATTACTTACTTGGGGACCAGAAATTGTGACCATTGAATGTGGGGCAGCCCCATGCTCTTTGCTCCTGGCTTCAAGCCTGCAGGGAGAGGGGGTCAGGTAGTGTGGGTCAACCCCTCCCAAAGCCCCCCACTTACTGGGCCTGCTGCCCGGCTACCCCTCCTGGATGGCAGCTCCCCTCCTGGCTGCCTTTGAGATTCAGGGAGAGGCTGATGTCAGGTGTCTGGATGGCCCCCCTGGAATTAAGAAAGCAGATGCTTTGGAAATAGAAGAGGCAGACATGCTGTCCACAGGGAAGGGCTGTTTCTTGGTCAGGAAACTCCAGCAAATCAAACAGCAAATCTGCAAAGAGATGAGTTGTGTGAGCTGTGTTGAGAAAATCCAAATACAACTGTTCTGCAGATGGGTCTGTTTGATGAGTCCTGCATCATGTGACCCTGAATGGGAAGTGTATGACAGGCCTGGGCGGACGTCAGGCACAAAGTGTCCATGTGCTCGCTGGCAGTTCAGGTGGTGCTACCTAGGACTCTGTGACCCCAGGCCGGAGGTCTGGTGGCCCAGGAAAGCTGGAGAGGGTGTCCTTCCCGCCCGGCCTGGTGTTGGTTTCTTTTGTGTGGCTGGGCCTGGTTTAGTGGAGCCCAGGTGCCCTCAGCTGTCCCCATGTCACTGAGGACTGAGGTGCTGAGCTCAGACAAGAGCAGGGCCCAGGGCCCCCTTCAGACTCTGTTATCAGCAAAGGGTCAAACTTTGTTTCAAATAAATCACTTCCCAGTCAGCAACCCAGGGATTGGGCCCTCATTTCCTCCCCTAGGTTGATAAAAATAGTCTCTGGTTTACTGTACAAAGCAAATAACTCCAGCAAAATTAAAGGAGTCATATCTCTAGGAAAATAATATTGTATTCTCACTCAGCCTCACCTCCAGCATGAATCACACATTTTATGTTTCTGCGTCTCTCCCACCTGGAACAGCTTTTCATTTCCTCTCTGCCTGTTTCTGTCCCTTCACGCCATAAAGCAGGTTGTGATCCTCACAAGTCCCGGGTATGACCTGCACAACCTCCCTCTCAGATGCACAACTTCATTGGGAAGAGACATCAGTAGCAATGTCGGCCCATTTTACAGATGAAGTGTTATAATCAATTTAGATACTTTGGCCCAGCTAGGGTCATTAGATGGCAATGAAAGAGCCCAGAGGGAACCTTGTTCCTCTTGTACAAATCCTTTGACTCCAGGACATTTAACTTTCCCTCTTTCTCCTCCTGCCTTCCCCTAGAATTGACACCATGTCCAGTCGGGGCCTCGCCTGTCTTGTGCCATGGGACAGTGCTGCCCTCCCCGGGCCCTCTCTGGTCCTTGCTGAGAGGATGGTCTGAAGGACTGAATTTGTCATTCACCCTCATTTCTCAGCCCTGATGGTCCCTAATCTACATACAATAGGTTCCTGATGGAAGAGGGAGAGAAGAGTCATGTTTGGGTGGGGCCAAGTCCAGAGCAGGGTTGCAGGGGCAGAGACAGAAGAGAGAAGGTGCTGTCAGCATGGGTGAGACTGGAGGTCATGACAGTGGTGGGCTCTGGGACATGTGTCTCCTTCCTGGCATCACCATGATGGAAGGCTGGGATGAACTCTGTGTGACCCTCTGATTCCTGGGCAGGTTGGGAGAAACATATGGGCAAACTGCTTTTTTGTTTTTGCTTTTTAGTTTAAATAAACTTTAATTTTTAAAGTTATAATAAATATAAACTGAATGAAGCTAAAACACAACACTTTTTTTTTTTTAACCACATTTGGAAAACTAACTTTCAGGTCTCTATAGTCTGTAAGATTTGCTCACTTTGATCTCTGATGAAATATGTTATGGCTGCTATATGACATTTCATGGCTTTTCAAGTGTGAATCCCAGTGTTTTAAATGTATTAGTAAATTGTGAACTTAAATACATTTCAAACTCAAATATTGAACTTTCTAGAGAGTTTAATTTAAATTAAGAACTAATCTAATTAGATAAATTTAACTGAAACCACCGGAGTCATCTCATGAAGTTGACAGTGGGCATCAAGTCCCTTTCAGGTGTTTTCCCCCCGTTCAAATGCAATTTCTTGTCTCCATTGATCATACCTCTTGAATGCAGTTTCCTTTGAATTCTTTTATTCCACCTTCGGGAACTGCTTGACAGGAAGTAGTTAGTTTCAGTTGAGCCTATTTCCACATAAGAGCCTCTTGTTACTACCATCCCTGAAGATATGCAGGGATGATAACTCCATTCTGTAATACGACGTCAGTAGACACAATTGACCTCTCTCTGAAGAAAACCACTTATAACACCTATGTAACCCAAAAGGGGCTCCTGCCTCACACCATTCTCTACTGTACCTATACAGGATAGAGTTATATTATAAACCCAGGGTTAGCTGTTCTTCCTTCTGAACCTCGGTAGGACTCTGGTCTATTCCATAGACTTGATTTTTGCCATTGGTCCTTATTTTGGTATTCATTGTTTTATGTAAATGTAGTCACTTTTCAGTTGACTAAGACTATTCAAAATAAACCTCAGTATCATCACTAGCATAGTAGGTTCTTGTATAGATTTTATGTTTAAGAAATATCTAGACATGAAGGCAATTATAAAACCTCTGAGTGCTTACCTAGGGCAGTACTGAAAGCTCAAAAAGTGTGTAATAGCAGCTTTAAAACTTTCAAAGCTTCATTAAGAAAACAAAATCCTAATCATCATCTATATTCATAATTTTATAATCTATTGCAATGAAATGCATTTGAATAGGTAACATTCAGTAGCTACTTTTTCTTGATCTTATATTTAGTTTTAAAATAATTTATATTTTAGTGAGATCTAATAGTCACAGGTTTCCAAATGTAATAAAAAATATAGTATGGGTTTTTAGCTTCCATTCAGTTTACACTCTTATTTGAATCATGTATTCATGATTATCTTTAGCTGACAAATATTTCTACTTCCTTGTGACCTATCTTCACAATCTACACTCAGCTATTCATTTTTTTTTTTTGCCTCAGGCCAGGACCAGAGAAAGTAGTGATATTTACTGAGGACCTGAAGAATTTTCTATTGATTTGTTTGAATGTATTTTTAGCCATAGGTGCTTACATTGTTAGGCATTTACATAGTGATGGGGAGACACTCATGGGCTCTAATGTATTCTTCTTGCTGTCTACTTTCCCTTCTTACTCTGGGGGTAATAGCAAGAAAATCATTTCTTTTTTTAAAGTTTAATGCATCAGAAATCACAAGAACTACATTACACATATCACAAAATAGCTTCACCAAGAAAAAATCCAAAGGCTTAAATGTCTCTTCAAATGTTATTTTCCAAAGTGTTTATTTAGAGAAGATAGAAAGAGGTCATTACTCATGAATAACATTCTTTAAAACATTGGAAAATTTTATTCATTGTTTTTGAAAAAATTAGTAGTTAATATGAGATTTATGTAAATAGCACATTTTAAAAAAGTGTGTATTTAACAATAAAATAAAAATATAATGTAAATAAAAATTAAAGAAAATAAGTATTTGACAAAAAAAAACACACAAAACAATTTGATTGTCCATCATGCCCCTGCACACACCACACACACACACACACACACACACACACACACACACAAAACCTATGTGCAGGAAGCCACTGCTTGCTGATACTGTCATGAGAGTGCACCAAGGAACATGGAAGGCCGATGGACCTTGGGCATTAGCAGGGCTGCTGCTAAGCATGATTTTTCTTGTTGAGATAGTGTTGGCTCAAGGCAATTCCCTAACCTGATAATCCTTTTACTATTTACCAAACTTTACCTTTGATATGCCTGTAGGCATTGCTAAAGGACAAATGTGTATTCAAGTAAATAAAAAGCGAACTAGGCCAGAAGTAGGTGTGTCTCTCAATTAAGAGGCTCCACCTGGCCCCCAATGCCTTCTAAATTCATATTTCTTGTGTAACATTTTCATTTGTGCGTCAGCCCCTCCTTCAGATTCTGAACCCCGCCACGAAGGTCATGGTACCTATGTCTAATCTTTGTTAACAAGCTAACAAAAATAGAATGGAATAGAATCAAATATTGCCCAATGATTATATGTGGCAAATAGGGAGATCAGAGGATATAGGTAGTAGATCCATTTCCTCAGTATAATTAAATATAGACAAGTCATTTCACATATTAGTCCCATAGTTTCTTCCCTGTAAAATGAGGGAAATGCATGGTCTAGGTTGAGCTTTCTATAATTTCACAGTCAATAGATATGATGAAATTGATATAGCAACATCTACATCAACGCCTACCTTTCTACTGTCCCTTATAGTATGATTTCTTTAGTGGAATGTCTTTGTTAACACAATTTTCTAAAAGATGCAATACAGTAAACCTCCCAAGACAATTCATATATATATTTTTAATATTAGAGGCCCAGTGCACAAAAATTCCTTAATTTGGGGGGTCATTCAGCCTGGCCTGCACCCTCTAAACCAGTGGTTCTCAACCTTCCTAACGCCGTGACCCTTTAATACAGTTCCTCATGTTGAGGTGATCCCCAACCATAAAATTATTTTCGTTGCTCCTTCATAACTGTAATTTTGCTACTGTTATGAATCGTAATGTAAATATCTGATATGCAGGATGTATTTTCATTGTTACAAATTGAACATAATTAAAGCAGAGTGATTAATCACAAAAATATATGTGTAGTCCTATGGTCTTAGGCGACCCCTGTGAAAGGGTCATTCGGCCCCCAAAGGGGTCAGGACCCACAGTTTGAGAACCACTGCTCTAAACCCTTGGGTAGAGTCCATAGGCCTGGCCTGAGATCAGGGCCTATTGGGGTTTTCCTTCCTCCGACTGCAGGCAGCTGGCCCCATCCCCACTGCTGCCACTGCTTACCACCTGTGCAGCACTGCCCCCCCCCTCCGGTGGCCACCCTCTGCTGGGGACAGGTGTGGGGTGCAATGTCTTGGCTGGCCTAGGCCCCCCTCTGCGGGGCAATTGCTGGCTGGCTGCCCACCTGCCACAGAGTTGCTGCCGGTGGCCTGAGCCTCCCTCTTTCTTTGCTGGGGGATGGGGCCATCCCTGCAAGGGGCCATCTGCCTACTTGATCACCCCTAACCACTTGCATGCCTGCCTGATCACCCCTAACTGCTTGATGGAGGGCAGGGCCAGCTCTGTGAGGAACCATCTGCCTACCTGATTGCCCCTGTCTGCTGGTCTGCCTACCTGATCACCCTTAACCACGCTGCCTGCCTGCCTGATCACCCCTAACCGCTTGCTTGGGGGCGGAGCCAGCCGGGTGAAGGCTATGGTGGTTGTGATCTCTGGTGTTCCAGTCCTTATGCTTATGGTGGCTGGCCTTTTATTATATAGGACTAGAGTCCCGGTGCACAAAAATTTGTGTACTCGGCGAGCGGGGGGGTCCCCTCAGCCCAGCCTATGCCCTCTTGCAGTCTGGAACCCCTTGGAGGATGTCCACCTGTTGGTTTATGCCTGCTCCCTGGGAAATTGGGCCTAAGCTGGTGGTCAGACATCCCTCTGGCAGCCCGGGAGCCCTCAGGGGATGTCCACTTGCCAGTAGGGAGCAGGCCTAAGCTTCAGTCGGACATCCTTAGTGCTGCTGAGTAGGCGGGAGAGGCTCCCTTCACCACCGCTGTGCTGGCAGGCATCACCCTGGCTTGTGGCTGAGCAGAGCTCCCTCTGTGGGTGCACACTGACCACCAAGGGACAGCTCCTGCATTGAGCATCTGCCCCCTGGTGGTCAGTGTGTGTCATAGTGACCAGTCATTCCCAGTCGTCTCCTGTTAGGGTCAATTTGCCTATTACCCTTTTATTATATAGGATGATTCTATTTTATCTCCTCTGTTAGCCTATTAATTGCAGTTCTTTCAAAAATTAATTTTGTGGTTATCTTAGAGTTTATCATATATATTAACAACTAATCTAAATTCACTTTCTAAAAACTCTACATCACTTCAAGAGTAGTGCAGGTTCCTTATAGCAGGGAATTCCCAATTCTTCCATCCAGTTCCTTATTACATTGCTGTCATTCATTTCACATATCCATAGGCTACTAGTATAAGCACCTAGTAAGTTTTCACTATTACTACTTTAAACAGTTACATTTTACATCAATCCTACCTAATAAAAGAGAAACATGGTAATTAGTGTACGACCGCTACACTTCCCATTGGCTAATCAGGGTGATATGCAAATTAACTGCCAGCCAAGATGGCGGCAGGCAGCTGGAAGCTAACATGAGGCTTGCTTGCTTCAGTGACGGAGGACTCCAACGTTCCCTGCCTGCCTTGCCGGCCTCAGAGCTTGCAGTTTATGAAACATTGTAACAAATATAGAAGCTAAACAAAACCCCAGAAACCTGCTTTCAGCCCGCTGGGATCTCAGAGCTGGAGTTGAAACAGAGTTTTGATTATAGAACCTAAACAAACCAGATAACTGCTTTCAGAAGCGGAGGCCTAAGAGCTGGAGCCAGAGCTAAAGCTGGCCCAGAATATAAAAAAGAAAAAAGAAAAAAAAGGAGCGGTTGGGAGCTTCAGTCACCCGCCAGCCTGAAAACAGCCCTCAGCCCCTCACCCAGATTTGCCAGGAACCACAGTGGGGACCCCCACCCTGAAGGGTGTGTGACCAGCTGCAAACAGCCATCATCCCCTCACCCAGGCTGGCCAGGCACCCAAGCGGGACCCCCCACCCTGATCCAGGACACCCTTCAGGGAAAACCAGCTGGCCCCCACCCATGCACCAGGCCAATATCCTATATAGTAAAAGGGTAATATGCCTCCCATCACCGGGATCAGCGGAGCTAAGAGGCCTCCCGGCACCAGGATCGGTGTGACAGGGGGCAGGGCCCAAACCCCCTGATTGCCCTGCGGCTCTGTGTGTGACAGGGTGCAGCTCTCCACCCCCCAAGGGCCCTGCTCTGTGTGTGACGGGGTAGAGCCATAACCTTCCCATCGGCCCTGCCCTGAGTGTGACAGAGGGCGGTGCCCCAACCCCCCAATCGGCCCTACCCTGAGCATGACTAAGGGTTTCATCGCAACCTCCCAATCTGCCCTGCTCTGTGCATGACAGGGGGCGGCGCCCCAACTCCCCAATCAGCCCTGCTCTGAGCCCGACCAGGGGCTGCACCTAGGGATTTGGCCTGCCTTCTGCCACCCGGGAGCAAGCCTAAGCCAGCAGGTCGTTATCTCCCAAGGGGTCCCAGACTGCAAGAGGGCACAGGCTGGGCTGAGGGACCCCTCCTTCCCCCCGAGTGCACAAATTTTTGTGCACCGGGCCTCTAGTTAAGAATAAGAAAAAAATTAAAAAGTGACTTTATTGCCCTAGTTAGTTTGGTTAGAGCATCTGCCTGCGGACTCAAGGGTCACGATTTCATTCTGGTCAAGGGCACATACCTCAGTTATAGCCTCAAACTCTGGCCCCACCAGGGTGTGTTCTGGAGGCAAATAATTGATGTATCTCTCTCACATTGATGTTTCTCTCTCTCTCTCTCTCTCTCTCTCTCTCTCTCTCTCTCTCTCTCTCTCTCTCTCTCTCTCTCTCCTCTCTCTCCTCTCTCTCTCCCCCTCTCCCTAAAAAACTCAATAGAAAAATATATCCTTGGGTGAGGATTGATGAAAACAAACAAACAAAAAAACTTTACCTTCATCTATTCCTTCTCTGACATCCTTCCTTTCTTTATGTAGGTCTGAGTTTCTGATCTATATAATTTTCCTTCCCCCTGAAGAAATTATTTTAACACAACTTGCAAGATCTACTTTCTTATGGTGAGTTTTCTCACTTTTTGTTTGAGAAAGTTTTTATTTCTCCTTCATTCTTCAAGGATAATTTCACTGGATATAGAATTTTAGAAGAATGGTTTTATTCTTTCAGCACTTTAACTTTTTTATTCAATTCTCTTCTTGCTTGCATAGTTTCTGATAAATCAAATGAAATTTTTATCCTTATCCCTGTATTGTTATGGTGTTTCACCCATCTCTGACTCTTTTTAAGGTTTTCTCTTTGCCTTTAATTTTTCTTTTTTCACTTTGAAATATGTCTTGGTATAGACTTTTTGGTATTTATCTTGTCTGATGTTATCTGAGCCTCTGGACCTGTGGTTTGGTGTCTGTCATTACAAAAATTGTTGGTGATTATTAATTCAAATATTTCTTCTGCTCTGTTATTTATTTCTTCTTCTTCTGGTATTCCAAAATGTATTATACCTTTTAAAATTGTTCACAGTTCTTGAATGATCTGTTCTTTTACATTTTTTTCTACTATTTTTGAAGGTTTTTAGTGACCTATGCTAATTTCACAGACTTTATTTTTTCTTGGCCATATCCAGTCTACCCAAGGGCTCATCAAAGCATTCTTCATTTCTATTACAGTGTTGTTGTTTTTTTCTATCAGTTTCTCTTGCTTCTTTCTCAGAGTCCCTATATCTCTGTTTAAATTGCCCATCACTTTTAAAAAATATATATTTTTATTGATTTCAGAGAGTAAGGGAGGGGGAGAGAGAGATAGAAACATCAATGTTGAGAAAGAATCATTGATTGGCTCCTTCCTGAATGCCCCACACTGGAGGTTGAGCCCACAACAGGCATGTGCCCTGATCAGGAATCTAATCATGACCTCCTGGTTCATAGGTCAATGCTCAAACTCTGAGCCATGCCAGCCAGGCCATTCTTTCATATTGTCTACTCTTTCTCAGAATCCTTCTTTAGTTATAGTTATTTTAAGTTTACTGTGTTGTGATTTAAAAATCTATGTCATCTTATTCTGGTTTTATGCTGCTCTGTTTTTTCAGGTTGTGATTTTTCTTGCATTTCAGTAGGCTTTATTATTTTTTGTTGAAAGTCAGACATATTTAATTGCATAATAGGAACTGAGATAAATAGACCTGTTGTGTGAGATTTTGTTAATATGTCTAAAAGTTGGGCTGTGTTTCATGTTTGGTATAGGTGGTTGCCAGAGAGTTCACATTTCTTCAGTGCCCTTGTTTTTGTCTGTCCTCTTGACTTCTAGCTGCCCTAAGAGCTCTCTCTTAGATGGAGCCTGCATCTTGTACCTTGTTTGGCAGTAATCCACGTTACTATCCTGGAGCCATTAGTGTGGTGCTAAGGTGTGGGAGAGGAGAAACATTATGTAATCTTATGCTTAAATCTCAATGTTTTAGTGAGCCTATATTCCTGGGCTGTGACCTTCCTGTGTGTTTCATGGCTCCCCACTCCTTAGGTGAGACAGGAAGACTAGAGGGTAATGGATACATGCCCTTCCTTTTAGATGGGGTGATGTGCTGATAAAGACTTTTTCCATGGAGAGTAGGCCTCTGTGTGGAGAATCCTCTTAAATCTAATAATCCTCTTAATCCTAATAAATCTGGCATTGTGGGAACATACAAATGTGTGAGTGACTCCTTTGGGGGATGCACCTTTGCTCATGACAAAAAAAATTACCTACATTATACACGCACGTATATACATACAAACATATTCAGATAGATACATGCATACATACATACATGCATGCACATCCATATGTGGGAGTACATGTATTCTGTGTATGAAAGACACAGTGTATATGTCCTGTGCATGAAAGACACACTGCAGAGGATAAAGAGCAAAACTATTATAAGCCTTGATTTTAGGAAGGCAATGATCGATTAAGGGGCACATGCAACTAACCTACAATTACAATAAAATGCCTAATAGAAGACCTGCAAACTAGGTTCAAGAGTAGCACTGAATGATGAAATTTTGCCTAAGGTTAAGGAGGGTATCATTAAAAGAAGAGAAATACTTTGGGTAGAATATGAATAAAAGTTTTTAAAGGGGGTGTATAGTGGAACAGTCGTGTTGCGGGAATAGAGTTCTGTGCATCATTCTGGTAAATCGTCATACCTGAGGGGTTTCATGGAAACCCTGGTAATGTTTCTCTCTCTCCCTCTCCCTTCATCTCTCTCTAAAATCAATTGAAAATCATATTTAAAACAAACAAATTTAACACATGTTTAACAAAAACACACTGACAGCCTTGAACAATGATCCCATCTGATTCTAATGTGTGTCCCCAAGTAATAGCATCACCAGCACAGTCCTAGGAGTTATTACTTTGGAAAGTAATAGTAGCACAATTACTACATGGAATCAATGTTTTCCAGATTAAAACATTTATTAATGTGAACATTAAAAACGGGTCACCATTTGAGTCCTGTCTGGCACTTCTCAGCGGGCCCCTGCGCAGGTCTCTGTGGCACTGCTGGTGGACGGGGTCGCCATGCGGGTTCCATCCATCAGCTGCGGGTGGCTGTGCATCAGGCAGGGCTGCTCAGCTGTCCTCAAAGGTGTGAGAAAGCAGCACTTTGCCTGTGGGGACACCTTTCTGCGCCTGCGCACACAGTGGCGACTCCCCCAACAAGGCATCCTTTCCTTCCCTAAGAGGCCTGTAAGGTAAACAGGAGGGAGCGAGGCTTGTCCAAGGTTGCTCAAGGGACCTCGGACCCCAAGTTCTTCTCATCACTGTGTGCCCAGCGGCCTCGTGGGAGCAAGAGATCAGGTAGCCTGAGCACGTCCCACCACGGTTCTGTGTGTAAGACCTGGCCTGTTTTTTTTTGTTGTTGTTGCTGTTTATTTTTTGAATATTTTTATCACAGTAAAATATACACAATAAAATTTACCATTTTAACTATTTTTGATGCACAATTCAGTGCTGTTGAGCTCACAGTGTTGTGTGGTTGTCACCACCATCATCTCCATCACTGCTCTCATCTTCTCCAACTGAAACTCTGTCCCCATTAAATAATGCCCCATCCTCCTCCCCCACCCCTGGTGCCCCCCATCTTACCTCTGTCTCTATGACTGACAGCTCCAGAGGCCTCATGTGAGTGGGATCACACAGTATTTGTCTTTCTGTGACTGGCTTGTTTCACTGAGCATCATGTCTTCAGGTTGCAGCATGTATCACAATGTCCTTCCTTTTTTTTTAAAATTGAATTTATTGGGGTGAGATTGGTTAATAAAATTATATAGCTTCCAGGTACACAATTCTATAATACATCATCTGTATATTGTACTGTGTTCACCACCCCAAGTCATGACTCCTTCCATCACCATTATCTTTTCTATACCCTCTTCTACCAACACCTTTCCCTGTGGTAATCTCCATACTGCTGTCTGTGTCTATGAGATTTTTTTATTAATATATTTTATTGATTTTTTTCAGAGAGGAAGGGAGAGGGAAAGAGAGTTAGAAACATTGATGAGAGAGAAACATCGATCAGCTGCCTCCTGCACACCCCGACTTGGGATGTGCCCGCAACCAAGGTACATGCCCTTGACCAAAATCAAACATGGGACACTTCAGTCCCCAGGCCGATGCTCTATCCTCTGAGCCAAACCGGTTAGGGCTCTCTGAGATTTTTTTTTCTTAGCATAATCCCTTTACTTTTCACCCAGTTCCCAGCCCCCTTCTCTGACAGCTGTCAGTCTGTTGTCTGTATCTATGAGTCTGTTTCTATTTTTTTGTTATTTTATTTTTGTGCATTAGATTCCACATATAAGTGAAATCATAAGTTACTTGTGTTTCTCTAACTGACTAATTTCACTTCACATAGCATAATACTCACCAGGTCCATCCATGCTGTTGCAAAGAGTAAGATTTCCTTCATTTCCTTCCTTTTTACGGCTCAGTAGTATTCCATTGTGTTCATGTACCACAGCTTTTTCAGCCACCCCTCTACTGATGGGCATATATCCTATTGAATCAGTGTTTCAGGTTTCTTCAGATATATTCTCAGAAGTGAAACTGAAGGGTCATAAGGCAGTTCCATCCTGCTTTCCACAGTGGCTACACCAATCTGCATTCCCACCAACAGTGCACAAGGGTTCCCTCTTCTCCACTTCCCACCAGCACTGGTTGATTTATTGATGATTGCCATTCTGACAGGTACAAGGTGATACCTCATTGCAGTTTTCCTTTCCATTTCTGTAATGATTAGCGATGCTGAGCATCTCTTTATATGTCTGTGGGTCACCTATGTGTCCCTCTTGGAGAAGTGTCAACTCACGTCCTTTGCTCATTTTTAAATTAGATTGTTTGTTTTGTGTGAGTTTTGTAAGTTCTTTAGAAATTTTAGATATTAACCCTTTATCAGATATATCATTAGTGAACATGTTTTCTCATTCAGTGGGTTGTCTTTTCATTTTGTTGATGGTTTCCTTTGCTGTGTAAAAAAAAATTAGTTTGATGTAGTCCCATTTGTTTATTATTTTTTGTTGTTTCCTTTGCCCGAGGATATATATCAGAAAAAATATATATTGCTATAAGAAACGTTCAAGATCTTACTGCTTATGTTTTCTTCAAAGATTTTTATGGTTTTAAATATTACATTTAAGTATTTAATCCATTTTTAGTTTATTATTTTGTGTGGTGTTAGAAGGTGGTCTAATTTCTTTTCTTCTCTTTTCTTTTCTTTCCTTTTTTTTTTTGCATAGATCTGTCAAATTTCCCCATCATTTATTGAATAGACTATGTTTACTCCATTGTATGTGCTTGTGTCCTTTGTCAAATATTAACCAAAAAGACATTGGTTTATTTGGGGCTTCCTATTCTTTTCCATTGGTCTATATGTCTATTGTTATCCCAGTACCAGGCTGTTTTGATTAGTATGGCCTGTAGTTAATTTGATATCATGTAGCGTGATTCCTCCAAGTCTGTTCTTCTTTTTCCAGATTGCTGTGGCTATTCAGGATCTTTTGTGGTTCCATATCAATTTTTGGAATATTTGTTATAGTTCTGTGACATATGCCATTGGAATCTTGGTAGGGATTGGATTGAGACTGTAGATTCCTTTAGGTAGGATGAACATTTTAATGATGTTAATTCTTTCTATCCATGAACTCATTATGTGCATCAGCTTATTTGTATCTTCATCAATTTATTTATTCAGGGTCTTATAATTTTCTGAGTACAGATCTTTTTTTTTTTTTTTTTTGAATATAGGTTTTTGAGTCCTGGCTTACAGTTATTCCTAGGTGTTTCGCTTTATTTCATTTTTATAGGAGAGACAATGTCTCTCTTCTTCTTTTTTTAAATCCTCACTTGAGAATATCCTTTTATTTATGAGAGAGAGAGAGAGAGAGAGAGAGAGAGAGAGAGAGAGAGAGAGAGAGGTGTCAATCGGTTGCCTTCCAAACACCCTGACAAGGGATGGAACCCACAGCCTAGGTATGTACCCTGACCAGGAACTGATCCTGTGACCATTAGGCATACAGGACGATGCTCCAGTCAATTGAGACACACACTCAGGGCCTTAGGTGTTTGTTTTGTTTTGTTTTGTTTTTGAAGTAATTTTAACTGGGATTGCCCTCGGAGTTTCCCTTGAAACAAATCGTTTATTATTGGTGTATAGAACTGCAACTGCTTTCTCAACATTTACCTTGCATCCTCCTACTTTACTGAATTCATTGATCAATTCTAGTAGTTTTTTGGTGGAATCTTTAGGGTTCTTTATATACAGTAAAATGTCATCCACAAATAATGAGTTTTTCTTCCTCCTTTCTGTGTGGGTTGTTTTTTATTTCTTCTTCTTGTCTGATTGCTGTGGCTAGGACTTCCAGTACTATGTTGAATAAGAGTGGTGAAAACAGACATCCCTATATTGTTTCTGATCAGAAGAGAAATGATTTTATTTTTTCTGGTCGAGAATGATGCTGGCTGTGGGTTTGTTATATTTGGCTTTTGTTATGTTGAGGTATGTTCGCTCTATTCCTACTCTGCTGAGAACTTTTATCATAAACGGGTGCTGGATTTATCAAACGCTTTTTCTGCACCTGTTGACAGGTTCAGATGGTTTTTATCCTTCATTTTGTGTATATGGTGCGTCATGTTTATTGATCTGCGGATATTGTACCAATCTTGCATCTCTGGAATAAAGCCCACTTGGTCATAGTGTATGGGTTTTTTAACGTACTGCTGGATTCAGTTTGCTAATATTTTTGATGATTTTAGCATCTATGTTCATCAAGATATTGGCATGAACTTTTTTTTTTTGAACTTTGTTTTTAATGTCTTTATTCTGTTTTGGAATGACAATAATGCGGACCTTATACATGAGTTTGAGAGTCTTCTCTAGTAATGAATTTCTTGGAATAATTTGAGAAAGTTTGGTAAAATTCACCTGTAATTACTTCTGGTCCAGCACTTTTGTTTGTTGGGAGTTTTTGTATTACTGCTTCGGTTTCATGAGTTGTAATAGGTCTATTCATATCTTCTTCTTCCTGATTGAGTTTTGAAAGATTGTATATTTCTAGGAATTCATCCATTTTGTTCAGATTGTCCAATGTGTTGGCATATAGTTGTTTGTAATGTTTTCTTACAATCATTGTATTTCTGTCGAGTCAGTTGTTATTTTTCCTCTTTGATTTCTGATTTTATTAACAGGGTTACTCACTTTTTTTTTTGATGAGTCTGGATAAAGGTTTGTCAATCATGTATTTTTGTTTTTTGATTTTTTTTTCATTGCTGTTAATCATCACCAGAGGATATCGTTTTCCATTTGAATTTTTTAGAGTGAATGGAAGGGAGGAGAGAAAGGAGGAGGAAGTGGAGAAGAGATGAACAGAGAGAGAGATATATATTAATTGGTTTCCTCCCTCCTGTGAGAGAGACTCTTCATTTGGTTCCTGCTTGCACATGCCCAACTAGGGTCAGGGATTGAACCTGCAAGCCAGGTACGTGCCCTTAGCCAGGAACTGAACCCATAACCATTTGGTGTGTGGATGCACTAACCACTGTGAACAACTCTAGCTTCATTGATCTTTTGTATTTTTTTAGACTCTTTTTTATTTCTGCTCTCCTCTTAATTATTTCCTTTGTTCTCATTTTGAGCTGTTTGTTTTTCTCTTTTCTAGTTCCTCTAAGTGTAAAGTTAGATTATTTATCTGAGATTTTTCTTGTTTTTGAGGTAGGCCTGTAATGTTTTGAAATTTCCTCCTTAGAACTACTTTTGCTGTGTCCAATAGATTTTGGATCGTTTGGTTCCCATTTTCATTTGTTTCAAGTTATCTTTTGATTTCTTTTTTGATCTGATTTTTAATCCATTCATCAGTTACATGTTATTTAGTCTTTATGTCTTTGTGTACTTTACATTTTCTTCTTTTTTTATCTTATAAATAATAACTTTTATTATGGCAAAATGCATAGAATGTAAGATATACAATTTTAACCACATTTAAATATACAATTCAGCTGTATTAAATACATTGATGTTGTTGAACGATCACCACTATCCATCTCCAGAATTGTTTGTTTGTCTGTTTTGCTTCTCATTGTTTTTTTCTTCTTTGTCGAATTTATTGGGATGACAAGTTTTAGGTGTGTACAATTCTATAATATATCACTTGTATACAAGTTTTTTTTCTTCTGATTGATTTCTAGTTTTATGTCATTATGGTTAGCGAACATTTATGATATAATTTCAATCTTCTTAAATTTATTGAGACATGTTTTGTGTTCTAACATGTGGTCTATCCTAGAAAATATTACATGTGCATTTGAAAATAATGTATATTCTGCTGCTTTGCAGTGAAATGCTCTGCAGATACCAATTAAATCTACCTGATCTAGTATGTCATTTCAGGTTGCTATTTCCTTTTAGATTTTCTGTCTGGCATGTACATATCCATTGATGTCAGTGGGGTATTATGATCCCCTACTATGCCCGTATTGCTGTCAATCTCTCCCTTTACATCCATCAAGACTTTCTTTATATATTTAGGTGCTCCTATGATGGGGACATAAATGTTTAAAGGGGTATATCATCTTCTTGGATTGCTCCCTTTATCATTATGTAGGGTCCTTCTTTGTCTCTTAAGACAGTCTTTGTTTTAAGTCTGTTTTGTCACATATAGGTATTGCTACCCCAGTATTTTTTTTCATTCTCATTTCCATGAAATATATTTTTCCTCCCCTTTACTTTTAGTTTGTATATTCCATTCTGAGGTAGGTCTTGTTTTCTTACCCATTCAGTTACCATGTTTTTTAATTGGAACATGGGAGCCGTTTACATTTAAAGTGATTATTGATAGGTAAGTATATTTTGCCATTCTATTCTTTTAACTCTGTTCCTATTTTTTTCCCTTCTTCTTGATGCTTTAACAATTCTTGAAATGCTGGTTTGGTGATAATGAGCTTCGTTAGCTATTGGTTGTCTGGGAAGCTCTTTATTTCCCTGTCAGTTTTCAATGATAGCCTTGCTAGGCAGAGTAGTTTTAATTGCAGTTCCATGCTTTCCATAACTTTGAATATTTCGTGCCAATTCCCTCTGGCCGGCAATATTTCTGTTGAGAAATTAGTTGACACTCTTATGGGAGCTCCCTTGTACGTAACTAAGTACCTTTCTCTTTCTGCTTTTAAGATTTTCTCTTTGTTTTAATCTTTGCCATTTTAATTATGGTGTGTTTTGGTGTGAGCCTTTTTGAGTTCATCTTGTTTGGGACTCTCTGTGCTTCTTGGACTTGTCTTTTTCCTTCACCAGGTTAGGGAAGTTTCTGTCATTATTTATTTCCATAGGGTCTCCATCTGCTGCTCTTTATTTTCTCTTTCTTGTACTTCTTTGATGCAATTCATGTTCTTAGGATTCATGTTGTCCCAAAGATCCCTTAAACAGTCCTCATTTAATTTTTTTTTTCTTTTTGCTGCTCTCATTGTCTTCTGCTCCCGTCTGCAAAATCACTGATCTGATCTTCTGCTTCATCCAATTGCCTATTTCTTTTAGTGTATTCTTCATTTCAGACATTGTATCCTTTACTTCTAACTTGTTTTTTTATGGCTTATATGTTCATTTTCATGCTTACCATCTCTTTATTGAAGTTCACACTGGTTTCATCCATTCTTAAGTTCCTTTAGAACCCTTATAACCATTTTCTTCTTTAATGCTGTGTCTGTTGTTGCTTGCCTCTACTTCATTTAGCTTTTTTTTTTTAAGGTGTCTTCTGTGCTTTAATTTGGGGCATGTTTCTTTGTCTACCCATTTTGGCTGTCTCTGTGTGTTTGTTTCTATGTATTGCACTATTAGACGCCCAATCTTGGCAGTGTGGGCTTATGTAGTAGGTGTCCTGTGAGACCTAGTGGCACTGTCTTCTTTTTTCCAGAGTTGGGTGTTATCAGAATCTCCCTTGTGTGTGTTATGTGGGTCCTCCTGTTGTCGTTGAGTCCACAATGCTATTGGCCTATTCATGGTTGACCTTCAGGCTGACTGACTGTGAGGATCAACCCTGACCTCACATTGTATGAGCTGCTGTTCAGGTGCTGACCACATGGAGCTGAAGTGTTCTCATCCTGTTCTGGTGCCTGCCAAGCTCTCTCTTTGCACATGCTGCATATTAAGCTAATTGGATCATGCTCTGATGTCATCTGAAGTTGGCCACTGTGTGTTTGTCCTGGGAGGGATTCTGGTGCCGGCCAATTTCAGATGCTTTCTGTGACTGGCCCTGGGCATTCTCTTTGGAGCTGCAAAGCAATTCCCAGTTTGTGGCTGCCTCTTCTGGGTCAGAGTGAGTTCAGGAAGTCCAAGCAGTGCACCAAGGCTGACTTTTACCTGCAGTGGGACTGGAAGAAGTTCATCAAAAGTCCCAAAACACCCCTGATATCTGCCTCTGCCTGCCTGCATCTGTCATGTGCCTGTTAAGCTCAGTCACTGAAAGAGTCTCTGGAGGTATTCAAGTAGCATGAGGTAACTTCTCAGTGAGTTCTCAGGTAGAGTGAGCGGTGTTCACCAGATTGATGCAGGTTCAAACTTGTTGTCTGTGCTGGGTTTGAGGGCACTCAGCAAATGTTCCAAGGTATACCAGGTCTAGCTTCCACCTACTGGGTCTCACACACCTCTGAGAAGGCTACAAAAGACCCAGGCCTGGCTTTCTTTGTAGGAGTAGAACTAAAATGTCAAAACAGGCTACTTCGTAGGGTTTAAGATTTCTGGGATTCATAAGATTTCTGAGATCAGCCATGTGAGCTCAAGTGCTTTGCAGAGGGTCAGTGGGTGGTCCGAGGCCATGGAGCTGCTTCTTGCTGTGGGTGGTTCATGGTCCCCTGGGATGCAGTGGGTGAGTGAGATGGTGGTGATGTCCTGCAGCTCTGATCCCATCACTGTGTCACAAAAAGTTTAGTCCTCTGGTGTGTACCTGATCCTCACAGATGCATCCCTCCATTTCCATTCTAAGGTAACTGCAGTTCTCTTCAGATGTCTGGCCAGATGCATGTTCACTGGTGCCGGGAGCCGGTCCATCCTTGCTGTTTCAAGGGACCTGGCATATATGGCATACGGTTCTTAATATGTTTGCTCACCTTCTTGGCGCTGTGTTTTAACCAAGGTCACCTCTCCGAGAAAGGTTGAATCCCCAGGTAGGGATTTTCCCCTGAAGTTAGGGAGGGAATAAAACCCCTCAACTAAGTGCCAGGCGGGTAATTAATCCCTTTAACTACGAACAATCATGCTTAAACTACATAATCTTTTCTCCCTGGAATGGAGATAAGAAACGCCCTAACCTTTGTAATAGAGATTGATAGGATTGAATCAACTGGTATAAATACAGTTGTAACAAGACAGAAACACTCAGAACTTAGAACAGAATCAAGAAGACAGAACCTACACGGAGCCTAGAGACAGAAGAACTTTGCTGGAGAGAGCATGCCGGAGGATCCTGGAGAGGGACTGGCCTCGGAGCCTAGAGACAGAGCCTAGCGGGAGAACATGGCAAGGGATCTTGGACTGAACCTGACTACAGAAATTGGCAAGAGAACCTGACTAGAACATGGCAACCAAACCTGGCTGGAGAAGTCCCTGTGTCATTCCTTCTTCGCCGACTCCATCCACACCTTTGGGGACCCCTGGACCTGCTGGGGTTGGACCCCGGCACACTGGCTGCATGGGCAGCACCATTCCTGCCTTCTTTCCTCAAGCTGGGTGAGCCAGGTTGGCTGGGTGCAGGAAAGGGCAGATAAATGGCCCTTGGGTGGGTTGAAATGCTATTAGAACCATTAAGATTTTTTAAAATGTTTTTTCTGTGTCTGCACCTTCACTAGAACAAAGCAACCAAAGTGATGCTTAGCTCACTCTCATGGAAGCACAGTTCTGCCCTGCACCAGTGCCACATGTCACCAGAACAGTGAAGGGGGCAACTGGAGGAAGAAGACAGGGCATTCCTCTCCCAGCAGTGTAATTCCCTCACAGGCATGATGCTGTCTGGAGAGCTGACCCCTGCTGGAGCACTTAAGGCTTTTAGGCACCGACTGTATTGATCTGATTTATATTTTTTAAAGATCACTCTGATTTGCATTTTTATTTTTATTAAAAATTATTTTACTAATTTATTTTTTTTTCAATTAGAGATGACATTCAATATTAGTTTCAAGTGTATATAATAGTGGTTTGACATTAATATAACATATAGAGTGATCTCCTGATAAGTATAGCATGGGGGATCTTTTAAAAGGGTAATAATGAAATTCATGAGGGCTCCACTCTCATAACCTAATCACCCTCAATAGACCCACTTTTTATTTATTTTAATCAAACTTATTTGGGTGACATTCATTAATAAAATTGCATAGGTCAGCTGTGCCATTCTATAATGCATCATTTGTATATCGCATTGTGTGCTCACTGCCTTCAAGTCAAGTCTCCTTCCATCACCATTAATCGCCCCTATGCCCTCTTCTTCCTTCCCCCCACCCTTCACCCGCCAACCCTATCACCACTCCAAACACGCCACCCCCAGCTGCCATCCCACACCCACCAGCACCTCCTGCTACCCACACGCCACACCCCCAGTCCTCACCCACAACCTCCCACCAGCCTGCCCCTACACCCCAATACTACCCCTCACCCCTATACCCCTCTTACCCCCTACTCCCACCTGCCACCCCACATCCCACACCCCATATCACACAGCCCCCACCCACCACCCACCAGCCCCCACCCCCCACCCCCTACCACCCACCCTTTACCCTCCACCCCCCACCCCCCTTCCCCTGCTTGTGATTTGACATTTGAAATGATATTTGAGATGTGTCCTGAGGGCTCAGGTAGGATTTAGACAGATGAAGAGGGTGAGAATGTGCTTCAGGTACAGACAGTAGCCACAGCCTGGAGGCAGGAGAGATGAACACTGGACAGACCAGAGCATATGCCCCTCAGATGCCTGTGAGTGAGGGGTCAGGACAGGGAAACAGAAGACCCTGCATGGAGGGAAAAGGCAGAGGGGAAAGGGGACCAACCACAGAGTGGTCAGAGCAGGGGAGACAGGGGCCCCTCCATGGGAAGGCAGGGCAGGGGGACAGGGCACCATGAGAGGGGGTGGGCAGTGGGGACAGGAGACCTTGGGAAGGGGCAGGGATGCAGCAGAGTGGATAGGGGACTTTCCACTGAAGCAACAGTACAGGGAAAAGGAAGACCTCTGCCTTAACCAGTTTGGCTCAGTGGATTGAGCTTCAGCCTGTGGACTCACAGGTCCCAGGTCAGATTCCAGTCAAGGGCATGTACCTTTGTTGAGGCCACATCCCCAGTAGAGACTGTGCAGGAGGCAGCTGATCAATGTTTCTCTCTCATCGATGTTTCTAACTCTCTATCCCTCTCCCTTCCTCTCTGTAAAAAATCAATAAAATATATTCCAAAAAAATCATCATTCTCCCCTTAAAAAAAAAAAGAAAAGGAAGACCCTTCGCGGCTGTGACAGGGCATGGGGGACAGTAGACCCTTCTTGGTAAGGACAGGGGATCATCCTTGGAGGGGTCAGTGTCCCCAACTCCTGTCCCTTTTGCCCTGGCCCTCCTGCCCTATCCCATCCATGGATGGCGCCCTGTCCTTACCAAGCAGGGTCCACTGTCCTCCCTGCCCAGACACAGCCACGAAGGGTCTTCTTTTCCCTGCCCTGTTGCTTCAGTGGAGAGTCCCTTATCCACACTGCCCTGTGGGGACAGAGCCGGGAGAGAGGGACCCCTCCATGGAGTGGGGAGAGCAGACCTTCTGTGGAGGGACATGGCAGAGGGATAGGGGTCCCCCCTTTGAGGGGGCAAGGAAAGGGTGAAATGGACTGTCCATGGCAGGAGCAAGACATGGAGGACAGGGAACCATCCATGGAGGGGAAAGTGCAGGGGGACAGGGCACCCCTGTCATGGTCCCCCTGGCACCCCTTCTCTGCCCCTTCAAATGGGGGTTCTTTGTCCCCTGCCCGTTCTCCATGGATGGTCCCCTGTTTCCTCTACTCTGTTCCCTGCATGGAGGATCCCTGTGCTCCCTGCACTGCTCCATCCCTGGAGAATCCCTTGTTCACCCTTTCCTGACCCCTCAAAAGGTGGGGTGCCCTACCCCTCTGCTCATTTTCCTCCACAGACAGAGGGGAGGGGCACCCTCCATGAAGGGAGCAGGACATTGTTTTTCTTGCCCATCTTCCTCCAAGGAGGGTGCCCTCCCCTCTCTGCCCTGTCCCCACTCCATGGAGGGTGCCTCTTTCCCTGTCCTGTCCCCTAAAAGGGGGTTTCTTTGTACCCCTGCCAATTCCCCTCCATGTAGAATGCCCTGTTCCCCCTGTACTGGCCCTTCCATGGAGAGTTCCCTGTAACTAATCCATGGGAGGTGCTTTCTTCCTCTGCTCTGTCCCTTCCAAGAGGGATCCCTATACCCCTGCTCATTCCCCTCCATGAAGACTCCCCTTTCTCCCTTGCCCTAACTCTCCATGGAGGGTGCTTCCTCCTCTGCCCTGCCCTCAGTGTGGGGGGTCCCTCCTCTGCCCATTTTCCTCCATGGAGGGTGTTCTCTCAACCCTTCCCTTTCCTCTCCATTGAGATGAATAGGTAGTGGTACCAGGAACCTCCCCTTTGATGGGCAGGACAGGGATGAAGGGGGCACCCTACATGAAATGAGGACAGGAGGTCCCACCTTGGAAGGACAGGGCTAGAGGGAAAGGAGACCCTCCATGGCAGTGAGTGGGCAGGGATACAAAGAACCCCTCTTTGCGGAGCCAGGGGAGGGGGAGGGGAAACCCTCCATGGAGTGGAGACAGAACACCCTCAATGGAGAGGACTGGAGGAGGGAAAGATGATCCCCCATGAAGGAGAATGGGCAGGGGAATAGGGATCCCCCCTTTGAGGAGACAGGGCAGTAGAGAAGGGGCGCCCTTCATGGACTGGGGACAGGGGACCCTTAGTGGAGGTACAGGGCAGGGGGCAAAGGGTCCTCTCCATGGAGGGGAATGGTCAGGGGATAGAGATCCCCCTTTGAGGGGCAGGGAAGGGGGGAGAGCACCCTCTATAGAGTGGGGTCAGGGATCACACCATGGAGGGGACAGAGGAGATAGGGGACCCTCCATGATGGTTCCCCTGTCCCCACCCCAAGAAGGGTGCCCCTCCCTCCTGCCCTGTCCCCTCAAAGAGGGATCCCTCTCCCCCTGCCCATTCCTCTTTAAGAAGCGTCCCCTTTCCCCAGCCCTGTCCCCTCCATTGAGAATCCCTTGTCCCACTCCATATAGAGGGTGCCCCCTCCATCCTGCCCTTTTCCCTCAAAGGGTGGAATACCTAACCCTCTGCCCACTCCTCTCCAGGGAGAATCGCCTTTCTTCTGCCCTGTCCCCTCCATTGAGATTCCTTTGTCACCACTCCATGGAGGGTGCCTCCTCCCCCTGCTCTGTCTTCTCAAAGGGGGGTTCCTTGTACCCTTGCCCATTCACCATTATGGAAGGTCCCCTAACTCCCCTTCTTGTCCTTCCATGGAGGGTCCCCTTTCCCCACTTTATGGAGAATGCTCTCTCCCCATTGCCCTGTCCCTCAAAGGAGGCGTCCCTATCCCCCTGCCCATTCCCCTTCATGGAGGGTCTCTGTGATCCCTACCATGGAAATTCCCTTTTTCTACCTTTCCTGCCTCCTGAAATGAGGGGTGCTCTATGCCCTTTCCCACCCCCCCCCCAGGCAGAGGGGAGAGGGCAGCCTCCATGGGGGGAGCATGGCATTGCCCTTCTTCCTCCATGGAGGGTCCCCTATCCCCCGTGCTCTGACCCTCAAAGCGAGGCTCCTTGTCCCCCTGCCCTTTCCCCTCCAGGGACGGTCCTCTTCCCCCCGCTCCCGTCCCATGCATGGAGGGTCCCCTATAACCCCTCCATGCCTGTTCCCTCAAAGGGAGGTTCTTTGATCGCCTGCCCATATCCCAGGGGACCCTCCGTGGAGGTACAGGACAAGGAGGAAAGGGGAATCTCCATGGCAGTGAATGAGCAAGGGTACAAGGAACCTCCCTTTGAGGGGCCAGGGAGAGGGAGGGGATACCCTCCATGGAGTGGGGCAGGGGACTAGTCGTGGAGGGTCCCCTGTCTCCCCTCCTTGTCCCCTCCATGGCATGTCCCTTGTTCCCACTCTATGGAGGGTGCTTTCTGCCTGCTCTTTCCCCTCAAAGGAGGGGGGGATACCTATCCCCCTGACCATTCTCCTTCATGGAGGGTCCCCTTCCCTTCTGCCTGGTCTGTCCATGGAGGGTCCTCTGTCCCCACTTCATGGAGGGTGCCCCTTCCCCTCCTTTTCTACCCCCTCAAAGGGGGGATTCCTATCTCCCTGCCCATTCCCCTCCATGGAGGGCCCCTGTGGTCCGTACCATGCTCACTCCATGGAGATTCCCTTGTCCTCCCTTTCCTGGCCCTGACATGAGGTGTGCCCTATGCTCCTGTCCCACACCCCCAGGAAGAGAGGAGAGGGCAGGCTGCATGGATGGAGCATGGCATTGCCCTTCTTGCCCTTCTTCCTCCATGGAGGGTCCCCTGTCCCCTCTGTTGTGACCCCTCAAAGTGAGGTTCCCTGACCTCCTGCTCTTTCCCCTCCAGGGAAGGTCCTCTTTCCCCCCTCCTTGTCCCCTACATGGAGGGTCCCCTGTCCCCCTTCCATGAGTATTGTCCCCCCCCCACCTCCATGCCTGTATCCTCAAAGGGAGGTTCTTTGATCCCCTGCCCATGTCCCAGGGGACCTTCCATGGAGGGTCAGGAAAAGGGGGAAATGGGACCATCCATAGTAGTGAATGGGCAAGGGTACAAGGGACCTGGGAGAGGGAGAGGATGCCCTCCATGGAGCGGGGACAGGAGACTAGTCATAGAGGGTTCCCTATACCCCTCCTTGTACCCTCCATGGCATGTCCCTTGTTCCCACTCTATGGAGGGTGCTCTGCGCCTGCTCTTTCCCCTCAAAAGGGGGGTACCTATCCTCCTGACCATTCTCTTTCATGGAGGAACACCCTTCTCCAGTCTTTTCCCTCCATGGAGGGTCCCCTGTCCCCACTTTATGGAGAGTGCTCTCTCCCCCATGCCCTGCCTCTCAAAGGGGGGTTCCCTATGCCCCTTTCCTTCCCCTCCATGCGGGACCCTGTGGTCCCTACCGTGCTCACTCCATGGAGAATCCCTTGTTATCCATTTCCTGTCCCCTGAAATGAGGGGTGCTTATGCTCCTGCCCGTTCCTCCTGCCCACCCCCAGGAGGGGAGAGGGCAGCCTCCATGGAGGGAGCATGGCATTTCCCTTCTTGCCCTTCGTCCTCCATGGAGGGTCCCCTTGTGCCCCTGTCCTTTCTCCTCCAGGGTTGATCCACTTTCCCACTCCCTGTCCCCTACATGGAGTGTTCTCTATCCCCCTCCATGGGCGGTCCCCACCTCCATGCCTGTCCAATCAAAGGAGGTTTCTTTGTTCCCCTTGCCATGTCCCAGGGGACCCTCCATTGAGGGACAGGACAAGGGGAAAAGGGGACCCTCCATGCCAGTGAATGGGCAAGGGTACAAGGAACCTCCCTTTGAGGGGCTAGGGGAGTATGAGGGGATACCTTCCATGGAGTGAGAACAGATGACCCTCAATGGAGAGTATGAGGAGGTGGGAAAAGCGATGCTCCATGAACGGGAATGGGCAGGGGTACAAGGGACCTTTTCTTGAGGGGCTGGGGGAGGAAGTGGGGGACACCCTGCATGGAGTGGGAACAGAGGACCCTCAATGGAAAGTATGGGGAGGGGGGAAAGGAGATTTCCCCATGGAAGGTCCCTTGTCCTCAGTCCATGGAAGGTGCCCCCACCCCAATACCTGTCCCCTCATAGGGGGTTCCTTGCACCCTTGACCATGTCCCATGGGACCCTCATGGAGAGATAGGACAGGGGGTAAAGAGAACCCTCCAGGATAGTGAGTGGGCAAGAGTACAAGGAACCCCCCTTTGAGGGGGAGGGGATACCCTCCATGGACTGGGGACAGGGGACTCTCAGTGGAGTGAATGGGGAGAGGAAAGTGGATCCTCCTTGGAGTAGAATGGTCAGGGGAATAGGGATCCCGCCTTTGAGGAGACAGGGCAGGAGGGAGGGGGCACCCTTCATGGAGTGGGGACCAGAGACTCTGCATGGGGGGACAGGGCAGGAGGCAAAGGGTCCTCTCCATGGAGGGGATGGTTAGAGGGATAGGGATCCTCCCTTTGAGGGGCAGGGCAGGGGGAGAGCACTCTCCTTAGAGCAGGGATTTGGGACGTGCCATGGAGGGGACAAGAAGAGGAGGTCGGGGACCCTCCATGATGGGTCCCGTGTCCCCATTCCATGGAGAGTGCTCCTTCCCTCCTGCCCTCTTCCCTCAAAGGGAAGATGCCCCTCCCCTTGACCATACCCCTTCATGGAGGGTCCCTGTCACCCTGTCCTGTCCCTTCATGGAGCATCCCCTGCCCTCCCTCCATGGAGGGTCCCCTCTCCTCCCTGCCCTGCCCCCTCCATGGAGGGTCCCCTCTCCTCCCTGCCCTGCCCTGCCCCCTCCGTGGAGGGTCCATGGAGGAGAGGGGACTCTCCATGGAGGGGGCAGGGGAGGGAGGAGAGGGGACCCTCCATGGAGGGGGAAGGGCAGGGAGGAGAGGGGACTCTCCATGGAGGGGGCAGGGGAGGGAGGAGAGGGGACTCTCCATGGAGGGGGCAGGGCAGGGTATGAGTCCCCTCTCCTCCCTGCACTGCCCTGTCCCCTCCATGGAGAGTCCCCTCTCCTCCCTGCCCTGCCCCCTCCATGGAGGATCCCTTTTCCCCCTACCCTGCCCCCTCCATGGAGGGCTCCCTGCCCCCCCTTCCCTGACCCTCCATGGAGAGTCCCCTCCCGCCTCTCCCCTGCACCCTCCATGCAGGGTCTTCTGTTTCCCTGCCCTGTCCCATCACTCACAGGCTCTGAGAGGCATGTGCTCTGGTCCCCAGTGTTCATCTGTCCTGCTCCAGGCCGTGTCCACTGTCTGCACCTGAAGCACATCTCACCGTCTTCATCTGCCCAAATCCTGCCTGGCTCTCAGCACACATGTCAAATATCATTTCAAATGTCAAATCACCGAGTGATCTTTAAAAAATATAAATCAGATCCCCCTATTCTGGTGCCTAAAAGCCTTCCTGCTGTGACAGCATTTCCAACCCACCCTTTATCTGCCCACCCGCCCTCTCCTGCCCGCCCTCTCCTGCCTGTCCTCTCCTGCCTGCCCTCTCCTGCACCAGCCTGGCTCTCCCTGCCCTGGAGGTACTTGCTTTCCCTTTGGTGGTGGCTTCCTGAGTTCTCCTTGTGGCGAGCTCTGTCTCAACAGCCAAATCTGAGTTAAATATGACAAGATCTTGGGGAGCCCTTCCCTGAGTCTCTTGGGGCCTCACACTGAAGGGGTCTCAACCCAGGCGTGTGGGGTATAAGCTGGCAACAGGTCACAGAGCTGACAGGTCACAATGGTGAGACAGGTCATAGTGGTAACCTGGCAACCACTTGAGGTCAGCCAGGGGGGCCAATGTAACCAGGGGTTCTTGTGTGGCTGTTTTAAGTCACTGACTGAACATTTATTTAGCACCAACAAACCCCAGACCCTCTACAGAATGTACAGAAGGTGCAGCTCGCCCTCCATGGATGATACCTTCTCCCCTGCCCTGTCCCCTCCTAGCTCTTGGCCCTCAGTAACCATGTGCTCTTGAAAGTGGGATGTGGGTGAGAGGGTGGGTCACAGATGCCGTGGGAGGGGCTCAGTCTGAGTTGCTGGCTGCAGGAAGTTGAGGCTGGAGGAAGGGACCAGGAGCCAAGGTTTTCTGGAGGCCTGGAACTGGGAGTGGCTCTGGCAGGGACAGCAGGAAACTGCTCTGTAAGGAGAGGGCTCTTCTAGTTCCCCAGGAGCCAGGAGCAGGGTCTCTGACCTACCAGGAAGGAGCTCAGCTGGATGCACCTGCCTCAGGCTTCTGACCCACAGCCCCTGGGATCACACACTTTGTGGTGAGGGCCACTCTGTTTGAGTCATTTGTTAGGGCAGCAATAGGAAACCATGTAGTCCCTGTCACCCCCTCTTCATATAACCAAGCCTGTGTTCTCCATGGCTTTGGGTATCTTCTGAAATAAAATGTGGTTCTTGTTCTCCTGTCTGTCTCCCAGCCCCTCTCAGCTCCTGAAAGGTAAACTGTGAAGGCCCTCCCCCCAAAGACCCAGGTCCAGGGAGGGATATGAGGGGCACACATGTGTTCAATGAGTTCGGGATTGAAGGGCTCTTTTCAGATTTTATAAAATGTTATTTTTGTAATAAACCTGATTGATTCACATAATGTTGTGGGTTGGTTCAGCGAGATACACCACCGACTCAGAATTTAAATTTAGGAACTTTATTAAGCTGGCCAGATGTCTGCAGTCCCAGCACCCTGCCGAAGCAAAGGCAAAACTGCAGCAATGACTGCAAGCATTACAGCCTATTTATTTGCAAAAGCTACAAAGTTACAAGGCCTTGTTTACGCAATTTGTTCCCGACACAGTATAGCATTATCACCTTCCTATCTATGTTTTCCGGGAACAGAGAGAACAGTATATTGAGGAGGGACCATGAGACCATATCTCAAGGCATGACCTGATGTCAGTACCTTCCTGTCTGTCCAGGAACAGACAGTACAGCGCGCCCCGATATGCAGCCCAGTACACCCCCTCCTTCCGCCTCTGTCCCATCAGCCTCTGCACCTCTCAACTCTGTCCCATCAGCCTCTACCTCTCCCTCCTCTGTCGCAACAGCCTCTGTCCCCTCCCTCCTCTTTCCCCTCCCTCCTCTGTCCCCTCTCTCCTCTGCTACCACCCTCCTCTGTCCCATCAGCCTCTGTGACCTCACTCCTCGGTCCCATCAGCCTCAGTACCATCAGCCTCTGCCCCTCTAACATCTATCCCATCAGCCTCTATCCATTCCCTCCTGTGTCCCATCAGCCTCTGCCCCCTCCCTCCTCTGTCCACTCCCTCCTCTGTTTCCTCAATCCTCTGTCCCATCAGCCTCTGTTACCACGCTTCTCTGTCCCATCAGCCTCTGTCCCCTCTCACCTCTGTCCTATCTGCCTCTGTTTCATCCGCCTCTGTCCCATCAGCCTCTGTCCCCTCCCTCCTCTGACCCTTCAGCCTCTGTCTCCTCTCTCCTTTGTCCCATCAGCCTCTGAACCCACCCCTACACTTTCCAATCAGCCTCTGTCCCCTTCCTCCTCTGTCCCTTCAGCCTCTTTCTCCTCCCTCCTCTGTCCCATCAGCCTCTATCTCCCTCCTCTGTCCCATCAGCCTCTGTCCCATCAGCCTCTTTCCCCTCTCTTTTCTGTGCGATCAGCCTCAGTCCCATCAGCTTCTGTCCCCTCCCTTCTTTCTCCCATCAACTTCTGTCCCTCCCTCCTCCTCTGTCCCATCAGCCTCTGTCCCCTACCTCCTCCTCTGTCCTATCAGCCTCTGCCCCCTGCCTCCTTTGTCTGATCAGCCTCTGTCCCCTCCCTCCTCCTCTTTCCCATCAGCTTGTGTTCCCTCTATCCACTTCTGTCCCATCAGTCTCTGTCCCTCCCTCCTCTGTCCCGTCAGCTTCTGTCCCCTCCTTCCATCTCAGTCCCATCAGCCTATGTCTCCTCCCTCCTCTGTCTCTTCAGCCTCTGTCCACTCAGCCTCAAAGCCCTCCCTCCTCTGTCCCATCAGACTCTGTGTCATCAGCCTCTACCCCTCCCTCCTCTGTCCATTCAGCCTCCATACCCCACCTCTGCTTTCCCATCAGCCTTTGTCCCCTACCTCTTCCTCTGTTCCGTCAGCCTCTGTCCCCTCCCTCCTCTTTCCCCTCCCTCCTCTGTCCCATCTCTCCTCTGCTACCACCCTCCTCTGTCCCATCAGCCTCTGTGACATCACTCCTCGGTCCCATCAGCCTCAGTCCCATCAGCCTCTGCCCCTCTAACATCTAAACCATCAGCCTCTATCCATTCCCTCCTGGGTCCCATCAGCCTCTGTCCCCTCCCTCCTCTGTCCACTCCCTCCCAGCCTCTGTTTCCTCAATCCTCTGTCCCATCAGCCTCTGTTACCACCCTTCTCTGTACCATTAGCATCTGTCCCCTCTCACCTCTGTCCCATCAGCCTCTGTCCCCTCCCTCCTCTGACCCTTCAGCCTCTGTCTCCTCCCTCCTTTGTCCCATCAGCCTCTGAACCCACCCCTACACTGTCCCATCAGCCTCTGTCCCCTTTCTCCTCTGTCCCTTCAGTCTCTGTCTCCTCCCTCCTCTGTCCCATCAGCCTCTTTCCCCCCCTCTTTTCTGTGCCATCAGCCTCAGTCCCATCAGCTTCTGTCCCCTCCCTTCTTTGTCCCATCAACCTCTGTCCCTCCCTCCTCCTCTGTCCTATCAGCCTCTGCCCCCTGCCTCCTCTCTCTGATCAGCCTCTGTCCCCTCCCTCCTCCTCTTTCCCATCAGCTTGTGTTCCCTCTCTCCACTTCTGTCCCATCAGCCTCTGTACCTCCCTCCTCTGTCCCGTCAGCCTCTGTCCCCTCCTTCCATCTCAGTCTCATCAGCCTATGTCTCCTCCCACCTCTGTCTCTTCAGCCTCTGTCCACTCAGCCTCAAAGCCCTCCCTCCTCACTCCCATCAGCTTCTGTCCCCTCCCTTCTTTGTCCCATCAGCCTCTACCCCTCCCTCCTCTGTCTATTCAGCCTCCATACCCCACCTCCGCTTTCCCATCAGCCTCTGTCCCCTACCTCCTCCTCTGTCCCATCAGCCTCTGTCCCCTCAGCCTCAAACCCCTCCCTCCCCTGTCCTCTTCCCTCCCTGTTCCATCAGCCTCTGTCTCCTCAGCCTCAAAACCCTCCCTGCTCTGTCCCATCAGCCTGTTTCATCAGCCTCTGTCCACTCCCTCCTCAGTCTCTTCAGCCTCTGACATCTCCCTCCTCTGTCCCTTCAGACTCTGTCTCCTCCCTCCTCTTTCCCATCAGCCTCTGTACCCTCCCTTTTCTGTCCCATCAGCCACTGTCCCCATGATCCTCTGTCTCTACATCCTCTTTCCCTCCTTCATCCTATCCCATCAGCCACTGTCCCCTCCATCCTCTGTCTCTTCGTCCTCTGTCCCTCCCTCATCCTATGTTCCATCAGCCTCTATCCCCTTCTTCCTCCTCTGTCCCATCAGCCTCTGTCCAGTCCCTCCTCTGTCCCATCAGCCTCTGTACACTCCCTTCCTCTGTCCCATCATACTCTGTTCACTCCCTCCTCTGTCCCATCAGCCTATATCCCCTACCTCCTCCTCTATCCCATAAGCCTCTGTCTCCTCCCTCCTCTGTCCCATCAGCCTCTGTCTCTTCCCTCCTCGTCCCATAGGCCTCTATCCCCTCCCTCGTCTGTCCTCTCCCTCCTCTGTCCCATCAGCCTCTGTCCATTCAGCCTCTGTCCCCTCCCTCCTCTGTCCCATTGGCCTCAGTCCCATCATCCTCTTTCCATTCTCTCATCTATCCCATCAGCCTCTGTCCCATCAGCCTCTGTCCACTCCCTTCTCTGTCCCATCAGCCTCTGTCCCCTCCGTCCTCCTCTGTCCCATCAGCTTCTATCCCCGCTCTCCAACCCTGTCCCATCAGCCTCTGTCCCCTACCTCCTCTGTCCCATCAGCCTCTGTCCCCTGTTATGGGTTGACTCAGCGAGTTAGACCACAGACTCAAAATTTATATTTAGGAACCTTTATTAAGCTGGCCAGATGTCTGCAGTCCCAGCACCCTGCCGAAGCAAAGGCAGAACTGCAGCCATGACTGCAAGCATTACAGCCTATTTATTTGCAAAAGCTACAAAGTTACAAGGCCTTGTTTACGCAATTTGTTCCCGACACAGTATAGCATTATCACCTTCCTATCTATGTTTTCCGGGAACAGAGAGAACAGTATATTGAGGAGGGACCATGAGACCATATCTCAATGCCTGACCTGATGTCAGTACCTTCCTGTCTGTCCAGGAACAGACAGTACAGCACGCCCCGATATGCAGCCCAGTACATCCCCTCCTTCCGCCTCTGTCCCATCAGCCTCTGCCCCGCTCAACTCTGTCCCATCAGCCTCTATCCTCTCCCTCCTCTGTCCCATCAGCCTCTGTCCCCTCCCTCCTCTCTCCACTCCCTCCTCTGTTTCCTCAATCCTCTTCCCATCAGCCTCTATCTATTCCCTCCTCTGTCCCATCAACCTCTGTCCCCTCCCTCCTCTGTCCTCTCCCTCCTCTGTTTCCTCAATCCTCAGTCCCATCAGCTTCTGTCCCCTCTCACCTCTGTCCCATCTGCCTCTGTTTCATCAGCCTCTGTCCCATCAGCCTCTGTCCCCTCCCTCCTCTGTCCCATCAGCCTCTGTCCACTTCCTCCTCTGTCCCATCAGCTTCTGTACACTCCCTTCCTCTGTCCCATCATACTCTGTTCACTCCCTCCTCTGTCCCATCAGCCTCTATCCCCTACCTCCTCCTCTATCCCATCAGCCTCTGTCTCCTCCCTCCTCTGTCCCATCAGCTTCTGGCTCCTCCCTCCTCGGTCCCATAGGCCTCTCTCCCCTCCCTCCTCTGCCCTCTCCCTCCTCTGTCCCATCAGCCTCTGTCCATTCAGCCTCTGTCCCCTCCCTCCTCTGTCCCATTGGCCTCAGTCCAATCATCCTCTTTCCATTCTCTCCTCTGTCCCATCAGCCTCTGTCCCATCAGCCTCTGTCACCTCCCTCCTCCTCTGTCCAGTCAGCTTCTGTCCCCTCTCTCCAACCCTGTCCCATCAGCCTCTGTCCCCTCCCTCCTCTGTCCCATCGGCCTCAGTCCCATCAGCCTATGTCCCCTCCCTCCTCTGTCCCATCAGCGTCTGTCCATTCAGCCTCTGTCCCCTCCCTCCTCTGTCCCAACGACCTCAGTCCCATCAGCCTCTGTCCCCTCCCTCCTCTGTCCCATCAGCCTCTGTCCCCTCCCTTCTCTGTCCCATCAGCCTCTGTCCCCTCCGTCCTCCTCTGTCCCATCAGCTTCTGTCCCCGCTCTCCAACCCTGTCCCATCAGCCTCTGTCTCGTACCTCCTCTGTCCCATCAGCCTCTGTCCCCTGTTAGGGGTTGACTCAGCGAGATAGACCACAGACTCAAAATTTATATTTAGGAACCTTTATTAAGCTGGCCAGATGTCTGCAATCCCAGCACCCTGCCGAAGCAAAGGCAGAACTGCAGCCATGACTGCAAGCATTACAGCCTATTTATTTGCAAAAGCTACAAAGTTACAAGGTCTTCTTTACGCAATTTGTTCCCAACACAGCATAGCATTATCACCTTCCTATCTATGGTTTCCGGGAACAGAGAGCACAGTATATTGAGGAGGGACAATGAGACCATATCTCAATGCCTGACCTGATGTCAGTACCTTCCTGTCTGTCCAGGAACAGACAGTACAGCGCGCCCCGATATGCAGCCCAGTACATCCCCTCCTTCCGCCTCTGTCCCATCAGCCTCTGCCCCTCTCAACTCTGTCCCATCAGCCTCTATCCTCTCCCTCCTCTGTCCCATCAGCCTCTGTCCCCTCCCTCCTCTCTCCACTCCCTCCTCTGTTTCCTCAATCCTCAGTCCCATCAGCCTCTGTCCCCTCCCTCCTCTGTCCCATCAGCCTCTGTCCACTTCCTCCTCTGTCCCATCAGCCTCTGTACACTCCCTTCCTCTGTGCCATCATACTCTGTTCACTCCCTCCTCTGTCCCATCAGCCTCTATCCCCTACCTCCTCCTCTATCCCATCAGCCTCTGTCTCCTCCCTCCTCTGTCCCATCAGCTTCTGGCTCCTCCCTCCTGGGTCCCATAGGCCTCTCTCCCCTCCCTCCTCTGCCCTCTCCCTCCTCTGTCCCATCAGTCTCTGTCCATTCAGCCTCTGTCACCTCCCTCCTCTGTCCCATTGGCCTCAGTCCCATCATCCTCTTTCCATTCTCTCCTCTGTCCCATCAGCCTCTGTCCCATCAGCCTCTGTCACCTCCCTCCTCCTCTGTCCAGTCAGCTTCTGTCCCCTCTCTCCAACCCTGTCCCATCAGCCTCTGTCCTCTCCCTCCTACCCTTTCCCATCAGCATCTGTCCCCTCCCTCCTCTGTCCCATCAGCCTCTGTACACTCCCTTCCTCTGTCCCATCATACTCTGTTCACTCACTCCTCTGTCCCATCAGCCTATATCCCCTACCTCCTCCTCTATCCCATCAGCTTCTGTATCCTCCCTCCTCGGTCCCATAAGCCTCGATCCCCTGCCTCGTCTGTCCTCTCCCTCCTCTGTCCCATCAGCCTCTGTCCATTCAGCCTCTGTCCCCTCCCTCCTCTGTCCCATCGGCCTCAGTCCTATCAGCCTATGTCCCCTCCATCCTCTGTCCCATCAGCCTCTGTCCCATCAGCCTCTGTCCCCTCCCTCCTCTGTCCCATCAGCTTCTGTCTCCTCCCTCCTCGGTCCCATAGGCCTCTATCCCCTCCCTCCTCTGCCCTCTCCCTCCTCTGTCCCATCAGCGTCAGTCCCATCAGCCTCTGTCCCCTCCCTCCTCTGTCCCATCAGCCTCTGTCCCCTCCCTTCTCTGTCCCATCAGCCTCTGTCCCCTCCGTCCTCCTCTGTCGCATCAGCTTCTGTCCCCGCTCTCCAACCCTATACCATCAGCCTCTGTCTCGTACCTCCTCTGTCCCATCAGCCTCTGTCCCCTGTTAGGGGTTGACTCAGCGAGATAGACCACAGACTCAAAATTTATATTTAGGAACCTTTATTAAGCTGGCCAGATGTCTGCAGTCCCAGCACCCTGCCGAAGCAAAGGCAAAACTGCAGCCATGACTGCAAGCATTACAGCCTATTTTTTGCAAAATCTACAAAGTTACAAGCCCTTGTTTACGCAATTTGTTTCCGACACAGTATAGCATTATAACCTTCCTATCTATGGTTTCCGGGAACAGAGAGCACAGTATATTGAGGAGGGACCATGAGACCATATCTCAATGCCTGACCTGATGTCAGTACCTTCCTGTCTGTCCAGGAACAGACAGTACAGCGCGCCTGGATATGCAGCCCAGTACATCCCCTCCTTCCGCCTCTGTCCCATCAGCCTCTGCCCCTCTCAACTCTGTCCCATCAGCCTCTATCCTCTCCCTCCTCTGTCCCATCAGCCTCTGTCCCCTCCCTCCTCTCTCCACTCCCTCCTCTGTTTCCTCAATCCTCAGTCCCATCAGCCTCTGTCCCCTCTCACCTCTGTCCCCTCCCTCCTCTGACCCTTCAGCCTCTGTCTCCTCCCTCCTTTGTCCCATAATCCTCATTAATCTCCCTCCTCTTTCCCATCAGCCATTGTCCCCTCCCTTCTCTGTCCCATTAGCCTCCATCCCATCCTCCTCCTCTGTCCCATCCGCTACTGTACTCTCCCTCGTCCTCTGTGCCCTCAGGCTCTGTCTCCTCCCTCCTCTGTCCCATCAGCCTTTTCCCGTCCCTCCTCTGTCCCATCAGCCGCTGTCCAGTCAGCCTCTGTCCCCTCCCTCCTCTGTCCCATTGGCCTCTGTCCCATCAGCCTCTGTCCCCTCCCTCCTCCTCTGTCCCATCAGCTTCTGTCCCCTCTCTCCAACCCTGTCCCATCAGCCTCTGTCCCCTACCTCCTCTGTCCCATCAGCCTCTGTCCCCTGTTAGGGGTTGACTCAGCGAGGTAGACCACAGACTCAAAATTTATATTTAGGAACCTTTATTAAGCTGGCCAGATGTCTGCAGTCCCAGCACCATGCCGAAGCAAAGGCAAAACTGCAGCCATGACTGCAAGCATTACAGCCTATTTATTTGCAAAAGCTACAAAGTTACAAGGTCTTGTTTACGCAATTTGTTCCCAACACAGTATAGCATTATCACCTTCCTGTCTATGTTTTCCGGGAACAGAGAGCACAGTATATTGAGGAGGGACCATGAGACCATATCTCAATGCCTGACCTGATGTCAGTACCTTCCTGTCTGTCCAGGAACAGACAGTACAGCGCGCCCCAATATGCAGCCCAGTACATCCCCTCCTTCCGCCTCTGTCCCATCAGCCTCTGCCCCTCTCAACTCTGTCCCATCAGCCTCTATCCTCTCCCTCCTCTGTCCCATCAGCCTCTGTCACCTCTCTCCTCTGTCCACTCCCTCCTCTGTTTCTTCAATCCTCAGTCCCATCAGCCTCTGTCCCCTCTCACCTCTGTCCCATCTGCTTCTGTTTCATCAGCCTCTGTCCCATCAGGCTCTGTCCCCACCCTCCTCTGACCCTTCAGCCTCTGTCTCCTCCCTCCTTTGTCCCATCAGCCTCAGTCTTCTACCTCCTCTTTCCCATCAGCCATTGTCCCCTCCCTTCTCTGTCCCATAAGCCTCCGTCCCATCCTCCTCCTTTGTCCCATCAGCTACTGTACTCTCCCTCGTCCTCTGTCCCATCAGCCTCTGTCACCTCACTCCTCTGTCCCATCAGCCTCTGTCCCTTCCTCCGCCTGTGTCCCATTAGCTCCTGTACTCTCCCTCGTCCTCTGTGCCATCAGGCTCTGTCTCCTCCCTCCTCTGTCCCATCAGCCTTTTCCCCTCCCTCCTCTGACCCATCAGCCTCTGTCGCCTCCCTTCGCTGACCCTTCAGCGTCTGTCACCTCCCTCCTCTGTCCCATCAGCCTCTGTCCATTCAGCCTCTTTCTCCTACCTCCTCTATCCATCAGCCTCTGTTACCTCCCTCCTCTGTCCAATCACCCTCAGTCCCATCAGCCTCTGCCCCCTCTCACCTCTGTCCCATCAGCATCTTTCCCATCAGCCTCTGTTTCATCAGCCTCTGTACACACCTTTCTCTGTCCCATGAGCCTCTGTCCCCTCTCTGCTCTGTGCCAGCAGCCTCAAACCCATCAGCCTCTGTCCCCTCCCTCCTCTGTCCCATCATACTCTGTTCACACCCTCCTCTGTCCCATCAGCCTCTATCCCCTACCTCCTCCTCTATCCCATCAGCCTCTGTCTCCTCCCTCCTCTGTCCCATCAGCTTCTGTCTCCTCCCTCCTTGGTCCCATAGGCCTCTATCCCCTCCCTCCTCTGCCCTCTCCCTCCTCTGTCCCATCAGCCTCTGTCCATTCAGCCTCTGTCCCCTCCATCCTCTGTCCCATCGGCCTCAGTCCCATCAGCCTGTGTCCCCTCCCTCCTCTGTCCCATCAGCTTCTGTCTCCTCCCTCCTCGGTCCCATAGGCCTCTATCCCCTCCCTCCTCTGCCCTCTCCCTCCTCTGTCCCATCAGCGTCTGTCCCATCAGCCTCTGTCCCCTCCCTC